>NC_135168.1:14740369-15088869 GCF_041146795.1 Maylandia zebra | reverse complement strand
ATATACAAATAAACCTTGTCATTATTTATATTATAATGACACTTTTGATTTGTAGTTTGATTTGTTGATGGTGTCAGTAATAACACCCTTATTGCCACTTGAGTACCCATGACAGGCTGAATTATCAAAGAAGTCCAAAAATGTTTTCTTGTCTGGAAGCATGTGAGCATACCTGTCAGAGCATGGAAACAGAAAAGCTTTACATTTGTGTGTCTTTTAACTTTCTGCCAGAGAGAATTACAAAACCATGCTCCTTTGAGGTAAGGTACAAAGGCTTTTATCAGCTCCTGTGTGGGCTAACCTGAGATTCCTAAGATCAAGCTAGTGTGTTAGGAGATAAAATAGTAATAGTTCTGTTACTTAGAGTTTTGCTGCTCCTTTACTGGTCTATTGGGGGATATTGTGGCTGATTACAAGGGCCACTGTGGTTTCTGTCATTACAACAAGTAAAAACTAAAATGAGATAAGAATAAAAAATAGCTTTATTTTGTCTGCTTTAGCACCTTCCTGTTCTTCTTTATAGCCTTATTATTGTGTTGTATGGTTCAGCCAGATTGGATGACTCATGCCTTACTGTGACATAAGAGGCTTTACGCTGACCCCTTCTTATAAGCCAAACTAAAATAGAAGAGTTAACTAATTTCATACACAAAGCTGATGATCGTAATACTAAGATTTGAAAGGATGACACACTCAGAAAATGACAAAATGGATGGGATAATGTATTTATCCCTCTTTAGTGGCAATAAACACAACTCATATGCTTGCTTATACATGGGCTACATGCACAGCTTAACAAGATAGGACTGACAAACCGTAAGGCTACCAGTGAGACAGGACATAGCCACAGCACTAAAACATAGACACATAAACACGCACATTAAAAGGCCATAAATATTTTCTAGTGACTGTCAAAGATCTGTCCGACTCCCTTTCCAATAAAAAGAGTGTCTGAAAATAAAGCTTCTCATGGCTGGTCAGCTTTGATTACCAGCTTTATTCTCTGCCCATGCTACACCAAGCAGTGTTCAGTCCATCTCCCATATGTCTCATGACTCACTGTCTCACGCCCTGCGTATCCACAAGGCCTTGCCAGAAGAGGGATATTGAAAGGATGCAGTCCTTTATTCGGTTTGTAATTGTCTCGTATCCATACAAATCAGTGTATGAGACATTTCATTAAATTAGGATACTAACTAACTGTGGTAACCCTATAATCAACAGTAAAGTTGTCCTTTTTTTGGTTTAGTGTTTTAGTGAAATGACAAAACAATTATTAGATTTTCTCGAGATTCAGCACAGGCATGATAAATGGTTATAATTTTTGGCCAACTTTCCGTTTATTACCAGGTCAAATAATCACTTTGTCAAATATCAGAGTTTTAAACAAAATATTCTAGGACTAATTTGCAAATAATAGTATACCAGAAGGTTAAAATGACATTGATGGCCTACTTTCATCATTTTAACATTGTGTATGTGATGGCAAGTTTTAAGAAGTCTGCAGTAGATTGATGATCTAGCCAAGGTATACCATCGCTCTTGCCATTAGACAGCTGGGAACAAATGATAAAATGTTTGTTTCAGTGTATACCCTCACAATGCCCCTTATTTATTTGCACATCATGTATATTCCCTTAAGGAGATTTAGTGGTGAAATGAGCAAGCATAAGAAAGTATTCAAAAAGCAAAGAAACAGTGGTATAGTCAGTGAGACAAAAAACTGGGAGGCTAGGCATAGAACAAAAGCAAAGATTAAAGCTTATTGTAAGCGTATGTGAAACACTGAGGAAGGACAAAAAGATCTGATGATCGAGCTGGAAAGGATGTGCAGCAGCTTAGGGTGATCAAGGAAAGAGATAGAAATGTACAAATGAGTGAAGAGAGAGTGTGTGAAGACAGAAAGAGTACTGTGAGAAGCTGATGAACGAATCAGGACATGTACAGAATTTGCAAGGAGGAAAATAAGAGCAGCTATGAGATGAATATTCGATTGTGATGATTTGATTGTGCTGTCCTTTTCAGCAGCTGATGGTGCAGGGAGGCTGCGATTACCCTGCAAAAGCAATTTATATGTCCTCTTTCTTTTCTCATTGTATTTTCATTAAAAGGGTTTTCTTGTATGTAAAATTGACTCTCTCTCTCTCTCTTTCTCTCTCTATCTATCTATCATAAAAACAATTGAATTTTAAATTCAATTAATTAATTTTAGATTCAATTTTAAATATGGAAAGGCAACCACAAATTTATGTTATGTTATACTAGACTCCCATCTATCTATCTATCTATCTATCTATCTATCTATCTAGCTATCTATCTATCTATCTATCTATCTATCTATCATAAAAACAAGTTAAGGATTATGAGGAGGAAGAATTTGTTGGTTTGCTCCTTATTTCAATGAGAACTGGAGAAAAGCCCTATTGACTTGACTATTACTATTGATTGTGAGGGCCATAATTTACTTTTGTTCCAAAGCAAGCTTTTCAGTCCATTACACTCAACTCATTGCGTCTGATCAGAACCAGCCTTAGTCTCAATCATCATTAACACCTGCCCGGCCATTAAACTGGGTAGCCAGATAAAGGGACCAAGATTATAGATTCTATCACTGGTCTTCACAACACCCTTGCTAATGATTTGTGCGAAGGTCTAATGGTTAGCATGGCAAAAGGCCACACACGTACAGAGTAGCAAAACGTTACAAGCTGGAACACTGGAACAGGTGTCAATGTGTTGGATTGTTTGTACACTCACCTTTGACATTCATTACAATCCAGAGCATTTAACTGGTCAGGGTGGCTATTGATTGTGCAGCTCAGTTTTTAAAAAGCTCAGTCTCTCACATTTACTTTTACATTTAAGTACTGACATTTTACCCAAAGTTTTTGTTTCTATTTTTTCTATTTTTATATTTATAAAAAAGAAAAGTAGCCCTTAAATATGAAAAATTACTATCATAAAATGGAGGATCACGGTTGGGGCATTTAATATTTTTCACTAGCTGGGCCCTCGTCCTCATTTTAGGTTTGACAGCATTTTAGTAGGTAAAGGTGATGCTTGGACATGAATTGAGCTGCGGTCTGGGGAAGGCCTCAAAGGGGACTGGCGACGGCTCCCGGGCCTGGCAGATCCCTGTGTACTAAATAGAAGTGAAGAAGGTAAAGAATTGAGAACAAGGAGGGAGGGTGAGGCACGTAAATGAGACTGAACAGCTTGCAGAACTGGGGGGAACCTACATAGATGACAACCGGAAGGAGTGCGTTTGGAGGCGTGGTCCCGCTCCTGATATTCCGATACATAATCTCCAATATGATTTACCTGTTCATTTATGGATTTATTTCCTGATGAAAAACAAAGTATAACTCCAAATAATAATTGTTGTTGAATTCAGGATTCACATGGGTCACAATATATTACTACCAGTAAAGAATAACTATCAAAATTGAACCTCAGGACATAATCAGGACAAAAATTAAGTTCATGAGTTCATTTGCTTTACTGTTTTATATCACTGAAGAAGATTCAGGCTTAAGACATGACTATTTCTCTCAGCCAAATCCCTTGCTAAAGAAATACATTTGCTATTGGGATGGAAATATTTACGTTTTGAAGAAGAACATCTGAAACAGTAGTATGTAAATATATAATACAATTATTTACACTTATTTAATTAATACAATTACAATGCAGTTTAATTAATTTGTATATGAATAAAGGTTGTTAGAAAGCTGCAGGTAAATTGTCTTAAATTTATTCACAAAGAACTGCAGAAACAAGAATACTTGTAAATCAGACATACAATGAGTAAGCCTATTTCTCATAGAACTTTTATATAATGGCATTGTACACAATGGAAAATAACAAAAACATAAAAATCAAAATAGGAGGATGTTTCTCCCGTTAGTAGTTCCCAGCCATAGATTTACTATGTAGTTTGACTTTTGGTGCAGTGAAGATTCAATCCTCTATTGATTCACCAAGTGTCAAGTTCTTGTCAGTGGGGCCTACACCATTTCCTGATGCAATGCCTTGGCAGGGTGAAGACTGAGCAAATCAAATAGACGTTGGAGAAAGCAGGATGGAAACTGAGGTTATTCTATGTGTTTAGATGTGGGCAGTGGGAGAAGGAAGTAATATCACTAATTAAACAAGCAAGCAGCAACAATATTGACTGTGTGGCTGGTTATTACATTTCCAGCTATTCAGACATATAAGTTTAAAAACTAGGACAGCAATAGGCAGCTAGTCATTATGAAGGGACCTACTGTCGAGGCTTGGCACTGCCTGCTAAGCTGCAGAGATTTAAAAGGCACCATTGACACTGGGGGAAAAGTTGAGCGTGGCTAAGCTTTATACAAATATCCTCTGATGTAAATGCTTTGTTTCGATTCTCTCAGAAACAGAAGCTTATAGTTGTTTACAGGAGTGCAATGTCAGTCTTTCTTGCAAGCCATTGCAAGTACTTTTATTTTACTGGGATATTATTTAATTTCTTTCATTCTCTTTCATTATGTCAAATGTACACAACACAAACAACAGTAGAGACCGGCCTCCTTCAAATGTGTTGTCCATTCTCTGACACTTGTATGCACCAGAATGTGTTGCTGGCATGTGGGCTGTTAATGCTGCATTATTGTTCTATAAATGTGAAGTGCCACATGCAATAACTATTCATTTTAACCCACTAGTGGTAAATGCAAGATGTATATGTTGGGAAATCACTGTGTAACAGCACAAGCGGTAAACATTAGTAATAAATTCACCAGTGTTCATAGCTTGATATTTGAAAAATAGACACTTAAAATCTAAAAGGTCAGCATCTAAATTCAGTCTTGTTAAATAAAATAAAAAATGTTGACATCCAGTAGTTAACAAGGAAGAGAATGCACACATTAAAAGATTATTAAAATGATTGTATAGTGACAGTTGTTTAGTCACTGCTGAACATAGTTTTAAGATGATATATTGTTAAAATGCAATTTACAATAAAGAAAAAAGCTGCAAAACTACTTTCAGCGCACCAAATGAAGACCATTTTAAATAAGCGTTTTACTTTCAGTTTCACTTTCATTTTAAATCAGAACTTGAATGAAATGCCAATTGTTTGACTTTCTTTTTTTTAATGTAGTTCATAGCTTTTGTGGAAAACAAGCACCATATTATTCACGTTATCACGGTCCCACAATAAAACTTGTGAATTTGTTGTGGGATATAAAAGAGTTACACTATGAAAGTCAAAATGTTGGAATTAGGACTCCACAGTCAACTGTTTCTCTTATCAGCCAAAGCAAACCTCATTGCTTGTGGTGATAAGCCAATTGATTTCCTGGACGAAGGAAACTGGGGGGGAAAAAGGGACTTTAAATAAATTTAACAGACATGGGCCAATGGATTTCTTCTCTATCTTGTTAACTTACAGATGCACAACCTTGGGTCTCACTGTCAGCTGTCTTTGATGGCAACAACCACACTGTACTGAGAGTGTAGCCAAAAAGTACCTGTCTACATGGAAGGCAGAGAGAAATCAATTAAAAAGGATGCCGATAACGTCTGACATTTCTGCTAACAACAAAGAGATTTTTATCTATGAGATGATTGTTTGAGCAGTGATGGTTTGATTGGACTGTCCTTTTCGACAGCTGATGCTGCAGAAAGGCCATGATTATCCTGCACTGTTAAAAAAGCAAATTATATGACCTCTATCTTTGTCATTGTTTTCATTATAAGTCTAAGGAGCTTGGATGTAAAAGATTTTTTGGATGTAAAATTTACTCTCTGTCTCTCTCTCTTTATATATATCTATATCTATCTACCTTTCTCTCTCTTTATCTCTCTCTCTCTAATGTTTTTGAAAATTCAATATTTAAACTTGATCTAGGAACACTACCTCCATCTTCTCATTTTTTTTCCCCCATAGTGGATATTATAAACTGTTCTTTTCAAAGGTCTTTTGATGCAAAAGTGCAAATGCTCAGTCCATAGGCATGAGTCCTTTTTTTCCTGAAAAATGGAATTATACAGGGGAAAAAAGGACTCAGGACTCAGTTAACTAAACTGTGGATTCCAGAAGACAAAGTGCTGCATAAATGGTAGGCATTTGTGTGAAACATGATGATCATAGACATGCTTAATTGTTTGTGGGTGAACCAGATGGGTAAAGTTGAAGCAGCAGACATTTCCTAGGGCACACAAATCAAGAGCAACTCATTGCTATATGAGGCACAATGACCCAGGCATACATGCAACATGCCATGTTGAACATGTTTAGGATTTTTCTTTTGTAACAGCAGCAATTGCTTGTCATAAAACAATACCATAGTCAGTAGTACAGGATAAATTCTTGTGTCATTTCGAGACAGATTTCTTTCTTAAAATAAGGCATTCTAATTGTCCAGAAATGAACACTCCATCTGCTTCATTGTCACCCATGAAATTAAATTTTCACAAGACTAGCTCTTAGTTGATAGAAAATGCTTGAGAAACAACAGAATAAAAGCACTGGTACATTATTTCTTTTTACATTGGTTGGTCTTTTCATTTTGGTCAGTTTCCTCAAATATGTGCTCCCCATATGGGGTGCAATACTCTCAACACAAACATGAACACTCGAGTGCCAACAGTTTTTTTTTTTTTTTGTTTTTTTTTTGTGTCCCATTTGGATCTTTAGCCATCAGAATTGTTATCTTAAGGCCAAGAAAGATGCCAAGTGGATTTATTTTACCAAGTGGATCATCATGGCCTTGCCATATTGGTCCATTTGATTGACCTTTATTATAATTATGAATTTATTTTATTTTCAGTTCCTACAAACGGGACAGACATGACTGGGGGACAGGACAGGGAGAAAGAATGAAAGAAAGAGAGGGAGAGAAAGAAAACCAAAGGGGAGAAGAGACGGTGAGAAGGGGGGGAAGAAAGAAAGAAAAACAAACAACAACAAAAAAAAAACAAACACCTGGGTCACCTGTATGGAGAGAAAAAACAGAAGAGAAAGCAAACAACAAAGAGCAACATAATAAAAAAACGGCACCATCACAATAAACTAGCTAGCAGTAAATATCAGTAGATACTAAGTAATAAACGATATTGTGCAGCACGCAAGATAGACAGCGCACAATGTGCTTTGAGGCAGCAGCCAAGAAAGCTGTAGTCCGCGTCTGTGAATACCCATGTGTACACCTGTGTGGACCAGCATGCTTGCATTCCAAAGGTTTCTCCATGTAACGATCTGCTAGGGAGTGTGGGGAGCCACAGCCCCGTCCTCCAGGGTATGAAGCAGGTATGGAGGAGATCAAAACTCCAGACATCCAGAGGCCCCCAGAACACAAGAAACCAAGGAAGACCAACAGAGGGGCAGCCGCGCCACTGTCCCAGTAAGAGCTGAGGAGAGTCCCAGATGAGGGCTCACTCAGCAGCCGCGGAGCAGAAGCCAGGGGGAGTTGCAGTGACGCGCCCGTGAGCTCCGCCGGCAGCCAGCTGTACCTGAGTGACCGAGCCCCAGGCCGAGAGGTCGGGGGCACCCCACCTCCGAAGTGGCCCGAGCGAGCCCCAGGCTCCAGGCCCTGATAAGCAGTCGCCAAGGAGTGAGCCGGTGTGTACCCGGACGCCCACCCCCAGACACAAAGAACCACCAACGCACCGACACCTGAGGGAGTCCGCCACTGCCAGGGGAAGTGGTGGTGGGTGGAGATAGGCCTCCAAACCTTGGAGGGCCTGAGATGTCCCCAGAGAGGTGGTGTCTGATACCCAACCTGAGATATAGACACAGACATACAGGCACACACAGATACAAACATCCATTCCCACCCTCATGCTCTCATATGCACTTACTCCACACATAGGCCGCAGAGAACGGGGGTGAGAGAAGACTCCAAACCTCCCTCCACCCGCTCATTGTAGTGTTGATGCATGTGTGTTCTAAGGTGCAATTAAAACCCAGGAGGGCATGGAGCTACCTGCCAGAGAGCAGCAGGTAAGCGCATAGTCCCTCCTGCTAGCCCTCAATGTCTACGTGTATTCAAAATTGAGAGGTGGGCAACGACGCCAGGGGTGAGGTGTACACCCTGATGGTAATTTGGACTCCGTGTATCGTGCCCACCCCCAAGATCCTATATGTATGTGTAATGAGAGTGTGAGTAATGTGAATGTCTAAGTTGTGGGATAAAATTGAGGCAGAGGCAGCCAGAAGGGGACAGAGGGGGGTAGCCTCCTCTGCACCCTGGTGACATACCCCTACTCCAAGGCCCTGCATGTGTGGGTGGTTGTGGTGGAGCGGGAGAAGGGAGGCAGCTGGAGATGGGGAGGGAAGGAAGGGAGGGGCAGGTGACCCCTCCCTGGGGCCAGCTCCCCCGCTGACCCCAGTAGGCACTCCCATACTCCGCGACCCGCCAGGGAAAGGGGGTCCAGGCCCATCCAGACTGGGGCCCAGCGCAGCAGCGCCCCCCGGCCCCACAGAGCCCGGGACAGTCCACCCAACCCCACCACAGAGAAAACTGCACCCACCCCACCATCCACTCATCTTCCAGACTACATGAGAGAATAGACGCCCAGGCTGAGATCTTCCTCCACCTCTCCTGTATCTCCCCCTCCTGCAGAGAGTTCCTGGGGAGAGGAAAGCTCCTGCTAGGTGTGACAATCTCCCCCACCAGTTGAAGAGCCCCCCCAGGTGGCTCGACGCACCGGCGGCACCCTGCGCCGGGGATGGGCCCCCATGCACCCACCCACCCACAACCCCAGCAACACACAAACCAGGACCCAAGGCCCCGAGGCCCGGCCAGGGCCCCAGCCCACAGACGGAGCGCCCCCAGAACCTCACGCCCATCCCGGACCCACCCAGGGGCAGACAGGCTACCAGGTCAGTAACCCACGTCCGTCAGCACAGACCCTCCCCTAGCCCCGCTGCACGCAGCCGCGAGGAAACAGTCACCCGAGAGCCAAAAGAGCCCCCAACCGGACATGACCGCTACCCCGGGTTGAGCCCCCCAAGGAAGATGCCTCCGGGGAACCCCCCGACGCCCTAAGCCTGTCCCTATCCCCACACCAATCACAACAGTGAAGGCGGGACCAAACTATGACCCCCCACCCCCACTAGGTGATGGAGCTGATAAAAGGAGCCCAGAGCAATTGATCTGATGTGGTGGCAGAGGCTGTATCAAGACTAATGTAATCTAATAGATAATTTCTATATTGGTTAGAATTAAGATTGTTTTTATTTTTCCAGTTCATGAGGACTGTTTTCTTGGCTATGCATAGGGCAGTGAAAACCATATGGGCGATATTCTTTTCTGAAGTGACATTATCCAAGCTGCCCAACAAACACACTAAGGGGGAAGTTGGAATGTTACATTTCAGACACTTTGATAAGTCTTCACATATCTCGCGCCAAAACTTCTGCACTGGTGGACAGAAACAAAGAGCGTGAATGTAATTGTCTGGTGTATTGCCTTGACAGTGTGAGCAGTTGTTGGAAGATGTAAAGCCCATCTTGAACATCCGATGACCTGTATAGTGCACTCTATGTAGTATTTTGTATTGTATTAATTGCAGACTGGGATTTTTAATCAATTTAAAGGTTTTTAAGCATACCTGAGACCAGAAGTTTTGGTCTAAACTGACTGATAGATCTGCTTCCCACTTTGCAATAGGAAGGGATATTGATTCATCTAATTTAGAAAGTGTTCTGTATATTTTAGATAATAATTTGGGGGATTTAAGAGTAAGGAAATGTGCCGCACTTGGTGGTGTTTGTACAGTTTTTACAACACCACATTTAAACAGTTTTTAAATGTTGATACTTCATATCAAATGAACTATAAGCATTGTTAGTGTATTTTTTTAACAATTGTAACTAGTAGGTGTCAAGCATATGACAAGCTTTTTATATCATACCTGGGTACTATATACATGACATTAGCAAATACTGAATCATCACTGTATTATTACATCAAATCTTGTAATGTAGAATACATAGGATGCTTAAATAGGGAATTTGTGTATAAACATTGATATTTGTTCATTTTAGATGTAAGCTCCTAGTGTTTTTACTTTTCCTTCTTATTTTGATCATCACATTCTCATAGAGTTATTAGTAAACAAGACGTTTGCATCTGACTTCTTCATTCTGCCTTTTGTTGAGTTTGTGTTCATGAGGTTTGTCTGCCTGCATGCTTTTGGTTATGTCTCAAAGCATTATAACTCTAATGATGACGTGGAGAAGCATGATGAGAGACAAAAAACATGCTTATGTCTTCTTTACACCATTTGATTTGTTGTAAGATCGGGTGCTTTTGATGATTTCTGTTACCACAAATTTTTGTATTTCTATTAACACTGAAATGGACGTTTTTTGTTTTTAATTGTAATCAGGCCCCATCTTATCTTAATGACCTTATAGTACTATTAGAGCACTTCACTCTCTAAGTGTAGGATTACTTGTTGTTCCTAGAGTATTTAAAAGTAGAATGGGAGGGAGAGCCTTCAGTTTTCAGGGCCCTCTTCTGTGGAACCAGCTTCCAGTTTGGATTTGGGAGACAGGCACTACTCTACTCTACTTTTAAGATTAGGGCAAAAACTTTCGTTTTTGTTCAAGCATATAGTTAGGGCTGAATCAGGTGGCCCTGAATCCTCCCTTAATTATGCTGCAATAGGTGTAGGCTGCTGGGGGATTCCCATGATTTTCTTCTTCAGTCACCTTTCTCACTCACTATGTGTTAATAGATCTCTCTGCACTGAATCATACTTGTTATTAATCTCCGGCTTTCTTCCACAGCATGTCTTTTGTCTTCCTTCTCTCACCCCAACCAGTCACGGCAGATGGGCCCGCCCCTCCCTGAGTCTGGCTCTGCCGGAGGTTTCTTCCTGTTAAAAGGGAGTTTTTCCTTCCCACTGTTGTCAAACTGCTTGCTCATAGGGGGTCATATGATTGTTGGGTTTTTCTCTCTATCTATTATTGTAGGGTCTGACAACAATAAAGCACGTTGAGGCAACTGTTGTTGTGATTTCGTGCTGTATAAATAAAATTGATTCAAATTGAATTGTTAGTTTTAAATTCACAATACTTTTGTTGTACTACATACTACTGAAAGCTGATTTTGATCTGTAATCGGATACATGAACTCCACTTCACTACACTTTGTAGTGAATGGAGTGTTATCCAATATTATGGCAGAGAAACAATTAAAATATATAAACAAATAATCACTTCATTTACCACCATTTGAGGCACTTGAATTGTAAGCCAACTACTCACCTGGATTTCAGCCCTCGGCAATTCAGCACAAACTATTTCTGCTGAACTTCTGGATGCATTGCTAAATCCTTCCAAATCTTCCAGCATTGAAAAAAACCTCATGTGAAGTGGCTCATGAGCATTGAGGCATCCAGCACAATGCACTGTGATATTTCCATAAGTCTTTTTTTTTTTGCTCAATCTGCTTCCATGAAATCCTTTTTGATCATGTGCGATCCCTCCTCAGTACCTGGCTGCTGACCATTTTCTACACACAAATGTCCATTTGGAATAAAGAATGCAACCGGCATGGTTCTGCTTAACATTTCCAAACCAGACAAACTGGGCTAAGATACAAGCTGTTGAGCACGGGAAAGCTAATAGTTAAGCAGAATGGTAAGGATTATACAGTCAAAGACAAGCTGCTGTTCTAAACACAATATAATGCGGAGGACAGCACATCTGCTTTTGGTTTTGTTATCTGAGTTATTTCCTCTTGTTCATTCTGGAACCTTGTCTTAGGCTTGTTATTTGCTTTCTGCTGTTTACCAAAGGGCTGTTGTGAAGGAAGTGTCCAATTAGCTGTGGATTTGGTGGCATGTGCTATCACATCAGGGCTCACTGAGTCTCGTGTCATCTCTGGCTTAGTGTGACAGGATGTGAGGACTTCTGGCCAACAGTTTTAAATCACCTCCCAGTCATTACATGTCTGCAAGTAATTAAACAAAAGCAATTCAGAGATTTAGAAATTGTGTCCCACTGTGTGTAATCACACGCAGTGGGACACAATGCAAATATAATACTTTAATTTATTATATGTGACACATGTAAATGCATGAACCAAAAAATTGATTCTTTATTCCATGAATTTACCTTTTAGACCACATTCCTACTTCAATTTTAAATATGATTAATCTTTTTTTTATTAACCGATTAAATATAACATGCATGGCACTGTCATGGTCCTAGGGTTCAGTGCTTTAGTTTTGTTTTTTAGATATTGTCTATTAGTTATTTTCAATTCAAAAACAAGAGTAAAGTTGTAAAGTCTAAAGTCTAATCCACATTAAAGCTCAATGTTTGAGTTGAGTTTCTATAGTCCTGCATTTGGGTCTACACCCTGCCTGCCTCACAGCCATCCCCTAAGAGAATGACAACTAAACCACAGACCGTGTTGAATGCCATAATTTAGGAAAATCCCTGAAGCCCGATTGCTTCAGTTGCCTGAGATTTCAAGCCTGCATGCCTGTGAACTGGCTCTTTCTTTTTCACAATTCTTTGCATTTACTGCAGCTGCAAACCAGCTTCTTGTGGTGGATGCAGCAGCACACCATCTTCTCACCAGCTTTCCAATCACAAAACCACAAAATGGCATGAAACGTGGAGCTCAGCAGCAGAGAAAGATTCACCAGCCAAAGGACTTTAGACTGGGTCTTCAAACTTTGATGCTGGCCTGTCAGAGGCAATGCTGCTCTGTAGCCTTGTCAGCTCTTCATCAGGCCCAGCCTTATCGTTGGTGGGGTTATAGGAAGGAGGAGTGGATCCAGCTTCCAGAAGGAAGCAAGGCTCCTGACTATGTTGCTCCCTTGTACAGCCCTTGGACGGCGTGTGCCTTGCTCAACCCCAGCTCCTTCACATTGTGTGCATTGTGCATCATCTGCATGTCCTACTTAGCAGCCCTAGCCTGGGGCCGCATGACATACCCTGTCATGCGGCCCCAGTAGCATGACCCTGAGTCAGTGCGTCCTGTGTTGCCTGAGCTTAATCCAATGAGTCCCTTGTGAGCTGAGGTCAAGCCAGTGGGCTGAGCCCAGGCTAGTGGGTCCTGTGTCGCCTGAGCCCAAGAGCTCAAGTTTGTCTCCACATGCCAAGAAGACCAAGCCTCCTGAAGGATGCTGCCTGCTCAATTATTGCCAGATTCCTGCCAAGTCATTGAAGGGTTCTTGTTGCTGTTGTCAGTTCTCAGATAAGCCTCCCATGGTATTCCATCACCTTCACCGCTGGACTCCAGAGATTCTCTTTCAGTGCAGTTGTTGGCTTCTAGAGGGTCCCCTTCGATGCTGTTACAACCACCACAGGGATCCCACTTGCTTCGTTATCACTGGCCTCCTGCTCGATCAGATGAGCTCCACCTCAGCTGCTGGTATCCCACCCTGCCTTGTCACTCTGTCTTCTAGAGGGCTTCCATCTTCTTCATTGCTGGCCTCCTCCAAAGCCTCCAGAGGAGTCCCATCGCCTCTTCCATTACCAACCAAGGCGCCTGAAAGCCTCCATCTTCACTGCTGCTGGCATCCTGCCTGGCATGCCGAAGAGCTCTGTTTCCTCAATTGCCGCTTGGTGCCAGCAAGGCCTCCTGAGAGGTCCCGTCATGTCTTTTGCTGTTGGGGGACAAAAGAAAATTGGTGTACAACCAGTCCCTACATACTTCCTGTTTAAAGGGATCTTTTTCCCTTCCCACTGTTGACTGGTGCTTTGCTATAGGGTTGTCTTTTTAATACTTTTTAATATTCACTTTGTAATATTATAGGGTCTTTACTTTACTGAAGTAAAGTTGTAAAGGAGAGTGGGCCAAAATTATTTCACTATGTTGCAAAAGACTGATAAAGGCATACAAAAATTATTACCTCAAGTGAATGCTACTGGTTCTGCAAGCTATTGAATCATGAGATGAAAAAGAATGACTATACAAGAGAGTAGGTTCACGCTATCTTTGGTTGTCTCACTGCAAATTGTTCAGAAGTGACCTCATAAAAAACGTCCCAAGGTTGAGAAACTGTAGGAGTCTGAGTCAGGCACTGTGTACTGCAAGCAGTCATGCAATAAACATTTGTTTTGGGAAGACGCTGGCAGCATTACACTGGGGTGGACACTGATCTCTCAGCATGGGGCCAAAGGGACACATACACATTTTTTTAGCAGGATATTTTCCTCCCTTCTTTAAATACATTTTTTTTTAAAGCTGGTGAATTTCCTTCATCTTATCTCTGTCTGTTTAGGTTTTAAAATACTGATGCTTTCCTTACAAACCTTTCCTTTTGATTCCTTTTTTATGTACACTTGTGCACACGGATAAAAATGAGACCAGAGGTTACCACCTTTTATAAAGTGGCAATATGAACATATAGCCGCTCTGCAATGTCCAATTAAGTTGCAAAACGTCAACTGTTATAATTTCCATTGGCTTTTTATTATAAACACTAACTAACAGTATCATCTATTATTGGCAATGCAAATGCATTCCTTTTAAAATGCATTTAATGTAAATTATTTTTCACTGATTATTCTTCAGTCCAGTCTCAGCATGCTCTCAACGTCACTTGGAATAACTGAAAAACCTATGCAAGGTAAAACGTGGACACACTAGATATTGATTTGATTGATTTTTTTTTATGTTTACTGCTCTTTGCTTGAAGTTGATTAATCAATGAAGAAATGCTCATGACATGTTTTTAAGCAGCCATACTTTAATTTAGTGTCTAAAATTAAGTGATCTGTGCTGTATGTTAACTTCAACTAATGTATTTGTAATTTACATTGCATTAGTTATTAGAAAAGGTACTCTCTGGATTTTTGAGGTAATGTACATCATTTATGATGCAGTAAAGCAAACAAAACACAAACTAGATGCAGAGTTTGTATTAAACCTCTAAGGAGTTTTCACTATAATCAGCTCTTTAATAGTCCTCAAAAGTAACACTATAAAAAGACAGTTTCAAGTATTAAATTAATCATACATTCTGTAAAAGGAAACTTGTTTTCGTTTGCGTTAATAATATCAAAGAGTTACAACATTTGCCTTGATTTTTGAAGTTGTATGTAGGAAACATAGTATCACAAAAGTGAGTGAGCTGTAGCTACTGTGCGTATTATGAAAAAAATAATAATAGGAAAATTTGATATGATTATAGTCAATGCCAGTACATATGTTTAACCATCAAATGTACATTTGGACACAATGTGGAGAGAAGACCAGAAATCTTTGTCACTAGTGTTCTTGTTGTGTGTGCAATGTAATTGAGATTTGCACAATAGTACTATACCTAAAAGCCTCATTTGGCACATTTATGTCATCAGCTCAGTTCAATGTGCAATCTTGGACTTGTCCTTTGTGGCTGCTTACATTAAGAAAAAAATGCGGCTTGAGCTGATTAACAGCGTAACTGATGATGACTGCTCTCGAATCTGGCTGACTTCAGACTTTGAAATCTACAAAATAGAAATTTGAAATAACTCATGCCAGATGAACAAGTGAACCAAGGTGATAAATTCAGCAGGGGAGCAATGATAAACTGGGTAGGTTTAAGGAAACAAGCAAGTGATTGAACGTTTGATTTCGTTCCACTTGTAGCTGTGGGGCTTCACTGGAAGGAAAAGACATCATGCAGCAGCAAAAAGCATATAAATTAAATAGCCATCAATTTATGGTTTGGGAAAGATAGTTTATCATCTTTGAAAAGCAAGCTATTCATTGGCTCTATTATTTACGTAACAAGGACAAAAAGACTGAGGTGAGTTGAGCCTTGTTGACAGTGTGGCCTTTTGTTCCTGGCGAGGACAGTTGCTAGATTGAATTGATCTGACTTTAGAGCCTAACGTTTATCTTGGTCAGTCATATCTGATCTTTGGCTGTCAGGTGGAGATGGGTTCCTTGAAGAAATAAACTGCTTGTAGAGCTAGTGAAGGATCTGCTTTGTCTGTATACTATAGTGGCAGCATATCCAAATCAGCCAAAAGTGTATGTTTCTCGAATTAGAACAATTTTAGATAATAAAATAATTAAACCTGTAGAAAAAAGTATTTATCCCCATGTTACATGCCATTAGACTAATATGATAAATAATAAACGAGGAACTTAAAAAGATATTTATTTAGAGCTGTTTAAGTTCAAATTATTAATATTGCACCAAAGTCGAATAGAAAACACTCCATTACTTTCCTCCAGTCATATTTTCCATGGATAATTTCCCATTAGTTCACTTCTCTCCAAGAACTTCCCCACAAATACATCAAACAAACAAATGGGGAGAAAAAAAACAATTACAACAACAATTTAAAAAACAAAACAAAACATAAAAACAACTTTCACTTCTGCTGGCACAGTTTCGGTTCAGTACAGTCACTCCACTTTGAAAGCTGTGAGCTGATCCTTTTGACCGTGTCTTTTGCTACCTGGGCCATTTCTAAACCAGAGATCATAATCCTCGAAGGGCCCTCATTAAGTCTTTGCTCCAATTAAGCCACACACATTTCGCCACAGCACAATTGCTTTGTACCACAGCACACAAATCCTTCAACAGTGGATTAGGCTGTTCAGTGGGTGGGATGAAAATAGCAGCGCTGGTATGTCAGTGGAAGAGGTGAGCACTCCTTAAGTGTCAGCAGCCAAGGGAACTATGTTAGAGGTAATATTAACCTAAAAACTTCGTCATAATAGATATGGCCTATTTAGATATCTCAAATGTGGCTTAGCAAGTGGAATCACTAAGCAAGTGCTGCTGAACTCGAATGGTATGTGATTTCCACCTAGCATCAAGGTCATTGAGCCCTAAATGTTTTATCTTTCACTGTTTCATAATCTGTTATTATCCAGTGGATGCATTAATGAACATGGTTAGATATATTGTTTTCACTTCTTAACCGCTTCATATTGTACATTTCTTCCATTTAATAAAGAAAAAAGAGTGATTGTCAGCAAGATATTTCCCCTTCGTTATACTAGTTCAGTCTTTAGCACTGGAACTGCCAAGGGGGTAATTTTGACCATGTTGGCATTTTAGAATTTCTGTGGCTCTGTTAGATCAAAATGCCATAAAATCATATTTCCTCAATTTTCCTAAAAGGGTATTATTCATCAAATATTTAATTTCATGGTATGAGATCAAAACATTAACCATTTCTACCTAGAACCACTGAGGAGGTCATTTTGACCCCATAGAAATTAAGCTAAAACCACTACTGCAACTCTGGGTTGCCTAGCAACATGTTTGTCAACTATAGTTTTACATATTATATTGGCCATTAAAAAACATGACTAATTTTGGAGTATTATCATTAACTAAGCTTGCTGCTTTCAGCCATTCATGACCAATGAAGCAATGACAACTGCAGATTAAATAGACAGTACAGAAAATAGTAAATATTTGGCTCCCTGCCTTTCTGTGAAATAGAGTGACAAAAAGTCAGCTCTTCTAGTGTGGAGTTATCTTAAAACTGTTGCTGATGTGCATTTTAACATTGTACAGTCAAGTAAGGCACATTCACTATCTGAGGCTGCAAAACTGAATTGCATGCGCTCTGCAAATGCTACTCACTTGTCTTCTCCAGCTGAAATGATGGCGTAATGAGGCATTCTTTGGCAGCTGTTTAGGAAGAAAAAAGATCAAGTTGACCAGGCAAGGAGAAAGATATTGTGCGTATGTCATACTAGTCTTTTCTTGGCTACCATGCGGGTGTGGTAGCTAATGTACCTCCTTGGAGTGACGTTTCTTCAAGTGTGTTTATCCTGGATCGCTGGGCATTTGTGGATGCTGACTCGTTGAAGTCGTGAGCTCTTTCACCATGTCTGCTCTGATTTGTGTTTCTTTTGTTTTATTTCAGACCCTGGAGTAAGTGACCCGTGCATAGAGTCACACTACACGTTTTCCACTGGGTTTCTGTGCTTCTACAACAGCTTATGGACATTTGATATTGGGAAGCTAACAAGGTATGTCACTATAAATCCATGTCTTTCTGTAATTGTGAATTTTGATATAAAAAAAACATTTTTATTTTATAATATAATATGTAATATAATATTTTATAATATATCACAGATAATTAACATGTTTGCTATCCCCAGCTTACACTTAAAATCAATTTTCAGCAGCTTTCACGGTGCATGTGTGGTTTTAGTTACATTTGAACAACAAATTGATGACGATCAGCACTGATCTATGTGAGATTGATCTGACTCTGCACCACCATTATTTAACGGTCCTTAAAATGCGAGGGATTGCTTCTCCCTGAGATTCCATTTTTTATTTATAAATATAGAATAGTGGACATAATAGTTTTAATTTGCCTCACCAAATGTGTTTGCAGTCATGGTAACCCACTGCCATTACATAAGACGTTAAAAGGAAAGGAAATCATCATTGCTAAGTAGTTTTACATAATTTAAAGAATTGCATTTGCATTAGTGGAATTGATTGGAAAATTTCAGTTTCCTTTACAAGCATTTTGTACTGGTATTGGTTATTTAACTTAATTTAAGATTTAAGCCAAACAGGATTCTAGATTTGAATCCAAAATGATGAGATAGTCCAGTTTATGGAAATGCCTGTGTACTTTCAACACAAGACTTACCTCAATAAGTATATGGTATATATAGTATATGGTCAAGATATAAAATATGACATATTAATAATACTGCTTCTGCAGGGAATGACTCTGTGGGTATCCACCACATCTAGCAGTCTGCATAGCCTCAAATGCAAGTGCTGTATGATTCTGGTCAGATCCAGTGTATTTTTTATTTTATTTTTTTTTGGGGGGGGGGAGGGGGGGTTACCATTTGTCTTTGATGTCACTTTTTCAATAGATGCACTAAGAAAAAAAATGGAACTGGTTGGAAATTAATGTGAAGGGGAAGGACTGTGCTGAACGACGTGAGGAAAGAAAATATGTCCCTCCGTACTCCCTTGCAGCCGTGAGGCATAACACAATTAGACTTTAGATTGTTTTTTCCTCCTTCTGCCCATCTGATTTCTGCTCTTGCCAGACTATTCTCTTTCATCTGCTTTATTCCTCTGTATTGTCATAATGTAGCAGACCCTGAGTGCTCTCACAGATCACTGGTACAGCTTATCAGTGAAGTGGTTCTGCTTCAAATTGGGTCCCTTAATTTAGTCTTTCTGCATTCATTCTCAGTATTAGACTTTCAGGCAGAAAAAAGATGGTAGTGGCAAAGAGGTAAGATAAACATACTTTAGGCAGAACAATCTAGAATACTACATGAAAATCTCATGCAGAGTTCGGGAACTAAGGCAATAAAGAACGGTGTGTTTACAGTTCTGAACACTGAAGAAGCTGTTTGCTTTTGGAAACAATTGTTGAGATCACCTATTCAGATCTATATGTTTGAGAGATAAGTCAAGGGAAAGGCTTACATCAGGTAAGAGATTAAAGTGCTGTATTTTCTTCCTACAATATCTGCTACTTACATATTAGTGTAAAAAAATAAACTGGTTATTAGCCCTTTTTTTCTTTTTTGGATATTTTTCATTTATTACTTGCATATGTAAATATATATTTGGTTTACAATATTACAATTGTACAAGTGTTCATGTGCCTCTCCAAATATATACAATATAAATTTATACACCAGTTAAGAGTCCACATTGGATTTAGTATTAAACTTGAGCATAACATATTTAGAATCCTTTCTTTGCAATTCCTTCTAGTACAATATCCTCAGTAAATTCTAGTAGGACAAAGCGCAGGAAACATCCACATATACATTTGTATACATCTTAAGAAAATAATGTGTTTGTCAATCTTGGTAATCCTGCTAAAATTATGTAGGGTAGAGATTTAAACGTAATATACACTCAGACAGTAATATAGAATAATATAGATCATATAAATTTACCACAGGTTTAAATGTAACACTAAATGTTACATCCAATTTCAGTTAAGTATTTAAGTGAAATTGTCATACTGTGTGGTTGCAGCTGTGAAGTGAGTTCAATGGATTGGCTTGTAATTTTTCCTGGGATTAATGAGTATGTTTACCCACTGGCTACCACACAGAAATGCTCGATTCTCTGACTTGTCAGATTTTGATGTTTTAACATTCCTAGTGCAGCTGTCTCTAAATTTACACATGAAATAGTTTTTAGGCATTACTCATGGATATGAGAGATAAAACAATATTCATCTGTGGCTACACTTTACTAGAATGAACTTAAAGGCATGATTAAGCCATTAAGGCCACATCTGCCAGCCTATTTTTTTTTTTAATTTGCACAGAACTCTGTTGTATATTGCTACAGTGGATGTGACATTTTAATTAAGCAAAGGCTGTAAAAATTATTACCGTGAGGTTGCAGAGAGCTACTGCTCTCATCATTGTAGAGACTAGTTGCCATTCAGTCTACCTTTGACAAACTAGAGCACCCGGAAAATTATCATAACAGGAATAGAAAAGGAAGGTGGTGTAAAATGAAATGCATCAGGGGTTTTTTTTCTCCATAAAGCAGTATTACTCTATAGTGTGTACTACATGTGCTAGATAGCTGAGCTTGTACATCAGTGCAATACATTGGCATTAGAATACATTTCAATATATTTCAAAACTTTCTTTTTGCCTTTTTAGTACTGCCTTTAGAATAAACAAGAACACTTAATTTGACACACAAAATGCCAACTTAAAAGACTTAAACACATCATAATAGTTTCTATATTATCTGTGTTTATGAATGCGTGGATGTGAATCTTTTTTTTCTTTGCTTTGCATGAGTAATAATTTATTTATTGCATGAGCAAACCATACCTAATGAAGAATGAAGTCATCTAGGATCAATCTAACATTTGTAACCCAACATGATTTCCCAACAAAAGAATACGAGGAAAATCAGCCTGTTTAATTTTACATAAACACTAAGGACATGTAGATTCCATAGGGTATGGTTTTAAACATAGTAGACATACATGGTAGCACTTTATAATAATGTCACATTATTAGGCACTAGTAAGGTGTTAGCAAGTGCTTAATTCATCATTTATATATCATTACTAATTGTTAGTATGTCATTTGTAAATACAGATATTTTTATCATTCAGTTACTGTTATACCATGTACAGCTATCACTGCTGTAACTACTACTACATCACTGTAGTAGCAGTAATATATATAGTTATATTGATAATATATTAATAATTTCTATCTCTTCAGCATCTTGTGTCTGTGGTAAAACTGTTCAAAAGACGATGTGTCCATGTATGCAGAGCCACTCTTAAACACATATACTGTAGTGTAAATGTGTAACAGAGGAGTTTTCAAATCACAACATTGTGGAGACATTCCACTGTAACTCTTTAACCTCATGCTAAGTTTACAGTCAGTGAGCATGTCCATAGAAGGTGCCGTAGCTTTAGAAATACGAATTTGTAAAGAACCTGGAACATATTTACAGTTTGATTTTTAGTTGTGGAAATTGGATGAATGTTTTGTTCATGTTTATAGGGCTATACATCTGGACAAGGAACTGCTTCGGTTAACTGGATAACTCTGTACAGCTTCTGCAGTCACTGCTACCTTAGTACATGACATGACATCATAATGACACATTATCAGAATGCCATTGTAATGGTACAGATTTTCTCTGACATTTAATAGAATTTCATGAATTGGTTTGATTAAGGGGGGGGGGGGGGGGGGGGGTGCTAGAGTGATGGATTTTGCAAAACATTCTCTATACACCCTTGTCAAAACACAGTTTGACTGGTATGGTGAGTGGGATGTGGCAGACAAACAAAGGAGGGTGAGGACTATCTCAAACGGTGATGTGTCAGTGGAGTTGTCTGTTCTGACTAATGTTACAAAGCAAAAGCAGTGAAACACAGTCAGCACTGTGGACAGCTCTGCTCTGTATTGTTTTCTGTTCAGGACCTTGGACAGTTCCCCTGAGATCTAAACACAGTCACAGAGAGAGTTCATTCACAGTCTATCTGCTGGACAGAGACCTTTGTACTTTCTTTTTCATTCAAAAAGTAGCAAATGAACTAATCTGAGGCTTCTCAGTTACCCATTAATCCCTATTACCCAGTGATCATAGAGTCAATGAGCAAACTTTTTGTTTAACTGTGTGATAATCACCTAAAGTAAGCTGTTCCAGAGCCTATAAATTCCTGGTTGGCGGCCAACCAGTTGCCTCGAGATATATTTCAGTAGTAGCAGAAGTGTTCCATTTAAATAAAACTGATCAGTACTTTAATGATCTGTAGATTTCGTTAATTATTAGGAGCTCTGTCTGCAAGGTATCTTATTAAAACCTGTTTTTGAGTCTAGCTTACATTTCAATTGGATGTCTTTAGGCTATAATTAAAAAAAAACATACTAGAATGAAAAGCATTGTCTTTTGATAGGATGTTTAATATTTTGCATAAGTACACTCAGTTCGTACAGAAGGAGCATTTATTGTGAACCATACAAATAAATGATCACAAAAATAAATAAGCAAACACACAAACAAAAAGGGTAAAGATGGAAAAGAAGAAGCATCCCAACAGTGGCAGATTCAGCATAAACCACTGCTTTCATATTTCATTAGTGCAACTCCGACTACCATTGGGTTGACATCATGAATCAAAAATCTTTTTATAGCCTCAGTGTGACAGCACATCTGGAACTATCTGTGTACATGTGACTGCTTTTTTGTTACAAATTATACCTCTACAGTTCCTTGATTGGACAATTCAGTGAAAGAACACACAACAAGCAGTTAAACCGAATACTTAATGAACCTATGTTTGTGTTCCAGTATTGTGTGGTTTAAGGGTTTTGAGTTTTTGTATGTATGTGAAATATCAGTATTTATACACTTAAAATGATAAGTATATAAAACATTACTTTCAAACAGTGTATTTATGAACAGCTAAAGCTGATCGGCAGACTACCATTAAATAAGTGAATTTTTCATGTACTGCAGCCTGACATTCCTTCCAGAGATGGCACAGAGATACTTGCTTAGTAATAAGAAAATAATGCCATCCCATTGCCTGCTTACACCTTCAACACATTCCTTTTTTTTCCTTTTTAGCATCACTACTGATGTAAATAACATTGCAGTCAGCATCTAGGTAGTGCTATGGAAAAGGAACACGTGTAAATGGAGTAACACTTTTTTTAGGTGGTAAAAAGTCTCCAGATATGACCAGACATACAGAATGTGTCAGCTAGGTAGTACAGTTCCCAGGAAGAGACAAAACCGTCGAGGAACACTGATCAATACTGTAAGATATAATGAAGGCAGGGCAGGAGCAGAGGATGAGAGATTATTTCAAATGTAAGGGCTGTTCAGCAAGTGAAGTTCTATAAATTGGAAATGTCCTATGAAAGTTTTTAGCTCATATATTGGACCAATATATGATGTTTTGCTGAATTATGTTTTTGTGAGACGTCTTGAGTTATCAAGGACAGTAGACATAAATTTATATTTTAGGCCCGGCTGGTGATTAGATTCACTCATCAAGTCTAACTTTTATAGTGTCTGGGGGGGGGATCAGTCATGATAGTTCATTAAAGATCTACTTACATCTTGTTGGATTCAGTTGGCTAAATCTTCAAAGAGCAGCAGCACAGGTCAGCTCATCACAGCTTGTGATAATCTGACCTGTAGAAAAATCTACTGGAGCTCACAAAACAAGTTACCATGTGACTTTCCTCTAATTCATTCTTTTCCCTACATTGCACATCTACACCCGATCTTAAGATTTCCCCACTATCTTCCAAATCCCGCTTTAACCCCTGGTTATACAAACTGTCCAATAGCAGAGTTTGAATGACAGCACAAGGTCTTCATGTCAAGTAATTTTTCTTTCACTACAGCGCTGCATGTTTTTCCTTCCCTTGTCTGTAAATCAACACCATTATCATTTTTCTCACAGTCAGAGCCTTACCTTGAGTCTGCTGAATCATGCTGTGTACACTGTGAAAGACTGGGGACTGCATGCATTACATGAAAAATTTCTCTGGGAGAAAAGTTCAAGAGACAAATTTTGAGGTTTTTCAAACCCTGACAATACATGTCCTATGGGGGGAAAAGTATGAAGTTTCAAACATAAATACATTTCACATTTTCTCCAACACTCAGGAATAAATTTGAGAGAACACCTTGTTCTGCTATTCTGTTATGGCTTGTTCTTGTGAGTAAATACAATTCACTCTGTGATGTGGATTACTGAAAATGCATGAACACTTTTCTTTTCCAGGATTTCTACAAGAAAACACCTGGGTAATTTACCTCATTTTCACTTTTTATTATTTTCTGTGGAAAGTTTATAGATGTCATAAGCCCTTTCTGTCATGTAAAAAAAAATCACACTGACAGTAAACACTATTTAGATGTCAAAAATTTGATGTCTTAATCATCAGCTAATTTTGTGCAAACTTGCTCTTTTTGTTTTTGTATGTGTGAAGAAAGGAGTTCTAAAGAACATAAGTGCTTTGTTATTGTTGTGTTAATTGCAGCATTATCATTACATCCATGCACAAAATTATCTATTAATTTTAGTCAAGCAAGTATATGTATTTGAATTGATTTTTGAAAAAAAGAGACCCTTTCAAATTTTAATTTGTCAGTTTTAAAAGTTAATATTTGTTGCATGTAGTCCTGAGTTTAACTTGTCCATAAATATCAGGATCAGTGGTTGTAGAAATGTTGCAATATTTAATTTCTTCCTTGTAACATTAGAATTTCAGTGGATAACCTCTGTCATTCTCCGAGACTTGTTATAAAGAGATTTTGTGTGTAGAAATTCCCTCTTTACACATGTTCATAGATCCAGAAGATGATGGAATTGAGTTCCCATATTGATTTGACTATAATAATGCAAGGCAAACCCTTACTACCAGTTCCAGCATCACCCTCTTCTGTCCTGTTCATTTTCACATCTGTCATGGCTTTTTTTGTGCATAATGTGTGATTCATATGTGGTTTTTCTATATCTGTGTTTTGCTGGGGTTGTTTTCATGAATTTCAGAATACCAGATGGTCCACAAATTTAGGCTCCTGTTACCTTGTTTCTTTTTTCATTCATGCTTCTAAATGATTAATTATTCTCCACTATTGGCATTCTATGCAATAGGTGCCAATAGGTTTGGCATTGCAGCTGGAGATTAAAAGTAATTACAGCAGTAGCTTGGCACATTATTATTTATAAAATTTATATTGGAAACTTTGGCTGTGTTGTATTAGATTCCAGAACAACTGACTAAGAAATATTTTTTTTTTATGCCATTGTCAGTTTTGTTGAGAGTGGCACTGACACAAGTATCACTGTTCATTCAGATTGTTCAAGATCAAAAGTACATTACAGTAACTGTAGTATTAGACAGTATTTCATCACATATATTAGGTCATCAACCTAGGTTTTACCACTCACTTCAGACTTTGGATCTGAGGTAGGAAAAATGTTTCAGCTGCTTTTTGCATGTTACAGGCCATTTAACTATCTTCCTCAGTATCACAATGTTCAGAAAGAACATCAGTGAATTTTTTTGTGGCTTTAAACTGCAAATGCATTTTATTTGCCAAATGTTGTTATGATTTTTCAGGCTGGTCCCATCCTAACAGTGTATTCAGCCAAGGCACCTGTGCTGGAAGACCACATAATATGAACTCTTTGTGTGCCTCTAATATTTGAGCATGAAATTGTGATTAGGTTTCTCCTTTTCCAAGTAAATAAATTGATGCTTATGCTGTGATTCACTATTTAACATAATCTTCACAATAACTGCAATTTAATCTCTCACCGAGCTGTGGTGCAAAGAGTGCTTGTATCTCCTACTATGTCATCCGTTGATTCGCTTCCACTTATCCTTATTAGAGTTACGGGGATGGGGGCTGGAACCTATCCCAGCTACCATAGGGCGAGAGTTGGGCTTACACCCTGGACAGGTTGCCAGTCTGACACAGGGTAACACAGAAAGACAGACAACCATTCTCACTCACATTCAAACGTATGTGCAATTTAGAATCACAATTTAACCTAACCCTATTAATTGCATGTGTTTGCACTATGTGACGAAGCTGGAGTACCTGGTCATAACCCACACAAATATGGCGCCTATTCAAGATGGTTGCTCAGGCCAGTGGACAAATGAGTATCATGTTTTTAAAATTAATTAATTATTAATTTAATAATTATTTTTTTAAAACCATGATAAGAAATAAATAAATACTCACTCAGTTCTCATTGTGACTCTTTGAGCTCCCCTTTAGCGAGAGCTTATATCTTTAACTGTCTGCTCAATAACTCAGTTCCACTCTTATCTCAGCCACAAGGAAGAGATTTAGTGTGAGGTGGGAGACCATTCTCTTAGATGCTGTAGGATGTATCTCACAGCCCAGTCTGTAAAGAAATACAGAGGAGCCCATCAATGATGTCTTTGAAAGATTACCATGAAGATAGTTAATAACATTGCACAGCATGTCACAACGGATGGTTTATTGATGGATGCTAGAGAGGCATTTTGAAAACAACATGGTGGTGAGCAGTTGTTTTACAAATAGGACTGCATGGAGAGCATCTAAATGGAAGAGATGGGTCTATTTGGGATATTGATTTTCTTCATATTTTTACTATAAACGTCTGGTTTAGGCAATCACTGAAATAAAAAAGAATACAGGATCATATACTATTTCTGATATAAAATTCCCATAGGAGAGAGACTATTTCAGTAAGTACTGATGGAAATTATTGTTGTCCAATATTGTGTCCAGTGCTGGCCAAAGGGAAAGGTATGATTGTAGCAAGATCTGACAATATTTGTGTGCTTCTAATGGAAATGATTCTGCATCAACCATTGGTAAGGGGTGCAGGAAAGGTGTCTGTAAGGTGTTATAGGTGTTACTTCATACTATATTTAAAGGCATCTTTAAAGTAGGCTTCAGTCAGTTCCTTAAATAAACCCATGATGCAGTAGATTCCACAATCTAGTTGAATGCTTTCCCGCACTGCTGTCGATTGTTGATCTGATTTTGAGCTGTGTGACACTTTGTTGATTTTATCGTGGCGTTACCTCTTTTTTTGTCTTGTGATTAGATCATCACATCTTCTGTGTTAGTGAGCACTGCAGTTGACCTGCTACTTTCCAGATTTGACTTTGTGGAACGGAATAGAAAGGATACTAGATTTTTCATCATACTTTTCATTGTCTCAAAAACAGACATTTCAGGTCCCATGATTACTTCTCTCATGAGAAAACAAAGCGCCACTTTGGTGACGGGACACAAGAGTGTGATTATGTGCTCTTGGGGTGCAAAGGGACATGTTTATACTAATACATTCTGACCCGAGATATGTTTGCACCAATTTTTCTCACTTCTTCCTTCATTTGAAGTTTTTCTGTGCCTCACCCTGTTCTCAATTTATTCTGCCATTTCTTTATTTATTTTCCTCAATTTCTCCGTACTTATATGTCTGGAATTTGTATGAGACACATTATTTGCATTAGTGGCTGTGCAGAATAAAAAATGAATCCTATTTTCTGGCTGGTCTGCCTCACCCTTGTTTGTTCCCTGCCCTTTATTTCTTTTGTTTCCTATTTTGACATTATTTGGCCAACTTGTTTGTTGTCATACCCAGTTTGTTCGACTTTGTGTTTGTCTGCCTTTGTATTTGTCTTCATGTTTACAGAGAGAGAAGATGTATTTGTTCTCTTGTGTTTGCTTTTACTGTTTAGTGAGGAGGTTTGCTGCTGCACTTGTAGAGACCAAACCAGAGAGAGGAGCTGTGTCTTTCTCAAAATGTTCCCATCTCCTGTTATACATGGAATTCCACTGAGAGGAAAGTGTTTCTGAATAAATATATGTGCTCATCTAGAGAAGGTATTCAGAGAAATAGCAAAATACATGCAGTCTAATATAACCCAATACAACAGTTCTGTATTAAATACTAGTGTTATTTTATGTACTACATAGTGTTAAAAGTAAAGGGAATAATAAAGTATAATAATAATAATAATAGTAATAATAAAGTCTATTTTGAGGAAATTTGTCAGTAGACTGCAGTGTGATATTAAATCACTAGAATATGCTACAATACCAATATGTTACACGTTTAGCAGTTCTTCGTGAACATCATACTTAATACAAGGCAATTGCTGCTGTTATGTAGTTCCACCCACCACAGAAATACTTTAAAATCTTTAATTGTTGGACATTTAACAGTTTTGATTATTTTCTCATTGCTTTAGAAGTGAAATGTTACAAATCCATGGCAGCATATGAATACCATCCAAATACTTCAGTCACTTAACATGTTTAAATAGGTCCCAGGTTGATTCTGTGAGAGTCTCCACTCTGTTGCATGCTACAGTCATGACCAAAGGTTTTGGCATTTACAGAAATGGTGTTTGTTTATAATATAGTAAAGAACAACTACAACTGTTTCAAAGACTTTACTGGCAAAAAAGAATCAACGATGGCTGCACGAGTGTCCTCCAAGGTAACCATTGTTAGCCCAGGAAGACAATGATTTTTAAACTAATAAGTCTGCTCTTAAAATTCATTGCAAACGGTGGTGTGACTTGAGCTGTTTTGTATTCACTCACACTTTCCGCTGTGCTAATGAAGTGATACAGAAATTCTATTAGCTGATCATTTAACATCAGGGCCAAAATGCAGTTAACTTTATCACAAAGACACAATATTAACTTTTAAATGGATGGAGCTCTTTGGAATTCATGAATATGCTTCAGCTCGTTCTGCACAGTAATTTAAAAATATTGAAGCAGCAGAAAAATTGAAGTTTGTGAAAACACAGTTTTGGTCATAACTCTGCCTGTGTATGTATGGAGAATACTTGACAGAGTGCATGACTGCATCTTCAAAGCATGCCAGCTTGATTGGTTGCACCCTGTTCTTGTCCTATAATGGAATCATTGCTTATATGATCTGATGACAAAGAGGCAGTTGAACTGATACCTAACCATCCCCAACTCATAAGAATAGAACTGGTTCTGCCTAAAGCCGCTAGCTAACCCACTCATTATTGTTATTGTTAAGCCTAATCTGGGTTGTAAAGTAGTCCCCTTTTCCCTCCCAGTTTAGGCAGAAGTTTGATGAGGCCAGGTATTTTTTTTTTGTCTCCAGAGCTCCCCACTAGTGGAGAGACTTAACCCTTTAAGACCTACCATAGAACCAAGTCCGCCAGGGCTTATATCATAGTTTTACATGCTGTGGAGCCATTTTTTAGAGCATTTCAAGTTGATATACATCAATACAACCATTATAGCCCAAATTTTAATAATATGTATGCATTAAGTATATAATAATTACATAAATTGCAAAAAAGTGCAATAAACTACAAAAAAATTGAAAATCGTTTTTGTTTTTTTAACATATATTTCTAGTTAGAGAAATTTAAGAGGCTTATCCCTCGAAACTGTAAATACAAAAAAGTTGCACAAAATAGTTTCCCACCACAGGAAATTTAGTTTGAGTGTCTTCATAGTTTTATTTTTGATATACACCAATTTTTATATACTGCAAGAAAAACGAAAATAAATATTATAGTGCAAATTGGCAAAAAGACAGCATATGCATCAAAATAAACTATTTCCAGCAGTGCAATATGAGTCCTAAGCATCCGAGAAACGACACAGAAAGTCATAAAGTCAAACATAACTTTTAAAAACACCATATAGGCTCATGAGGCCCTGATGGTAAAAAACTTCATTTCCGCAAAATGACATCACTTCCGGTTTCGGGCAGGACATGGCGGACATGCGATAGTTCGCCCTGATGGACGTAGGAAGCGTTACGAACAGCTGATCGGATCAGCAAAGCGTGTTTCTGGAATATTATGTTTTTGTTGCTGCAAGTGCTTTTTATGCAGTTTTTGCAAAGCTATATGTGGAAGGAAACTGTGACCTAGGACAAGCTGAAGGCATAAGCTGTAAGTACAACTCCTCCGGTTTCATATGCAAAAAAGATTATTGCGCTAGCTTATGTGGTTGCAGTGCTACCAGGATTTAAAAGTAGTTACGCAAAACAGAGCGTGCCCGCTCCGACCGGCTTTAAAGGGTTAAACAACTTGGAGCAGGGAAGAGCAGTTGAACTGCAAAACTAACTACATAAATATCTTGGAGCTGAACTGTCCTCCTCACTGTCAAATAGATCCAACCAGGGATGAGAGGTCATCATACCAACATCAGGACAGACAGCACAAGGACAACAGCCTACATCAACAGGCAGCAAGGTCTAGGCTACCCCCATCTCTGCAAGATGTCAGCTAAATTGTGGCAGTGGACTGACCCCCTGTTTTGCACTCAGAGCAGGACCTGTGCCATGATCATTCAGCGTCAAGGCAGACATAATACTGAAAAGGGGCCAAAATCCAGGAGATTAGACCATATTTGTCATCTCTTTAGAAAAGCTGCCTTGTTGCCAAAAAAAAAAGAAAGACGAATCACCGTTCTAGTTCAGGAGAACTCTTCACTTGTGGTACTTGCACTGTTGGCTCAGCAAGGGACAGACTTTGGGCATTGCCAGAACCTGTATTGAGGAGGTATGTGGGTTCAGAGGATAAATGCTTATTGCTGGTATTTGCTCCTGTTCCAGGTTTAGAAACAAGACCGTCTTTGGCTTAGCGTTTACAGCATGTAGGCCTTGACTTGGTTGCCATTTAAATAGGCGGAGTAGTCTGTTTGTTTTTACAGTCACTTATCAGGGTATTAGGCTGCAACATCTCCTCCTGGGGTGTCTTCTAGACAAGCTATGACTACACTGTAACCTTGGTTCTATGTTTGAAAGAGTCTAACTTTCCTGCTTTTTGGCCACTCTGACAGGATTCAGTTAAGCTATATGATACTATATGTAATTTAGTACATCTATGGGGTAGCTTTAGCTAGATAATGTTTGGTGGTGCAATCCCTGGCTGGTCCAGTTTTGGTGCCAAAGTATGGGCAACATAGATCTAGTTTGATGAGTGTAGAATAAAGTGTTTTTGTAAAAGGGTGAATGGGGTATGTTGTATGAAGTGCTGTGATGGTTCAAGCAGAGTAGAAAAGCACTATATACATACAGTTAACCCACGGGGTATAACTAGGCAAGCTAAAGTATCTACATGCTCTGAAAAGCAGTGTGGTCATTCTACGTGAAATGTTGAATATGCGAACAGAGTGGAATCTATTCACTCACCAAACCAAAGCTATAATATAATCAGAGATCACTAAATAAGCCTGGAATGGTGCTTGTAACTAGGATAACTTGTTTAAGATTCAGGTATAACAATAAAACAATACATGTGCAGAAGAGAAAAATATCTGTTTATACTTTCAGCTTGAATACTCCCCAAGAATAGATGTTAATAAATCTTGAACTACCTGAAAGAATAACTGAAGAGTCACACAGGTTGAAAACGTGCGAAGTAAAACACTGGTCCTCAAGCAATAAAAGCAGAGAGGGTTTATCCTTCTATGAACTAATAAAGAGGTCATGTTTGTATAAATCCCTTCATGGTTGAGAGGAGGGCATCACCATCACACCAAGGCAGAAATGCCAGGCCTCTCTGGTAATGCAAGAAAGCTGTTATGTGGCAATGACCAGGCTAGTGCACTTCCCCAACCTTCGACTTTATGCAATCTTTCTATGTACAACCAAACATTATCTGGGTCATGGAAATACAAATGTCAAGTGTTACCGCATGAGAATAGTTGTGGTTTGGGCAATGGGGACAAACAACCCCACCTCTTTTACCCTTTCTCTAAGCTTTCTCCCAGTCCCCCTTTTTTCCTCTGTCTTTCTCATTATTTCATTGTTTCCCGCTTTCTTACGCTCTCTGTTGTCTTTCCCTTCCTGTGTCTGTGCTATGGCACGCACGACATGTCCACTTGTTTGTGGAGAGTGTTGTAGTAATGTTGTGTGGCAGTTGCTGAGGACAATGGCCACTGGGTGTTTTGTGATGTAATGATCCCTGCCATTGCCTCTCAACTCCCTCTGGTCAGTTAAGGAGAGAAGTGGATGGAAGGTAACAGGCCAAGTACACACACATTTAAGGAAAACCCACCTGAGAAGCAGTATGCTAACAGAGCCAATCTTTGGAGTCGACAGTTTCTGGCTCTTATATTGTACAGGAAAATTAGCCCATGACATGATGAAGTATAAACCACTATACAGCATTTGGGCAAAGCACTCAACTCCCAGATGCTCTGTTGAAGCTGCTCAGCAGTGAGCTGTAAAAGATGGTGGCTGCTGTCATATGTGAACGTGTTTAAACATATGACTTTAAAACAAGGCTATACTGGAAAAGAGCAGGCATGCTGACCAAATGTTTTGTTGTAATTAAATGTCACATTGGCTTTTAATCATAAAACAGTATGGCAGAAAAGAGAATATGCTGAGGTGGGAGGGTGGGGGGGTTGCATTGCTCAGCAATGCTTTTGCCTAGAGAAACATTTGAGATTTACTGAAGTGAATCAGCAGGATATATATTGTGTTACCAGTGACTCACATTTTAAACTTATCTTGGGGTCATCGTTGGTGATTGGAGTTAGCTCAGTTGTCACTGTACTGGCTTAGCTGTAGTCAGCATGTACATGAATACAATGCACCCATAGTGGAGCTTTTTGGCAAAGAGACAGTTTAAATGATACACCACCAGCAAATCTTAAATAAATAAGAAAAGGAACGCAACCAAATTAGACTCTTTTCAAGCTTTGGTAGATGAAAAATTTTAATATTCAGATCAAAATATTCTAAATAAATAAATACATGTAGAGTCTATGTAGAGACTGGGATTAGCCAACAAACTATGGGATCTATTTCCAAGGTGTTAAAGTAAAATTGATTTTTTTAAATGGTTGTTGATTTGAAGTCACCAAATTTTGCTGAAATGTTATTTCGACCTTTCATAAAGATCACACCGACTGACAGAACATAAGCCCACGAAAAACAAAACCAACAAGACCAACATTTGGGCTGAAATATGACATTGTGAAAAACCCTCAAGCCGCAGATCACATAGTCATTGTGCAGTAACATGACTGCGAACAAGGCTTTGTGAATTGAGCCAGCATTGTAGTTTTCTCTCGAGGACACAGCAGACCTACATATTCCAATCAAAATCTGTTCAAACTGAAACACAACTAATAGGAGGAAAATTGTCAGTAATTAAAATGTACATCAGAACTTCTTGTTGAAAATACACCACAGGCTGTTCTTCCATCTGTTAATTACTGTATGAGTGGCTTGTGAAATGAGTTCCTGGGCAATATGCTCATTTCAAATACATTTAGCTGCTGAGTATAACTTCAATGATGAGGTTTAAATTTGTGTTCGTTAAAGCCAAATTTCATACTTTTTTTTGAACATGTCCTAAATCTCTCACTGTAATTTCTGTTTACAAAACATGTACAGCACATAACACAAATTTAAATTTAATGCAGTTAAATTTGCGTTTAACTGCATTAAAAGTAAAGGAATCTTGATTCCTTGACTTTTTTAATGTTATTATTAGTTTTTATTTTAAATATTTATGGATCAATTGATTAATTAATTAATGTCTTGCACCATTATCAAGAAAACAATTATATGATAAATAGTTATGCAATAGCTTGCATAACTGTTGTGCATATAAATGCATTTTTCTTTAGTTTTTTTGTTTCTCCAGTCTTATTCTAATTGTGTAGAGATTGTACTGTGAGAGCTTTCTAAAGTTACTTTTCTTAGCAAAGTCAAGCCCACTGTTTGTAATCTCCATAACCATTGTTATTGTTAGTGTCAGACATTTAGTTTTAAGACTACAAATACTATTAAAACTGACTAATCACATTTTTAATCTGTGAAGATATTTCAAAGTAGTTTAGGCCTATACTCATATAATATTTAGAATATACTCAGGTTACTGTCCATTATGCTGAAGCTGAAGTCTGTAGACTATTTTCCCATGAAGAACACCACCACAATGATTTGTGATTGCAGCGATTCACCCACAACATTAGTTGTGTTTGTCTCCTTCCGACTGACTGCTTCTAGCCACAAAAGCATGTTTGTGCATTTTCATCTGGGCATCCCTTCCTAAGTGGGATCACCCACACATTCCCCTCTACACTGAAAAAGGATTTGATCACTGCTGCCAAGCGGAGTCAACGCAGGTGTGGGGAAATGTATTGCAAGGAGTGGGAGAGATCTGTGTGCAGGCTGAGCCTGTTTGTGATGTCTTTATCGGGCCTATGCAAATATAGGGACTGAAAGGCTCTTAAATAAAAATACTTCTTTTTCAGCTTATAGCAGGTGCAGACAGACAGGCAAACACACACACACACACACACACACACACACACACACACACACACACACACACACACACATACACATATGGGTCAGTTCAGAGAGAATTTTTCCTTCTTTGTCGTTTTTCCTTAGTTACTTTTCTTTTCTTTTCAGTGGCTCAAGAGGTTTATTTATTTTTTTATATCTGTATTTCCATAAAGTCCTTTGTTTTATTTTGGTGTATTTAAATAATGAAATTTGTTTTTAAAGATGTATCATGTTAAAAAATTTAACTGTCTTAACACCTTAGCTGTGGCTTTTCACACTGCTCTCACAGTTCTCTGTGTTCTGTACATGCACGACATCAATACATATATATGTAGGTATTTTAGGCAAAGCCCTTTGAATATAAAAAATTAATGTAAGAATTCTTCAAGCCCAAATTTATAAGACAGCAACATCAGGAAGAAACAACAAGGGAAGATATGGGAAGGTAACAGTGGTCCCAGTGGTAATGGGAGCACTAAGTGTGGTGACTCCCAGCAGATCCCAGGAACAGCATCAGAGATCTCTGTCCAGAAGAGCAGTCCTAGGAATAGCAAAGATACTGTGCAGGACCCTCAAGCTCCCAGGCCTCTGGTAGAGGACCTGAGCTTGAAGGCTAGACCATCCGCAGGGGTGAGAGGGGAATTTTATTACCCTATTACTCTATAGCATGAATCTATACACAGAGGCATTTGGGATCATTTTTAAGCCTGTTTTTGACTTGGCTGTACAATAATTATAGCTTGTCTCACTACAGTGTTTAATAATCGTGGTGATTAGGGATTGTAATCCCTAATCAGAAAGTTGTTTTTTTAACAGGAGTAATTAAACTGTAGCTGAAAAAGAAAAAAAATAGACATAGTTTTTAAGTATGTGACTTGACTTTTGTGGGCCAGGTCGGCGCTTGCTCATCTGATGTGGTTTCTTAATTACCCTTATTGAATTCATTATTTATTTGCTGTGTTGAACCTGTTTAACCTTGCTGCCCTTCAGCAAAAATGATTTAGAAGGTAACAGAGAGTCAGCAGAGACCTCTGCCTGTGGGAGGATGGCCAAGTTATCTTCACCTTTTTGAAAAGTCATCAACTGAAATTAATCAAATTTTGATATATGAGCTGGAAGATAAAATTGTTTTATTATCAGCTTAAATCAAGTATTTAATATTCATAAATCATTCAATAGACATGTTAACATTGTTTTGTTTTGTTTTTGCTCAGGGTTGCGTTACTAACTTGCAGATGTATTTGAATTCATTTTACTACTACTAACAAATCAGTGTTCAAAAAAGTCATACAATTGTGCCTCTTTAAAGATCCTGTCTTGATTATACTCTCATGTAGTATGACATTACACGTCAGAACAACTCATCACAGAATTAATAAATGGAAGGCAAACAACATGGTTTTGGCAAAAATCCCATTACATTTTGATGGCTGGAAAATTCAGTTCTCCAACAGCACTGAGTTGCATTATCTTTTGATTAGCTCGAGGTCTTTAATCAGTGTGCAAAGTGAACATTACATTGTTTCACTTCACTGGTTGTAATATAAATTCATCATAAAGAATGTTTGTGTCAAAACAGACCTGATGGAACCAAACAAGGAAGGCGCAAACCACAAAACTGCAGCCTCCACAGTTCAGTGTCAACCAGCACATGTAACAAAAGACCTTATATTGTGTTCCCATCTAGTGAATAAATGAAAAATGAATACATAATACACTCATGAGCAGCTAAAAAGTCTTAATATTAAAGACAGTCTATATGGTTGGTCTGACTCTGTTTAGAAGAATATGTCACCCATGTTTGGCCTTGGAGACTGACAATGAGAGACCAAAAAGAGGGGGGAAATGTGGAAGTACATTGAAGTGAGTTATAAACCCTGAACACCTATCAGCTTCACTCCATTGGGCAAATGTGTCTGTTTATTCCAAGTCCTTGAAGGGCTGTGCTTTTGAGTTTGCCAGCTACTGGAACACATCTCATGGCCACATTTGCCTTCCGTTGCCATGGTAGTGTAGGCAGAACTTGCTAGATAGTAATGATCATTTCAGCACACCTTTAGCATCCAACTCACTCTTGGCAAAATGCATTGAGATCGAGGGAGAGAGACAGTACCACTTTTTGTCTGTCTTTTTCTAAGATTGAAGGAGGCATAAACCAGCAGTTATATATATATATATATATATATATATATATATATATATATATATATATATATATATATATATATATTTATATATAGCGAGCGAGAGAGAGAGAGACAAAGACAAAAAATTAGAATTTGCTAGATCCCCATAGCCACAGGCCTGCTATATTCAGATTATTTATTGATATTGTTGTGCTTTCTCCTTCATAGATGCTTTGTGAATGATTCATGAGTTAATTCATACAGTAAATAACAAAAGCTGAAGCAGTCCGTACATATATTGGAAGCTTAGCCAAATATTGCACAACCTCTGTCACTAACCTTTGCACAGCATATTTGCTCATAAAGGATTTATGAAACATTTAAACAGACCTTCACTGAAACTTGAGGTGCTGAAGTTTGTGGAAAGTTGTTACAATGTATTTTAATTACTTAAATTATTGACTTACCCTACATGTGTGTGTTTGTGTGTTAGTTGGATTGGGAGATGGGGTGATGGGGGGTAAGTAGGTTGTTACAACCTAAAAGTCAAATTAGTGTAGCGAAAAAAATCTTTACACACTATCTGTGTTTAGCGTGATAAGGACTTTGAAGGAGTTTCAGTCTTCCAGTTCTCATTAGTACTGACTGTGATTCTATTGCAAATCAGTGGGGTTCATGGTGAAAGGCAAGAAAATGTATTCATATCAAACTGAATTATGAAGTAGCCCCGGAAAATTGGGGTCAGTGATGGATCCCTTTGATTTTTTTTTCTAGTAGCTGTATGTCCATATCACTGAGGTCTGATTTGAAATACAAATTAAGTGAAGTACTGCAGCATAAATCATCAAGGATATTTTAAAAAAGAATAAAAAAAATCTGCTGATGACTGTCGTTTTTGTGCGTCTGAACAGTTTTTATGTGATTGTCTCTGTGAAACTATGTGCACATTGACGATGCTGTAGCGTAGGAGGCACAGCAGGCCATCTACTAATCTGAAGGTTGGTGGTTCTATTTGTTGCTGTTCCAGTTCTGCAAAGTATCCTTGGACAAGATATTGAACCATGTGGGGACCACAGACTTCAACGAGTCCCTGGCGAAGTCTGTGGTCCCCACATGCTTCAAAAGATCCACCATCATCCCTGTGCCCAAGAACAGCAAACCCTCATCCCTGAACGATTACCAGCCAGTTGCACTGACCTCGGTAGTAATGAAGGTGTTTGAGAGGCTGCTGAAGAACATCATCTCCTCCTCCATCCCAGACACCACAGATCCGCTGCAGTTCGCCTACAGATCCAACAGATCCACAGAGGATGCCATCGCCCACGTCCTACACACCACTCTCAGCCACATGTACAAGAAACAGGGTAACTATGTGCGAATGCTGTTTGTTGATTACAGTTCAGCGTTTACCACAATAGTGCCCTGCAGACTGTTCACAAAGCTCAGGGATCTGGGACTTAACAGCCGTCTGTGTGCATGGGTGTTGGACTTCCTCACTGGCAGAACTCAGGTGGTGAGGGTGGGCAGGTGCTTCTCCAACAGCATCACCATCAACACAGGAGCACCTCAGGGATGTGTCCTCTCGCCACTGCTCTACTCCCTCTACACTTCAGACTGTGTGGCCACCCATGGCTCCAACACCATTGTGAAGTTCGCTGACGACACAGTGGTGTTGGGTGCCATCTCCAACAATGATGAGGCGGCCTACATGGATGAAGTGAAGAATCTGGCATCATGGTGCCAGGACAACCACCTCCAGCTGAACGTCGGCAAGACCAAGGAGCTGGTGGTGGACTTCAGAAGGGGTCAGCACAGAGACTACAAGCCCATTATCATCAATGGAGTTCCAGTGGAGAGGGTGCAGTCCTTCAAGTCTCTTGGTGTCCACATCTCCTCAGACCTGACATGGGCTGCCCACATTCAGGTCCAGACCAAAAAGGCTAGGCAGCGCCTGTATCACCTACGACAACTGAGGAAGTTCAGGGTCTCTCCAAAGATCCTCAGGATTTTCTATACAGGCGCTGTGGAGAGCATCCTCACACAGAACATGACATCGTGGTTTGGGAACAGCTGTGTGAAGGACCAAAAAGCTCTCCAGAGAGTGATCCGTACAGCAGAACGCTGCTGCAGGATTGCTCTCCCCCCGCTTCAGGACACCTACACCAGGAGATGCCGGACTAGAGCAGCGCAGATACTGAAGGACCCGTCCCATCCTGGCAACAAACTGTTCCAACTTCTGCAATCTGGTAGAAGGTTCCGCATCATCCGGGCAAGGACAGAGAGACTCAAGAAGAGCTTCTATCCCCAAGCCATCCGTGCCCTAAACACACACACCCGCCCTCTCACATCATCTATAATTGACTGAGACAGGACTCTCTTCCAGACACACTAAACCCAGGCACAATGTACATTCCGAATTCCTTTAATTTTAAATATGTTTATATTGTCTATTCTGTAAAATAGTCAGATGTCTATTCATATTAATGTACAGATGTACACATTCACCCAATGTGTATATATATATATATATATATATATATATATATATATGGTAAATGGTAAATGGCCTGTATTTATATAGCGCTTTACTAGTCCCTAAGGACCCCAAAGCGCTTTACATATCCAGTCATCCACCCATTCACACACACATTCACACACTGGTGATGGCAAGCTACATTGTAGCCACAGCCACCCTGGGGCGCACTGACAGAGGCGAGGCTGCCGGACACTGGCGCCACCGGGCCCTCTGACCACCACCAGTAGGCAACGGGTGAAGTGTCTTGCCCAAGGACACAACGACCGAGACTGTCCGAGCCGGGGCTCGAACCGGCAACCTTCCGATTACAAGGCGAACTCCCAACTCTTGAGTCACGATCGCCATATATATATATATATATATATAGAGATATATATCTCTATATATATATCTATCTCTATCTCTCTCTATATATATCTATCTCTTTCTCTCTATATATATATCTATCTCTATCTCTATATATATATATATCCCTAAGGACCCCAAAGCGCTTTGTGATGCATTCATCAGAGTATGAATGCTAGACAGCAAGCACTTAGGTAAAACAAGTGGATTGCATGAATGAGGGATGTTGTACAAAGCGCTTTGAGTGAGATATAAGAACCGGTCCGTTTACCATATTAAACAAATTTAACCCTTGTGTGGTGTTCGTATTTTTGTTACTCAGCCAGTGTTCATGGGTCTGGTGGACCCGCTAGAGTTTTGGCTTTCCAAATTAACACTATCAAACAATTTTATGTTAAATTACTCAACAGATGATTACTTCATCCCAATTACAAGCCACATGAACAGCAAACATGGTTAATTTTTTCCCTTTACCTTTGTTAGATCACATTTATGAATTAATGTGCTTCTCGTTTTTTTTTTTTTTTTTTTTAATAAAATGTTATAAAAAAAATAAATCAGTTATAATCAAGTGGAGTGAGTGGAAAGACACAACACATTTACACGTGAAGCAATATGTTTCACAACTAAATCAGCTGCTCATCAATGGTGACATTAGGCCCAGGGTTGTAAAACAGGGGGAGGTGGTGCACATACTTATCCCACACTGCCCTGATGGCAGCTAGCTTGTCTCTCTGCCGTCGAGCTGGTCTGTCGTCTCGGTTATCAAAAAGGAATAATCCTGGAAATTTTGTGGAAGTTTTCCAGAGACATTGATGCACGGAAAGGTTCTTGCCGGTTTCTGCATCCCACAGGGATTCTGTGGATTCCCCTTTGGACCTGAAAACTCCAGCAAGGATAAGAACCCCAAAGTAGGCCTTTGGGGTTCTTAGATGAATTTGGTCCATCTCCTTCCACCTCTCTCCAAAAACACACCTTCCTTCTAGATTACTGCAATGCAGAAAAAATTTCTGGATGGAATCTGGGATGAAAAGCTCCAATGAAGACTTGATGTCCTGCACATGAGTAACTGTCAGCCGTGTTGGCCCTGGCTTATCACAGTAACAGCTCTGCAGGGTGGCTCATTTCTTGGGCAAGAAGACCATTCAATTTCACCAGTTATTGACATCCATATTTCTTCACTTGCTGTCTGGTGGGCTTGTTCTGGTCCTGGAGCTGGCTGCAGATGGGGTACTCGTCTTCGTTTTGTTACTAAATGGTGCTCAACCTCATCCTCTTCTTCAAAGTCACTGTCAGACTCTGAATTTTCAGAAATGTGAAATATTCTGAAACCTCTTTGTCAACATCATCATCCGAAGCCCCTCTCTCTTCCAAAATCAATTGCATGGCCCTCGCAGTAGATAATCTTTTGCCATCTTGATCAGTTGTGATAAAGAACCACACTGGCAAAGTCTTATTTATAGTATTATGCCCCTAATTTGCAGGTGGGACAGGGTATGAGAAAATAAAATTTGGATCTCTCAAGAAAGAGGGTAACATGTGCGGGAATGTAAGAGCAGACGGTGCTGATAGTTGAATTTTCAACAATGTTGCAACTTTGTGCGGGAGCAGGAGGGGAAGAAAACACTATCAGCAGCACCAGAAAGGAGGAAGACAGAGTGTAGGAACACAGGACCTACACTTTCAACACTTTTATTAGACCTGGGTCCAGTGGACCCGAACACCTTGTATGTAATGTAAATGCGTGGGGGGAGGTACAGTATGAGGTCATTGAAAATTAGTTTGGATTTATGTTCTTCACAGAAAATAAGCCAAAGCCAATGAATTTCAGGTTGAAAAAATAATTCATTGTTTAATTTTTCTCTTGAGAAAAACTGAAAACGGGTCTCACAGACCCGAACACCATACAAGGGTTAAAGGACTGTTTTCTATATTTGCACAATATCTCTAGAATTAGAAACATCCTGTCTCAGAGTGATGCTGAAAAACTAGTTTATGCATTTATTACTTCTAGGCTAGACTATTGTAATTCATTATTATCAGATTGTCCTAAAAACTCCCTGAAAAGACTTCAGTTGATTCAAAATGCTGCAGCTACAGTCTTGAATATTCAGACCTCATTAAAAAAACTCTCATAGTACTGTTTCCTTCCAATAGAGCCACAGACTACTGTCTTACTTGTGGTTTCTATAGTATTTGAAAGTAGAATGGGAGACAGAGCCTTCAGCTTTCAGGGCCCTCGTCTTTGGAACCAGCTTCCAGACACCGTCTCTACTTTTAAGATTGGGCTTAAAACATTCCTTTATGATAAAGTGTATACAGTACCAAGAGGTGGATCAGGTGACCCTGAATCCTGCAATATAAAACACCTTGAGGCAACTATTCTATTGTTTTGGCGCTAAATAAATCGAATTGAATATAATGATAGGATTTGACATCATTTATACAACCAAGTTATTTTCCACTCAGACATGTTAAACAATATTCTAGCAGAAACACGGAATCATTGTTGTTGGGCATGAGTGAATGTGCTCAATTTGCTTGCATTAACATGATCTACTAAGTAAACTTGTTTAACAAATGATTTAGTTAAAAATTTTGTTAAAAGATACTAATGAGTAGGGATGGGTGTTGATAAGATTTTCACGATTCCGATTCCATTTTTGATTCTGTTTAACGATTCGAGTCTTTATCGATTCTCTTATCGATTCTTTTTAAAAAGGAGAACACTAAGGTTGATTAGCTTAGAACTTTGTTTTATATCTTCTCTTTGAACAAGATAGAAATTTAGGAGTAACATGGCCTTACAAACCCAACAGTGAGATCTTAAGAGATCCAGCCTACGGCTCTTCAATGGGTGTCACAGGGTCCCCAGGAAAAAAATTGTAAATGTAAAATAATAAAATAAATATTCTTCTGTAGCAATAACAAAGTATAACATAAATTATTCTGTAGCAATTACACAAGAATATCCAGTAATGTCCCTGCCTACAATTAAACACACTTACTGAAAATCATCTGCTATGGCAAATGGGTGCAAGCCTTTTACCACAAACTTAGTCACTGCTCGGTGACATTAGTCTATCCTGGCCTGAAAGGAGACGCTACCGGCAGACTGCAGCGAGAACTGCCAGCATCTGAGCCAGACTCTGTCTGTCTCTCTCATCATGGTCACCTAAATGCACAGTAATGGCAGGTTTTGTAATAAGGCAGATCACACTAACATAATATGCACTGTTAGTTGATTATTTACCTGCCGCATTAACGGGAGAGGACATGCAAACGTTACCGCTGCTGCTGGGTTGAGATTCACGAGTCCGAAGCGGAATTAAAAACACGACATTCATTTAAGGTCATCGTGTCTTTTGTGAGCAAATGCTTTTGCATATTCGTAGTGTTTCCTCCCTTAAATGAAATATCTACTTTGCAAGTATTGCAAGTTGCCCTGATGTCATCTGTTCTTCAACTTTTGAGCGTTTGAGGCGCTTAGGTACAGTGTTTCCTGCCAGGTAAATGACGCTCCGCAACATGGTGACGTCATTCGGGGCGACTGGAATCGTTTGCAAAAATGGCAAACAATTCCAAGGAATTAAAACAGTGGGAACGGGTTTTCGATACCCATGCCTACTAATGAGTGAAAATTATTATGTTATTTTAATATTTGAGAGAATGAAAAAGCACAGTTATATTAGCTTCTGCTCCAGGTGGGTTTTAAATCCAATGTGGGATCAAATGGTATGCAATTGTTAAAAAGGAAAATAACTGTAATCATTTATCTGCTATTTTCAAAGTCACTCTGGTAATAATGGATATGCAGAACTGTAATTGAGCTAAAGAACTTTCGATGAATTTATTGTTTGAGCATTTTTGGCACTTTTTTCCTTTTAACACTCTGTAAAAGGGACCTCATGTGGTGCCACACAGGAGGGCTGGAACAATCAGAGCTTGTGACCTCATAACGAAGAAAAACAAGCATCAAGCTCATCCATAACAACACTTTTGCTATCGCAGTGTGTGAAACAACAGTGTAATGCAACTACCTGCCATCCACCTTTTTTTTAAATTGGAAATTGATATATATATATATATATATATATATATATACACACATATGTATATATATATATATATATATATACACACATATGTATATATATATATATATATATATACACACATATGTATATATATATATATATATATACACACATATGTATATATATATATATATATATATGTATATATATGTATGTATATGTGCATAACAAGCACCTACACTATTTCTCAATGAGCCTCCTTTAGAAAAAGGAACTCAAAAGGACTTCTTAATGGTTTCTACTTCTACAACCAATTAACTGGAAGACATTGTGTCACTATTCATTTGTAATCATTATGTGTATTTGCATGAGTAATGAGAGAGAAATACAACACGTGAGACACTCCCTCACTGTTGATGATAAAGTTGCAGCTCGACATCTCTGATTACAAACCATTAAATAGAAATGGAGGCAGTTTGCAGTCAGTCACATCCGTCATTACGAGAGAGCATTGGTTCCTTCTATAGACATGGGAAAGCTGCAGATACCTTCCTACTAAATCTAAGTTATGACATATTGCATTATGTTAGTACTTAAAATGAGCATATAATGTAATTAAAAGACAAACAAGGATGCAGATTTCATTTAGCCTGATAATTCTTAATCCTTTAAGATCTAAATCTGATGCAGTATGTTAAATGTGTTTGAAACCCACATTAAAGAACAGAGCAGAACTTCAAGACATGCAGATTAGACAAGTATTGAAGATGATGCTTTTTCTTTGTTTTTATATGAATAGGTTCATGCCTTTTGAACCTTAAACTACAGTGGACATATGACTTGCAGTGGTCCCACCTATATTTACAGTGTGCATTTCTAAGCTAAACCTTTTGAACAAAGATGTATAAACATGTCTATACTGATCTTGCAATGCCTTTGCCTGTTTGTTTTGCATATGTTTTGTATAGCACATGCTTCAAGTGAGATTTATATCAACAAAATAAAATTAATACCACTGTAACTATAGCACAGCACAGTACAAAAGTAGTCTGTCATAACAAACTGGCTGACTGATTACTCTTTGTTCATTTATATATCTGAAAACCAAAAGCATTTTCAGTTTTCCATATAATAGTAATGCACAGGAAATTATAACAGTATTAGGTAAAAAAGTATTATCAGAAAGCTTTATGAAAATATATGTGATGGAAGTGAAGAGGTTGTTAACTTACTGATGTAAGAAACTTGGGTAAAAATGCATGTCAAATAACTGCAGAGGTCAGTATCATGACAAATAAGTGTCCCAGTCGGACTGTAAGGTACATTAAACAGCAGCATCCATCAATCACCATATGCTACTTTTTTGCTTTTGTTTTGCACTGCTATTTTCTGCAGCTATTTTACAGTCAACATGCAGAGCTGAGTTGACCGCTTATGTTTTTCCTACCACTAAATGAATCGCTTTATGTTAATTCAGGCGGAAACATTTAATGTTCAGTGCCTAAATTCTGCAGAGTCATATCCAGGTGTTAGAGCCCAGATGCACTGGCGCATGGTTCAGCAGAAGACTTCTTGCAGCCCATTCAAAGGCTTTAACAAACCACACCAGCACTACCAAGATATGTGCTAATGTGTATGCATCTTTGTTTGCTCTACACAATAGCTATTGTGATGGGAAAACCGTGCAATACTGCCAAATATGTGTGTGTGTTACTCCAGATACTATACCGTCATCAAATATTCATTCAAATCTCTACTGAGAAAAGCCAACAATTCTGCTGCCCTATTTAACAGCAATTCTGGGTACTTTTGACAAAGGAACTTCCCTGTTCAAGGGGTCATCACTGTTTTTCTTGTCAGAATAACCTGGATGTGTCAAATACTTTTGATTAATCACACAAGGGCAGCAGGTATGTATGCTTGGGTGCTTTGCAGAACATTTGCTGATTGAAATGTCAAAGTTTTGATCCAAAATTGATCCACATCATGTAAATTGTGCTTCAGTAACAAAAAGAATCATGACTGGCTCCATGTTTCATTCTTCTGGTGAAAAGCATACTTTTGTGTGTTGAAATACAGAATGAAGTTTGTTTTAATTATTCATCCTTTATTTATTTCATTTTGTGTGTGAGGTACTAGTATTAGTATTGCAAGATAAATATATATAAAAATTCCCCTCTCACCACTGTGGGCAGTCTGTCTTTCCAACTCGGGTCCTCTACCAGGGGCCTGGGAGCTTGAGGGTCCTGCGCAGTATCTTAGCTGTTCCTAGGACTGCGCTTCTCTGGACAATGATCTCGGATTTTGTTCCTGGGATCTGCTGGAGCCATTCGCCTAGTTTGGGAGAATCAAACTCCCAGGCTTAATTTTGATTTTATAGAGCAGAATCAAGCTCCCAGGCCTCTGGTAGAGGACCTGAGCTTGAAGGCTAGATTGACTGCAGGGGCGATATGGGTAATTTTATTAATATATATAACTGGACTTGCAAAAAATGCAAAAATGTATGTATTGGCTTTGATATACATTATATTATATGCACGTACCCCGTTTTTATGTGAGCTATCAGTGTGATCGGTGAAGGAGGAATAGATTTCAATCACTAAAGCAGTCATTGTTTCAAGGTTATGTGCTACTTTCAATGTATGAATAGTCAATGTGTTCATTCAAAGGAGAAAGTGTGAATGTGTCATAAATGTGGAAATGACATTATGCAGTATGTCAGCCATTCTCTTTTCCATACATTTTTTTAGGTCAGAGGTTCAAAAAAAGGCATCTTTGTCAAGTTCATGTCCCGGTTGTCAGTGCAAACAGAACATTTTGTTTGCAGCAATGTTTTCTCTAATTATGTTGTTGTTGTTTTATGTCAGATCCAATTGAAGCTTGGAAAAAAGACAGAAAGACAGATGTAAGAATATGTTTATTTTTCATGTAGATAAAAGATATAGAACCAGATTTTTGTCTTGTCTTTATACTTTTGCATTCTATTCAAAAATATCAACAATAACATTAGCTTGTAAAGTGAGTGATTGCTCAATAGCACCAAATTTCAAGTATTTCAAGTTGAATACTCGCTTGAGTTATTGGAAACACTTTTACATTGTCAGTGATTTAAGTGCTGTCTCATAAGAGACAAATTAAGTGATACTTTGCTCATGAAAAAACTTGATAGATTGAAAGGCACATCAGCAACGCAGTATAACTCATGTAAAGTGTCTACCTCCAAACTTCCATCAGGTAGAAATATAAAATGAGAGCTACGAGGCATGTGACCATTTATTTTGTGGTGAGAGGAAGAAAAAAGAGGCCTTTACTGTAGAAAGCAAAGTCCTCTGACCTGTTTGTGGCCTGTTGGGTTTGATAGAAAGAAAACAAAACTGGGGAAGCTTTAAATTTGCAGGATGTTATGAAAGAGATTGAAAGAATAAATCTAAGTACAAATGTATGATTTATCTCAGCATCAACACCACACCTATTGAGACTTGCTTTTTTTATAGTGCAGAATCAATAAAAAGGGAGTGGAGAGGCCGTTGTGGGGTTTTTTTGTGGGTTTTTTTTTTTTCTTTTTTCCCCCAGGTTCTCTCGTCTCCCAACATGCCTTTCTTTCACATTGTCAGAGGCTACAGTAGATGCAACCCCTTAGTTGTAGCTCCAGGGGGTCAGATAAAAGGAGCTGGAGCAGGGTCTGCTAATCTTAGACATGCAGACTCCGATTACACAGAGAGGAAGACAGAGGGCTATTTTCAAGCCTGAGAGATACAAAGATGAAATGATACAAATGACAATGGTTGTCAGATTTTTTTTCTGCTCCGTTATTGGAACATTAGTGATTTCAGTAAGTACCAAAAGGGGCACTTAGATAGAACAGCAGCCTTTAACCTTCCTGCCTTCTTGGGACCTTTTTGTGCCACTGCTATGTGTTAAATGGCTGCCATTTCCACTGTGTTCAGTGGAATATAACCAAACTTGCCACAGGATAGTTTTTACCTGTCAATGTTAATATTCCAGTGTGAATTCCTTAAATCAGCCTAAAATGGCTGAGCAGCAGAAATCCCCACACCCATCACCCTGGGGACCATTTTCTGCCCATTGACTTCTATTATAAACGCTATTTTTCAACCCCAAATTATCATCATATGATTTTATTTTTTCTTCTTTTCTTGGCTGTCAATGAAGACTCAGGGCCTTGAAGTTTTAATTTTTAAATTGCAAAAAAAATGCAAAAAAAATAATGGCAGGTCAAAATGTATGTTGGTGCCAATCTTTGGTCCATCTAAAGGCCTACTTATAATGACAATCACATATTACTTCAACTGGTTTTTTGTGGAAATATTTAGTTTCGTTTTTTGGTTTTTTGGGCTTATAACACAGGGCGCTCATGTAATAACACTGGGATTTGAAGGGTTAAAACAACAATAGCTGTGGTAAGCTTTTCTTTGGCTGTCACTTCTTCACCCTGACTTGTCTTATTTGGCTCAGCAGAACTAAAATATATATCCTGCTGCTTTTACACACGCACTCACATAACGCTCAGCGATTCTCTGCGTGATCAACCTCTCACATGTTTAAGCTTGCTGTGGGAGATTTCACTTGTCATGTTTGCATAGTAAGCTAATGATTGATAAGAAGATGTCAGAGGAATTGGTGCGCAAATTATCATCACTCACCAATCAGTACTGTCGCTCTCTATACACAGTTCGCGCGATTGCAAAGTGAAAGCAAAAAAAACAAGCGCAAATTCAAACACGATTTCAATATGTCACATATTGACAGTGGCTCACCCAATGACATAATTACCCAGCTACATTTCTGAAAGAATGCAAAAGCATTGACATATATTTTTCCTTCCTACAATAGCCCGACAGGCAGGGCAGAGATAGCCCCGGGACGTCGGGCTAGCGATATTGCGAGCCCTGTATCTGATTGAGGAATCACTCATCTTTGGAAAAGAGAGTTTATTACAGAGAAATTTCTCTTTCCAAAATAAAAGCTATACTATCCGTTTCTTCTGGGCTATATTCTCAGCAGCATATTAAACATATCAGGTCTCCATAAGGAGAATCCTGTGCTAACAGCTGTCTAAATGACTCGGCTAAAGTTTGTAGCATGCATGCTTGTTTTTGTCTTTGCACTAGGATGATGTCGGTGTAAATGTGCAGTCATATTCGTTGTGTTCCCACTAGTGCTTTCAGGTTAATCTCGTTGAAATAACCTTAACGCCACAACACGGCAAATCTCCGTTAACGAGCTACCCTATACAGAGGGGCTAGACGGCCAACACGTTAACGAGCTAACTGCGCTAACACACTAGCTCCCACCCATGTAATTGAGCATTGCATGGCACATCCAACATACTGTTTTACTTTAGTCCATGACTCGCTTACCTTCAGGGTCATACGTCACATGAAAACCAAAATAATTCCAAACGCCAGATCTGAATGAGGGTGGGGAGGTCCACTTCTGTCTCGCTAGCTTGCCCTGCGCTCTTCCTTCTGACCATCCTGTCTGTGTTGAGTGCTCAGTGAATCTGCGTTCGACTACTCCGCCTAGGCTGCACTCTCGAGCCTAGGTGGAGTAGTCAAATGCAGATTCACTGAGCACTCAACACAGACAGCATCGTCAGAAGGAAAGTTGATAAAATAAATTACAAATTTTGTATTGTTCTTTTTTTTTCTCCCCTTTGGTTTTCTTTCTTTCTCTCCCCCTCTTTCTTTCAATCTTTCCCCCTGTCCTATCCCACAGTCATGTCTGTCCCGTTTGCAACTGAAAATAAAATAAATTCATAATTATAATAAAGGTCAATCAAATGGACCAATATGATGATCCACTTAAAATAAATCCTCTTGGCATCTTTCTTGGCCTCACGACAACAATTCTGATGGCTATAGATCCAAACGGGACACAAAAAAAAAAAATTGAAAAAAAAATTGAAAAAAAAAAAATTTGAAAAAAATTGTATTGTTCGATACATATGCGTACCGAACCGAAAGCACTGTATCGAACGGTTCAATATCGATACGAATATCGTTGCACCCCTAATATATATATATATATATATATATATATATAAAAAACACCCAGCACGCCCCTGCGGGCGGTTTATCCTTCAAGCTCGGGTCCTCTACCAGAGGCCTGGGAGCTTGAGGGTCCTGCGCAGTATCTTAGCTGTTCCCAGGACTGCGCTCTTCTGGACAGAGATCTCCGATGTTGTTCCCGGGATCTGCTGGAGCCACTCGCCTAGCTTGGGAGTCACCGCACCTAGTGCTCCGATTACCACGGGGACCACCGTTACCTTCACCCTCCACATCCTCTCGAGCTCTTCTCTGAGCCCTTGGTATTTCTCCAGCTTCTCGTGTTCCTTCTTCCTGATATTGCTGTCATTCGGAACCGCTACATCGATCACTACGGCCGTCTTCTTCTGTTTGTCTACCACCACTATGTCCGGTTGGTTAGCCACCACCATTTTGTCCGTCTGTATCTGGAAGTCCCACAGGATCTTAGCTCGGTCATTCTCCACCACCCTTGGGGGCATCTCCCATTTTGACCTCGGGACTTCTAGGTTATACTCGGCACAGATGTTCCTGTACACTATGCCGGCCACTTGGTTATGGCGTTCCATGTATGCCTTGCCTGCTAGCATCTTGCACCCTGCTGTTATGTGCTGGATTGTTTCTGGGGCATCTTTACACAGCCTGCACCTGGGGTCTTGCACCAGGCAGTGCACAGGTTGGTCAGTCTGGTCTTGCAGTCTCGGCTGATTGTTCTGTCTACCAGTAGCTGGTGTTTTGCACCTCTGGTATTCTTGCCAATTCCTTTCTGTGTCCCGCTCATGTATTGACCCATGTGCCTGTTCATCTTAGCCGATATGATGCCTGACAGGAGCTTCCATGTAGTACTGAGGCAGGTTATTGGTCGGTAGTTGGAGGGGACCGGTCCCTTCTTGGGGTCCTTGGGGATCAGGACCGTCCGGCCTTCAGTTAGCCATTCCGGGTGTCTTTCGTTAACGCTCGTGGAGTGCAGTCAGCTTCTTCAGCCAGTAGGCGTGAACCATGTCGGGCCCTGGTGCTGTCCAACTCTTCATACTGGAGACCCTTTCTTGGATATCTGCCACTGTGATGGTTACTGGACCCTGTTCAGGGAGGTCGCTGTGGTCTGCCCTCAGATCCTCTAGCCACTGAGCATTGCCGTTATGGGTGGCATCCTTCTCCCATATGCTCTTCCAGTATTGCTCCGTCTCCAGCCTTGGTGGTGCTGTTCTCTTATTGTTCCCTTGCCACTGAGAGTACACCTTTGCTGGTTCTGTGGAGAACAGCTGGTTTATTCTCCTGCCTTCTATCTCTCTGGTGTACCTCCTCAAGCGGCTGGCCAAGGCTGTGAGTCTTTGCTTGGCAGTTTCCAAGGCCTCAGGTATGGACAGCTTGCTGTATTTCTTAGGCACCTTATTTGTCGCACCTTTCTGCAACTCCGTTAGTTGGCTAACCTCCCTCCGTGCTACTTTGATCTTGCCCTCTAGCCTCCTTCTCCATGGAGGGTACTGCCCCTTGTGGCTGTTCAACTTGTAGCCAAGCATCTCACTGATCACTGCTGCCGTATTGTAGATCAGCTTGTTAGTGTCGGTAATCGTGGTTGTAGGTATTGCCCGTAGTGCTGCATTAACATCATCTAGCAGACCTTCTGAGGGTACTTCACGTAATCTTGGTAACCGGCTACGGGGGATCCAGGTTTCAAGCTTGGCCATGATCCTATTTTTCAGGTCAGTTCCTCTCGCACTCAACTCTCCTATCGCACTTGGGGCTATGTACCCAATCTCGGGTGGGGGTGATGATATCTCCCCCCTGACCTGGCGTCCTGACTCCTCCTTGCCGTAGCATTTGTGTTGTACCTCGTCAATCTCTAGCTGTGAGAGCAGTCCCTTCTTTCGAATGTTGGAACACTGAGCTACTAGTTGTTTCGCCGTCATTGTGGATGTTGGGTATCGAAGAATCCATAGGTCCCTCATCCTATTCATGTAGCCCCTTCCGCCGGGGTTACTTGCGTAGTAGCATTCCAACAACGCCCTGTTTTCGTCCCTTGCCCACCGATGCCTTCTTGTTCCAGTAGCCCACTTTTCGTCAGGGTGCCCGGGTTCCTCAACACCTGACGCGGACCTTGTTGATCCGGGCGACGTCCGAGCCGGCATGCCTTCATATTTATCTGTCTCGCTCATGTCTGCGGTAGGCTTGCTTAGCATAGGGGGTCTAGCCTTAGGACCCTTACTGGATACAGACGCCCCAGGCAGGATTCGAACTTGCGATCCTCTGTTCCATATATATATATATATATATATATATATATATATATATATATATATATATATATATATATATATATATATATATAAGTGGGCTACTGGAACAAGAAGGCATCGGTGGGCAAGGGACGAAAACAGGGCGTTGTTGGAATGCTACTACGCAAGTAACCCCGGCGGAAGGGGCTACATGAATATCGGAGCACTAGGTGCAGTGACTCCCAAGCTAGGCGAGTGGCTCCAGCAGATCCCGGGAATAACATCGGAGATCTCTGTCCAGAAGAGCGCAGTCCTGGGAACAGCTAAGATACTGCGCAGGACCCTCAAGCTCCCAGGCCTCTGGTAGAGGACCCGAGCTTGAAGGATAAACCGCCCGCAGGGGCGTGCTGGGTGTTTTTTGGGGGTTTTATAACAAAAGGAGAAGTCCAGAAAGAGAAACTTGGAGTGCAGAACATGCATACAGCCTAATGCATAATTCTGTGTGGTATTCAATAGAAATCTTTTTTTCTGAATATGAATTTAGTCCTTGCACAGACTTGTACCATAATTTCGGGCGTTAGTGAGTTTTATAATCTCTACATGTATTTTAGTTAGCTAAGTGCTTTAATAATCCTCAATGTAACTTCAACTACTGCTATGCAATTTTATATGGGGGACAAAGTTCCTTGTTGTTTTCAAGCTACTTGAGTGTTTGCATTTTATGATTCACCAAAGCACATGGATGAACACCCATTTTGGTGAGTGTGAGCCCTAGTTGATGTGAGTGATGGCTAATAGCTGCATGATAATGAGGTGGAGAGGCGATATGGACATGGCATTCTTGTGAGTGAATCTCACCCATTAAGAGATGGATCTCTGCCCAAGCAGAAGTGTGCCACTTAATTGGTTCATTTCATTGTGGGCAAAAAGCTTTAATTGGGTGACACACTGAAAGATGGATGGATAACTTGTCCTGGAAAAAACATAGGTGGTATCTGAGGTGGATGGTTTAGTGCAATTTGCGTGTCTGTGTGGGAGTGTGTTAAAGAGAGTGGAGGCTTGAGAGAGATTATGTTAATAGTGCTCATTAGATCAACAAAGAAATATCTTGCATGAATGTGGCTGTGATACACAAGAAAGTATCTGCCATTGTAAAGGTACTAGAGAGGTAAATGCTCATGTGCTTGGCAGAAATGGTGGATGTGGGTGCTGAGCATGCAGAGACAAAGAGCTGAAGCCCACACATTGTTGTGATGGATGGCTGTGGAGCAAACTAACAAATTTAAACTCTTGAACATATTACAACCCCTAAGTGTACCAAGGCATCCATTTGCATCAGTTCTCTTAATCAGAGCCTCAAAGAAAAATAATAACTTGCAAATTTACCAGAGTGTCTCCTTTGTGTTAAGTTATTAAGCAATACTGATTTTAAATGGCCTATAATCAAAGTACCTAATTTGCCAGTAATGGAAATAGCATATGATAGAAATCATTCAGAATAGCTATTGTGGTTGAGTGCGTGCCACAATACTATTTAAATGAACGGGAATGCAGGTGTTCCTATCTGACAGAAAATATATTTTCTGTTTTGTTTGTGTGTTCATTTCAGGGCGTTTCTACCTTGGAATAATTGAAATAGCAAATCACTCTATACGATAGGTATGCAGAACTGCTGCTCCAGTCAATTGTTTTGGAGATAAAGAAGGAATAATTATGTTTTTCCATTTTCATAAGTGAGGCCATTATCATGGCATCTGTTGAGAAGTGGTGTTAAACCTTCTATTCGAACAGCCCCTATTACTTTAATGATGATATGTCTTCCCTGTTGACATTGGTGGATCTGTTTTTTATCTATTTGTGCTAAGACTTGAAGACAGACCCTGAATTTAAATGGCCAAGTTTCGCAGCTTGTGTCACAGTCTGACAGAGGCAGACTGTATGTATTATGAAAAGGACCCAAAATGCGGACACCATGAAACAAAAACTTAAATGTTAATGCCGTTTATTAAGGCTTGTGAAAACATTACAAAACAAAAGGCAGAGGAGAAGCTAAACAATAACCTAAACTGGGAGAGCTAAGATAACATAGAAACCCAAAACGTGAACCCTAACATGGACACAAAAATACCTGGAGCACAGAACCTGGAAACATGACACAAAGGACAACAGACGACCTGACAATGACACACTGAAAACAGAAGACTTAAATACACAGGAGGTGATTAGGGGAAGTGGGAACACATGGAGGAACAGCTGACTTACATGAGCCTAATGACAGGACAAGGGAAGTGAAACTAAATACAATGAACAAAGAACACATGACTCCTTCAAAATAAAACGGGAAACATGAGACAGACATGATAATACAAACTTGATAACATAAGATACGCAGCATGAAACAAAGGGTGAGGGAAACATAAATACAGGGGAAGAAAACACAAGGAGTCTAATAACCGAATGAACTTCGCTAATCTAATGAACTTAAACATAAACAATATCCAAATAAACTAAAACTTAAAACGCTGGGTCAACAGACCCAGGAACATGACAGCTTGGCTTCGTTATAACTGCCCTCATAAGTGTTACCAACAAGCCTGCTAAAATTTGCACGATAGAGTTTTACATTAATAACACTGGAGGTCTAAATGTCTACATTCATATAAGGACAGAGCACCATTTCTTTTTCAAACTTGCTACCCAGTAATTGGAAGCTGGTGTTATTAGTCACATTACACTAAATGAAAGGTAACATGTGCACAGCTACTGTATAACTGTAGTTCACCCTAATTTACTGTGCAAACCAGCTGGAAAGTTATATGGAAAAGTCAGCAGAGCAGCATAGTTTAGCAGCAGCCACAGAATGGTGAGGTATTAAGATGCACAAAAAAATCTGCCAGGAATTGGAAGATACTTTCTTCTGCAAAAATAAATGAATAAATAAAGGCCTACTTTCTTTTGTTTAATACAAGACTTTGTGTCCAGTTGTGTCTATGTTAGGCTAAACTAAAACTACAGTAAAAAGCGGTTGGGGACCGGAGCACAAGCAAAAGCATTTCAACAGTGGACAATTAATTGTGTTCTCCTTGCCTTTGAAACGGTCACTTCAAAGAAGGAGACCAGGTCTAAAAGCACTCACAAAAAGGTGCAGTTTTCACACCGATATTGGTGCATCAAGATAGCGATAAAACAACGATAAATTTGCAATAAGATGGTTTGCCATAGTACTGCAATTAAATAGGATAAGTGTCTAATCATTTGGCCTCTGTAGCAAATCTGTTTCAAATGAGTGAAAAGATCAACCACAACCTGACCGTCATTCACTGCATCATTTACAATTAAACCTTGCAATCCATGAATTATTATTACTAAGTCTGACTGATTACAATGTGCTGGCGATCTGTCGGTTTATAAATTAGATGGGGATTAATTGCAAATGTTTGCCAGTCTGTTTGAGAGTGACCACAGTCGGTCTGGGTTGGACCCAGAAAGGTTACATCAGTTTTTGTCCTAGACCAAATTTGGTTTGAGGGTATAGAGAAATACCAAAATCTGTATCGCTTTTTACTCACTGAAAAGGTAGCAAGTAATATTGCTGTGTGATAAAGTGCGCTCAGTTTAATTAGCTCAGATGACATATTTCTGTGTTTGCAAACATTTAATTATTATTATTATTACTATTATTTTATTTTATTGTTTTGTTTTTGGTCATTTTGCACATCTTTGTTTCTAAAAAAATGTGAAGCAATGCAAATATTCTGAAACTGCCAAAGATTGTGGTTGTTTTTTGGTTTTTTTAGGTTGGTGGAAGGTCTTATAAATAATCAGTCATTAGTAACATAACTTGGAATAACTTGCCTATAATTAAATTGATATTGTTAAACATCTAAGAATCATCTAAGAATCTGTTGTCTTCTGAGAGCTTTGCAACGTGACTCACAAATAATAAGTCTCCAAAAAATCATAAAGAAAAAAAAGTTGAGTACGAAAAAGTAAAGAGAAGTAAAACAAGTGTTCTCTTAAAAGATTTTTCCTGTTTGTGTGCAAGCATGGAAAATATTTAACTGCTTTCCATGCTACAGTATGTAATTACAGTACATGATAGACAAAAGCTCAAGCTGACACCTGCTATGCTCAGTTTGGCAGAAAAGAAAAACGCCCAGGTGCTCTCTTGTTTTCTCATCCCCTCTCTCTCACCTTCTTTTCTATTTCTCTGGGAGATTGTGTGTTTGAGTAAGTGTTTATGTGCTGGGAACAGCGTGTGTGCTTTAGCTTTCCCGCTGGTGCCGTGCACTGGTTTTGCCTATAAGCAAGCGACCTATTTTTCTCAGCTCTGAATGAAGTAGACATTTGAACACAGAGTGAAGCAGAGCGACAGGGAAGGAGAGGGTGCAGATCGGTTCCTTTGCTTTTATTCAGGCTTGTGGATTAATTACCCTGTACCTAAACCTGATCCTGTGCTGTGAGCGAGACACTTTGGCATCACCCTGATCAATAATGCATTTTTCTGTCTCTCCATTTAATTTGCACGCAGGCCCTACGCACTGGCATCACCATCTCCCTAGAAAAGTGTAACAGACACCTGATATCCAAAGTGCAACACTCAACCCTCACCCCCTTAATGCCCCCTCCCTCCTCTGTTGTTCACTGACAAATTGATTCTCTCTCAATGTGCTGCATTGAAAGAAATCATCAATTGTCTGAGCGGTGTAATAAGATACAGGGCATGGATTAGCTCCTGGACTTGTACAAATTAGTTCCTCTTTTTGGGTTGAACTGTGACATTCCATTTCCAGACATTATGTATTTTGTGATGTCAAAGTTTAAGAAGCAAGACAGTGTAGTAGATGTTAGTGCTCCTTGAAAATGGTAGCTTAGCTAGCACAATGCTGCATCTGCAGCAGTCGGGCAGGAGTAGCTGTTGATAGCAAGGTCAAACTATCGGGGGAGACAGGTAAGTCATCTGATCTCATGTGATTTATCTGCTGTGTTTGTGTGTGTTTAGCCCAGCATTGAAAGAAGAGATGATTGTTGAGATCTTAGACTTTGTGCTTTGTAAAGTGTGTGGTTTTCCTGAATATCTAATTGAGTCACCACTCTCCAATGGTGAGCAGATCACTTTGTGCACCTGCACCTGAGTGTGTTAGGGTTTTGTTCATGTCTGTGAGCAGAGAGACTTCTTTCAGTAAATGGAGCCCCAGATACACTAAATGCATTGGCAAATTTAAAAAGCATAAACTGTTGTGATTTCTGGCATAGTTTACTGATTTTAAGATCATGATTTGTATATGAGGACACACACACATACATACACTGGTTCATTAAAATGTGTTACCAAAGAAAATGTAGCCAGGGACTGTTTGGCACTTTTCACTGCAATACATTTTGTATTTGTAGAGAGTGAAATATTTAATGTATTTCAGTGCACCAGTGCACATTTGCACAGTCATCCATAGTGTCCTTATCAGGTCAAATGAGGTTATACAATAAAGTAGCCTGAAGTATAATAACAAGTTTTGCTGAATGCACTATGGTAATAGAATTTGTGTGACTTAAATGTATCTGTGGACAGGTGCCACGATAAGTGATGCAGCGGGCTAAGTGAAGCAGTAGGTAGCATACACAGAATCTCATGGGAAACTGGTGAAGGGTAGTCAGCTCTGACTTGCACTGTTAGAATCTTTTTATACATAATAAATTAGATTCTCCTGCAGCCAATGCATGGTCCCACTCACTGTATGATCTATGAACATTGCGTGATGGTTTTTGTCCTAAATATTTCACTGCTATTAAAACAAACAACAGCTGACCATTATGCAAACAAACAATAAGCTATTTAATGCTGTTGTGCAACTGTACAATTTAGCTTGAATTGAGCTCTGATGTATAATGATCATGTATGCTGCGCATTGTTTTTTTGTGTTGTTTAGAGTTCTTTTTCCTCAAAATTCTAAGTTAACTATCCTACTGCCACAATAGTGCATCTCTGAACGGCATGCTTATTGCTCTTGTTAAGTGAATCTGATTTGTCAGCGCTCCTTTTGTATCTTTATAGAGATTCAGACTGACATCAGCAGTCCACTTACTGCCTAATGCTAAAGAGAGTGCTGAGCCAATTAAGCAGTTGCCTTACTTCAGGCAATATGTTGAACAAATAAACTCCTCATGCCAATACCTGGCTTCTCGGTGTACTAGGGTGCCTCACCCAGTTAAGTGCAGTGGAATGTGACTTTTTTACTGTTAGAATGGATTTGCTTAGTAAATCAACATTAACCCTTTAACACAATCTTGCTGCCCAATAATAAAGTGAGGCGGCAAAGGGAAATTAGGAGCTTTTTATGTGTCTTTTTCTTTTTTCAGCATGTGTCTGTTTAATCAACTCTACCTCTGTCATCCTTTACTGAACATTTAATATTTAATAAAAGCTATTTATCTTCCAAAATGGATGCTTATTAAATAAAAACTAAATAAATAAAAACAATTACATTTATAATGTTTAATTTTGTCAATTGTATGTGTGTGAGACAAATGTTTCCAAAGGCTGATATTTTCATTCGTTTTTCATTTTTAGGACAATTACCTCACATGTATCACTGGAGTTTGTTATCCGTAATATGGATTTGTAATGTTATTATGAATGCTTGTAGTTGTATTATTAATTTATGGAAATGAATGCACCTCTGTTAAATAGGAAATGCAGTTTTGTTTTTTTTAACCAAATCTCATGATATTATGGTAAATGAAAATAATTGTAGCTTTTTAAGTACCAAGAGTGTCGCGCAAACCCACTTCCAAGCCAGCTTAGACATGGTGTAAAATGTAAATTAAAACAATGCAATGATTAATAATCGAACATAGAAGAAGATAAAATGTATCATTTTAAGATATTCTGGTAAAGGACTGCAGGCTGGACAAGTTCAGCACTCTTCTGCTACAAAATCATGCTGTTGCTGTAGATACTGTATGTGGTCCAGCATTGTCTTGCTGAACTATGCAAGCCCTACCCTGAAAAGGACCCTGTCTGGATGGAAACATATATTGCTGTAAAACTAAAAATATTTTTTTTCAGCATTGATAAATTATTTTGAGATGTTTGGGCTGCCACTTCCATAGGCACAGGTGCACCCCTTACCATCAGAGATGCAGGCTTTTGAACTGAGTGCTGATAAAAAGTCAAATGGTTCCTCTCTTTACTTCAGAGAATGTGGCGTCTGTGTTTTCCAAAAAGAATTTCAAATTTCAATTCGTCTGTCCACAGAATAGTTCTCCTCTTTGTCTCAGTCCATTTTAAATGAGCATCTGGCCCAGGGAAGATGGCAGTGTTCCTGGATAATGTTCACATATGGCTTCTTTTTTGCATAATAGAGCTTTAACCTGCTTTTGTGGATGGCATGGTGAGCTGTGTTCAGACTATGATTTCTGGAAGGGTTCCTGAGCCCAGTGATTTCCATGGTAGAATTGTGCCTGTTTTTAGTGTAATGCTGTCTGAGAGCTTAACAATCAATACTGACTTTTGGCCTTGTCCATTGTACACAGAGATTTCTCCAGATTCTATGAAGCAGTTGATGATATTATGTACTGTAGATTATAAGATATTCAAAGTGTTTCCAGTTTTATATTGATGAACACTTTTTGGAAATGTCTCCAGAATTTGTAGACTCCATTTTTTTGTATAATTGGTGAATTTCTGCTCATATTTATATCTGAGAAGCTCTGCCTCTCTCACATGTTGTTTTTGTACTCATCCATGTCACTAACCTGTTGCCAATTAACCTAATTAGTTGCAGAATGTTCCTCCAGTTGTTTCCTCTTAGCATCACTTACTTTTCCTGCAATTTGTTAACTCTGACCAAACTTTTATGAAAATATGTTCCTACCATAAAATTTTAAATTAGTTAAAAATGTTCTTAAAATGATAAATTCTGACATTTGATATGGTTTGTGTATGCTGTTGTGAACAAAATATTTATTTTTGAGATTTGCAAATCATTACATCTTTTTTATAAGATAATAGCACACAGATGAATGGATACAGCTGTTCAAATAAAACAATCCATGATGTGATGTGGTGTGTGATGGTTTGCAGGGAAATCACCCTTTATATCAGTTGACATGGATAGTTTATTTACTTTCTTCCTGATTGAAAATCTTGAAAATCCTCATTATGAAGCATGCGCCTTTGTTCACTCAGGAAAATGCATCCACAGAAAGTAATTTTAGTGTACAGGTAACTAACTGGTGTTGCTGGCAGTTTTTAGTGCACATTACAAAGTTACTGATTCTCCATTAGTGTGCTGACAACAAAAAACCCCATTTTAGTGTCTTATTTAATGCAGGCTAATGAAAACACACCGGCAGCTCTTGGTTTGGATTGTGATTCACAGCTGTGAGATGACTGTGTACTGAAGAGGAGAGTGTTTCCTACTTGCACCTGCCCTTCTGTATTTGTCTCCATTACAGACAGAACAAGCTGTAAAATCTAGAGAGTTGTATAGTTTATGAAACACACCCCGTTTCTGACAAATTCTATTAATATTTTAGGCTCTGTATTGTGTTCCCAGTGACAAAATACTTGGTGTATTGGAAAAAAAAAAAGAAGCATTTTTTGCCAGATGTGGGGACATACACGCAGCTACCAGGGTAGCTCTGGGAGACAGTAACGTAGTCTTGTAACTCAATCTCTGAGCACACCACTGAATGGAGAAATGCAGCTTCTTTGGCTCATAGTCTGTCATTTCTCTGCTGTGACCTTTTTCTGATTAGAGACTGCACTGATCCCGGAGCAGTCATTTGACCAAGAGCAGAACAATGAAAAGACAACAGTGTGATGATTTGTTTTCATTTATGGTTATGGCATAGCAGTAGAGGTTGTAGACGGCAACTTTCAGTATATTATGTCATATCAAAGCTGGTGAACTGATACTATTTACAGTCTCGATTTAATGATACTTCAGTACAGATTTTTTATTACGTAAACAACTGGAAGCATGGGCAAATCTTTTTCTTGTCTTATAGCTGTTGTTCTTTTGGGAAGGAGACAATTTTATATTGCTAGCTTTGATTAGTGTACCTGCATACATCAGTGAAACCACATTTAAGAAATGCCCAAGCACTTAAGTAAATAATTTAAAAGATAAGCTCTCCATGTAACACAATAACTTGTAAATATTGTAGCCTTACACAGTCACACTGGAAGTAAATAAGTTATACTAAAAATACCTCCAACTTTAGCTAGTGCATTGCATGCATAAAGAATGAAGAATGGCAGTTTTTATTTTTCCACTGAATTGCAATGCCACCACTCAAGAAGCAGTGAATGGCACAGTATCTTCTTTTACTCCCGGGAAAAGGGCCTCGGACACATTCTTTGAGCTATCCCATGGCTTAACAACCATAACAGTTGGGAAATTGATCTCTTCAGACTTTGATTATCTCCATAACTCTATATAAACAGATAGGACATGGTTGCTGCGGTTTTTAAAATGACCAGGGGTTCAATCTGCCATCATGAACCTGTCAGCTGTGTGTTGGACAGCGATGGCCACAAAAATTGAAAGCTTATGCTACTTGAATCCAAGGCTACAAACATGACTTACCACAAACATAAAATGGGCCTTAGAATTTTGTCAGGTTATCACAGGTTTCTTATCAAGGTCAGGAAAAAACGTTTTGTTTTTTGTTTTGTTTTTTTAGATTGAAACCTGTCAATTCTCGCGTGATTGTACTAATAATTAAAAAAGCACCATACAATACAAAAATTGCATTCTCCTGGATGGGAGGGACCTTTTCTGTGATGTTTAACAGAGGGGAAAATGACAACAATGAAGGGCAATAGGACAGAATATTTCATAAAAGCAGACACCTTACAATTCAAGAGCCTTTTTTGTGAAACTAGCCGTACTAATCTTGTTTGAAAAATGGGGTGTGGAAATTTTTGCATACCTGGTCTTGATAACAAGCTTGCAAAAATGAGTGGCACAGTGGGTGGAAATGTGTTAAAAATAATGGAGTGAGCACAATCTATTTCTGCCCTAGTGTGTTCCTCACGCTGCTACACATAAACCAAATGAAGCATTTCTATTGATTGTCACTTCCTTGGATTCCAGTGTTTGGGGACAGGAGTGTGGGGATCTCCTACTATCAGCTGATATGGCTCATTGCTCATCATGGACTAATAAAGAGCTTTGCTGGTACCATTGTGCATTCTCTGTGGCTGGTGACAAACTAATGACAAGCCTTAAAAATGCCTTTACAATAGAAACAATAAAAGATGGGGAGTCCCAGTTATTGCCTTAGCAAACATAAACCTTCATATGTATTTTTGGAATAAATGAAGTCACTGGGACAGAGTGGTTGGCGGAGGTTGGGGCAGGCTGAAAGCTCAGATAGAGGTCATGATTCCGCTTGACAATGGCTGTGTGGCGGAGGCGTGGCCCCGGGCGCAGCTGCAGGGGAGGAGTGGAGCGGAAGGCTCATCAGGGCGGCGCTGCGAGGCCGGTAAGAACAGCTGATGTTGTTTATGGACTGATGATGGTCTCCCTCCGCTGTGTTTATAGTGAGACGAGGAGGAGCGGCCAGGAAAGAGATCAGCTGGGCTCGTGAGCTGTCAGACTGTGTGACTGAGTCAGCTGTCAAAACAACAACACGTGAATAAATGTGGAAGTTGGCTGTACCTACCTGTGTGTGCGTGTGTCTGTGCCTGGTGTATTCCACAAGTGGTGCCGAAACCCAGGAAAGTGCCGGTGGGGAAATGTCCGACCCACAGGCCGCGCCACCCGCCCAGCCTCTGCAATTCTTGGCGCAGATGCTGGCGGAGATGGCGACGATGAGCCGGGATCAGGCGGCCGACCAGCGTGCCCACCTGGCCGCGCTGCGGGAGCAGACGGACCGGCAGACGCAAGTTCTGGAGCGGCTGGTCGGGGCCGCTGCCACGCCGAAGCCCTCGCCACTGTCGGTGGCGGTGCCCCGGATGGGGGACGGGGACGACCCACAGGTTTTTTTGGAGACCTTCCGTGCCACGGCGGAGGCTTGCCAATGGCCGCGGGAGGAGTGGGCTCCGCGGCTGCTCCCCCTGCTGTCCGGGGAGGCACAAACAGCGGCCCTGAGTCTGCCTCCGGCGTCGAGGAGCAGCTTCGCGGACGTGAGCCGGGCGGTGGTGGACAGGCTAGGGCTCACCGCCGAAGACCACCGCCGGCGGTTCCGGGCCTGTCGGCTGGCTACAACGGACCGACCATTCGCCTGGGCCCGGCAGCTGCGCGACGCGGCGGTACGCTGGCTGCAACCGGGAACATCGGAGGGGGAGACGAAGCTGGTGGACAAGGTGGTGCTGGAGCAGTTCACGGAGGGATTGCCAGCGGAGACGGCGAGATGGGTCCGGTGCCACCGGCCCGCAAGCTTGGAGGTAGCGGTGACGCTGGCGGAGGACCACCTTGCCGCTGGAGCAGGGGAACCCGGGGACGCCGGACGGAGGCCGAACAAACAGGCCCCGGTGCCGGCCCCGAGGCGCCGTGTGCCGGCACCAGGGCAGGCAGAGCGGCTGCCGGCGCTGAGCCCCACTAACCCTTTCGCGGCGTTGGTGCCGTCCAGGGCAGCCGAGCCAAGTGGAGCCGCCCCCGAGCCACGGAGAGCAGCACAGACGCCGGGGCCGGAGTGTTGGAAGTGCGGGCAGCCGGGGCACCTGAGGAGGGATTGTCCGCTTATGGAAGTGGGGCAGGTGTTTCGTGTTGCTGGCGCCCCAGCACCCTCCCCCGGTCCAGGAGGGACATACAGTATTCCGGTAAGGACTCGAGGGGGTATACGCCAGGCGTTGGTGGACACGGGCTGCACGCAGACCCTCGTACACCAAAGCTTGGTTCGCCCCGGGGCATTGCTGGAGGCAGAATGGGTGGAGGTGAGGTGTGTGCATGGTGACGTTCACAGGTATCCCATAGTGCCGCTGTTATTAAAGTATAAGGGCAAAACGCATAGAGTAACGGCGGCGGTTAGCCCGCGCCTGTCGCACCCCCTGATTCTGGGTACCAATTGGCCGGGGTTTCATCAGCTACTGGGACAGTACGCGGGGGTGCGATCACGACCGGAAGCGGGGTGTAGCGTGTGCGCGGCGTTCAGCGGTGACGCGGGGTCGTCCGACCCTGACTCCGGGGGGGAGGAGCCGGCGGGTCCCTCACGGGACGTCCCGCCGGCCCCGGAAGTGTCCCCCATGGGTGATTTCCCACTGGAGCAGTCTCGTGACGGCACCCTACGCTCAGCCTTTGACCAAGTGATGGCTATTGATGGTCACGTGGTGCGCCCTGAGGCCGCGCAGACCTACCCGCGTTTCGTCTTATTAAACGACCGATTATATCGAGTGAGTCGTGACACTCAGACAGAGGAAACACACACCCAGTTGTTGGTGCCGCAGGGCCGCCGGGAAACGCTTTTCCAGGCGGCCCACTATAACCCCATGGCAGGGCATATGGGCTATGAGAAAACTCTGGAGCGAATAACGGCCCGATTTTATTGGCCGGGCATCCGAGCGGATGTGCGCCGCTGGTGCGCGTCCTGCCCGGACTGCCAACTTGTTAACCAGCCGGCCATACCGAAGGCGCCGCTGCGCCCTCTCCCCCTCATTGAGGTCCCGTTTGAGCGCATCGGCATGGACCTCATCGGGCCGTTTCACCGGAGTGCACGCGGCTACCGCTTTGTGTTAGTCCTGGTGGATTACGCAACGCGGTACCCGGAAGCAGTTCCGCTGCGCACCATCTCTGCAAAGAGTGTGGCGCAGGCACTGTTTCAGGTCATCTCCCGAGTCGGAATCCCGAAAGAGATACTGACTGACCAGGGCACGTCGTTTATGTCTCGTACACTGCGGGAACTGTACGAATTACTGGGCATTAAATCTATTCGGACCAGCGTCTACCACCCTCAGACTGACGGGCTGGTGGAGCGGCTGAATAAGACTTTAAAGTCCATGATTCGGAAGTTCATTAACGAGGATGAACGCAATTGGGATCACTGGCTAGACCCTCTGTTATTCGCAGTGCGGGAGGTGCCCCAGGCCTCCACGGGATTTTCTCCCTTTGAACTGCTGTTCAGCAGGAGGCCACGTGGGGTGCTCGACCTGATTAAAGAAAGCTGGGAGGACGGTCCGAGCCCCGCCAAAAATGAGATTCAGTACGTGTTGGACCTGAGAGCAAAACTCCACACTTTGGGGAGGTTGTCACGGGAGAATTTGCTCCAGGCTCAGCAGCGTCAGCAACGCCTGTATGACAGAGGGGCTAGGCTCAGGCAATTTTCACCGGGAGATAAAGTGCTTGTGTTACTCCCTACTTCCAGCTCGAAGTTGCTCGCCAAGTGGCAAGGACCCTTTGTGGTCACACGGCGAGTCGGGGACGTGGACTATGAGGTCGCTCGGTTGGACAGGGGAGGAGCCACGCAGATTTATCACCTCAATCTCCTCAAACTGTGGCGAGAGGTTGAAACCGCTTCTCTGGTGAGCTTGGTGAAGGAGAGAGATGAGTTGGGGCCTGAGGTGCCAAATTCTATCATTCCCGCCTCCCTCCCTTGTGATGACCATCTCACACAGGCCCAGAGAGCGGATGTTGTCGCGTTGCAACAGCGTTTTGCGGACGTGTTCTCCCCCCTGCCCGGCCGGACGTCCCTCATCGAGCACCATTTCGTGACGCAGCCTGGCGTGACGGTGCGTTCACGGCCCTACAGGCTCCCGGAGCACAAGCGAAAAATCGTGCAGAGGGAATTGGCGGAAATGCTGAGGATGGGAGTAATAGAAGAGTCGCACAGCGCCTGGTGTAGCCCCATCGTTCTGGTGGCGAAGAAGGATGGGTCTATACGGTTCTGTGTCGACTATCGCAGGGTGAACGAAGTGTCACGCTTTGATGCCTACCCCATGCCTCGGGTCGACGAGCTCCTGGACCGGTTAGGCACGGCCCGCTTTTTCACGACACTGGACTTAACCAAGGGCTATTGGCAGATTCCCTTGTCTGCCGAGGCCAGGGAGAAAACGGCCTTCTCCACTCCGTACGGTTTGTACCAGTTCGTGACACTTCCGTTTGGCCTGTTCGGGGCCCCGGCCACTTTCCAGCGTCTCATGGACCGGGTACTGCGTCCGCACGCAGCGTATGCTGCCGCCTACCTGGATGACGTGATCATCCACAGCGACACCTGGGCGGAGCATGTGCTGCGGGTGGCCGCGGTCCTGGAGTCCCTGAGGGGGGCGGGGCTCTCGGCCAATCCGAAGAAGTGCGCGGTTGGACGGAGGGAGGTGCAGTATCTGGGGTACCACCTGGGGGGCGGGCAGGTGCGTCCACAGGTGGAGAAGACGGCGGCTATCGCATCCTGCCCGCGCCCCAGGACGAAAAAGGAGGTGAGACGGTTCTTGGGGTTGGCGGGTTACTATCGTCGCTTTGTGCCGGGGTTTGCGCAGCTAACCAGCCCCCTGACCGATCTCACTCGAAAGGGTGCCCCGGATCTGGTCCAGTGGACGGGGCCGTGCCAGGCGGCGTTTGTGCAGGTGAAAAAGGCTCTCTGTGGGGAGCCGCTGCTTCACACTCCTAACTTTTCCCTCCCTTTTGTTCTGCAGACTGACGCCTCGGACAGAGGGCTGGGAGCCGTTTTGTCCCAGCAGGTAAGGGGGGCCGACCGCCCTGTCCTATACATCAGCCGGAAGCTAGCAGAGCGCGAGCGCCGGTACAGCACCGTGGAGAAGGAGTGCCTGGCCATCCGGTGGGCGGTCGGCTCCCTGCGCTATTACCTCCTGGGACGCTCATTCACCCTCTGTTCGGACCACGCCCCGCTGCAGTGGCTCCACCGCATGAAGGATGCCAACGCCCGGATCACCCGGTGGTATCTGACGTTGCAGCCCTTTAAGTTCAAGGTGATCCATAGGCCGGGGGCGCAGATGGCAGTGGCCGATTTCCTCTCTCGCTCGCGGGGGGGGGGGGGGGGGGGGGGGGGGGGAGTTGGCTCGGCCGGACGGCTCCCCGGCCTCGAACGGGCGGTGGGGGTGTGTGGCGGAGGCGTGGCCCCGGGCGCAGCTGCAGGGGAGGAGTGGAGCGGAAGGCTCATCAGGGCGGCGCTGCGAGGCCGGTAAGAACAGCTGATGTTGTTTATGGACTGATGATGGTCTCCCTCCGCTGTGTTTATAGTGAGACGAGGAGGAGCGGCCAGGAAAGAGATCAGCTGGGCTCGTGAGCTGTCAGACTGTGTGACTGAGTCAGCTGTCAAAACAACAACACGTGAATAAATGTGGAAGTTGGCTGTACCTACCTGTGTGTGCGTGTGTCTGTGCCTGGTGTATTCCACAGGCTGCTTTATTGCAGATGATATATTCATTTGAACAAGGAATCTGTGTGTAATAGCTGACCTGTGTTTTCTGATGTCGCATAAACCCATAGTAATCTATGTCCCTGTATGTCCCTCTGGAAAAACGTATATTGGACAGAGAGAAGCAATCAATGAATTTCAGAGCACAAATCACCCTTTTGCACAGGGAACATGGAGTATGCCATAGCCAAACACCACCATGACACCAAACACGGCTCTCCTGGCACTCTGCCTTTCATTGGACTTGAACTAATAACTCCTCTGGCCACAGGGGGCAGTCTACCAAAGTTCCTGTCTCCGAGTGAGATGTATTTCACACTTGCTGGTTTAAAATGTTTCTTCTGAGCAAATTTACATAAAATACAATAACAGAGACTATTGTAACTTGTAACTTCAGCCAGAATTCTATTACTTTGTTTTGATTATCATATTATCAAAAGAATGTTTATGAAATTGGGAAGTTCATTACCATGTGAAGGCAATTACCTTCCAAACTACTAAGCATAATATCACGACCTCGAGTTTAGAGGACACGAGGCTGAATTGTTTACATGTTTGCTGACATTTGTTTGTTGCCAGAATAAGCCAACTTTTTTATGAAGGTTTCGGCAAGTACTAACTGTTAACTGTACCTTTGGGTATTCAACATTGGACCACTGCCAACTTATCATTGCATGTTAAAGAAAAAAAAAGCTTAGCAGTTAGTTTGTCTGACTTTATGGCTGTTTACACTCTATCCCCATTTACCTCCTTTGAACCCAAGTCTCCACAAAAAGATCACAACATAGGAAATAACAGTGAGGGAAGCAGGGTGAGCTTTTGATGTCAACTACTTTTATTACCTTTATTATTTACGGAGTCATTACAACACTAAACTAGTTTAGTTTAGTGAATTGGTGGAGTGAAGGGAGTAAAATAGTTAGAGTGCAGGTCCTTAGCAAAAAAGCCCCAGGTTCAGTTTCACGTGATTATTCTTGAGGAAGACACTGAACTCTAACAGGCTATAATGAGAATTCTTAGCTCACGTTAACCCTCTCCATAGAGATCAGAAACTGACCCTGCAGATAAAATCTTGACCTCTGCTTCTTTCCTTTATAGATAATTAGGCAATTGCTTGGTATTAATAATAATCTTCTATCAGCATGGAAAAGGGAAGAATGATTGTGGCATAGAATAAAGAACTGTATGTTGTTTTTGCTGTTTGCGTATCCTCATCACATGTTACAGAAAATTGACTGCTTGAATCATAACATACTGAAAAATGTATTAGTACATTTTGTTAGGGTGAGAGATGGAAAAAAATCATCAAAGATTAAGCAACATGCAGTAATTTATTTTGTGTTGCTTGGATAGCAGGAAAACCCTGAAAAGACTTTAGCTACTTGACTTTATTGCCAATATACACATTGTCTCTTTAGTTTTTTTGATGTCTCATCAAAGATTTAGAGATCTGTCAGAAACAGTTCCTGATCCATTCAAACTGAAAATGACAATAACTGCACAATTATTTTACACATGCTGTCATAGCTGGAAATATCTGGCTATAATGAACGTGTTAACAGAAACTTAATTCAATCTGAAAAAAAGGGAGAAAGAAAATTCCCATATGACCAAATCATTATTTTACATTAATATACCTTCAGATACAGAGGAAGAAGAAAAAAGCAACTTAGTGACAGACAGATACACAGAAAGAAAGACAGAGAGCTTTTTTCCACTACATACATTTTCAGAACACTTGTGATTCTCGATCCCAGCATGCCGTACCCTGCCACTGCCATTACAGATGCTCTAAAATTGAATATAGATTTCAGTGAGCAAGGCTGGTGTGCCCGATGAATCTCAATTTGCTGCTGTCTATATTTCTTAGTCACTACTATGGATAGCTCAGAGGGAGGCAGTGAGAGGCCTATGGCTGCTCCTGCCAAACTGTCAGTTGCAAGTGTCAAATGATGATTGGTTCCTCATAAAAGTCCATATTTATCCCAGTCTAATTCCTGCCTTACATCATTTAATCACCAATATCTACGTTAGAGAGTAGTAAAGGAACAGATAGTGCAAAGATCTGCTTTATTTCACAACAGTGGCAATTTAAGAGAAAAGGAAACCCACAAGATGACAGTTTCTCCGCAGACAAAGATTGTAAGAATAGTTTACAGTAGCTTGAAGGTGGAACAAACGTACCAGAGCTTTCCCAAGGGGAGTGGAGGTGCCTTGCCTCCTGTTTACCTGTCAGTCTATTTACAGCAGGATTTGAAGAACTGAAACAGGACGCTATTGTTCTGCAACTCAGCGCTCTTCTTGTCTTCCCATCAAAATGTTACTTTGTTAGAAGTGCCAATTTTTTAATCAAATTTAATTGAACATAACTGTAAATCTTGCTCTGCAGTTAGTCATCCCTCACATTTATGCATTTAATTTAGTATGAAAATTAACCTACTTTCCTTGCCTTAAGTTTCATAAACCCTTCTATTAGAGAAAGTTTCGTAGGGACTACAGAAAGTGAACCTACTAGGATTTGAGCAAAAACAACAGTAAGACACTGAACTAAATTTTGCAGCAAATTAAGTATCACATTATGTACAAGGGACTATAAGGCGTGACACACAACCTTTTTGGATACGCAATGCTACTTTTTAACAGCTTAATCTTTATCAAATGATAATCATAATTGTGTTTCACTAATGTTGCACGTGTTTTTTTATTCCTCATCGATATCATTCTTAACTTTTTGTCATGGTCTGCGGAGGCAGACCGTGCGGAAATGTGTGTGGTGGACCCAGGAGCGAACACAAGCGAGGATGCAGGAGTGGAGTAAAACAAAAGCGAGCCTTTTATTCTGGCTGATGAAAGGAACAAAACAGAGTGAGGGCAGCATAAGAGTAATAGTTCAAACAGAAACCTAAACTGGACATAAACTAAGGAAAAGCTATGGCTGGAGATCCGGAACACAGGGGGTGGTAACACAGACGACGCGACACAGACTACATGAAACACAGAGACTAAATACACAAGAGGGATGATCAGGGGAAGTGGCCACACATGGGAACACAGCTGACACAGATAAACATAACAAGACATGGCAGGAGTAAACAACACTGACGGGAGACTGTCAAAGTAAAACAGGAAGTACACAGGTGCAAACAGGAGGAGAGAGAGAGCGCGGGCATAGTGGGCTGGGGAAACATGGAATGAAACAAGGAGGGGAGATGAGGGCTCACAGATACATAGAGGGGCACACAGGGGATAAAAGTCACAAGGGGAAGTCAAATAAGGAACAACACAACAGGACAACTTAGGAAACATGGCCTAAATAAGGAACGAAATACAAAAATATAAGAAACTAAGAATACTGGGCCCACATGGCCCAGGACCATGACACTTTTAAACTTGTCATTTTAATAATGAGGCAGCTAAATGCCACAAATGCTGTGCTAGGATCAAAATAAAATAATGCAAGAGTAGAGTCACAGCATTAACAATTAATTATTTTTGGAACTGAAACTGAGTAGAAAACTGCTTGCACAAAGTTCAGTCAGATCCAGTCTAATTACTTTGTTTTGTAAAAGCATTTTGCTTTCATTGAAAGAAATGCTAATGTATTCATAACAAAGAAAGAATAATGAAATAGAATTTAAAATTCCAGATCTAATTACAATTTTGTATATTAATTTATTAAGAACTACATTTTGCAGAGAAGTTCCAATTTGTTTTATGCATTTGTTATTTTATCAACAATAAAGTCAACACTGAACTAATCTAAACCAGCACATACCATGTAGCACAAGCTTGACTCTCTTACATACTTATACACGAGCCTGTACACCTGGAGATACTGAAATGCTCAAAGTAAGGGAAAATAAAATGAATGCATAATAAATACATTCAGATAATAAAAGGTTACTGCAATGCACATTTGGACATAGTCAAAATGACTTATGAAGTTCAAACTGAGCATTAGAATGTGGAAGAAAGGTGATTTAAGTGACAGTGGAAATGACATGCTTGTTGGTGCCAGGCAGGCTAGTATTTCAGAACCTGTTGATCTACTGGGATTTTCCAACACAGCCATCTCTAAGGCCTAAAGGGAATGGTCTGAAACAGAAAATATCCAGTGAGTACCAGTTCTGAATAAAGATGCCTTGCTGAGACCAAAAGTTAGAGGAGAATAGCCAGACTGCTGAAGCTGAAGCAAAATTGGACAAAAGAGGACGTTGACTGATATAATGTGTCTCGCAGTGCAAAATTCAGATTGTAGAGTCAGAATTTGGTGTAAACAACACGGAAGTTTCAGGCTCCTGCTGGTGGTGGTGGTGGTGGTGCGCTTTGGGCTCCTTAGTGCAAATTGAGCATTGTTCAAATGCCACAGCCTATCTGAGGATTGCTATACCTGTTATACATTACACCATCCACCCAAGCCATTATTTACAATCTATCATAAGCTGCCAGAGTAACATTCAAGTGAAAAAGACTAAACCGAAACTAAACTTTTACATATCAAAGTATCACACTCTCACAATACGCTTTTTGTTAAGTACAATTATAGTCTTTTGCACAAAATGTCAAAACATGTGCTCTGCACTGTACATGATTGAATTTTGTTCCTTAAAAATAGAATACAGATAGGAAAAAAACCTTCAGAGTCAATTTCATGATGGCACCAGGGGGTGAAGGAAACAGCAGAGCTTTCTAGTGTAATTAGAGTAGACATGCTACATGTGTCTGTGTGTGTTGCCGCATCTCATTAGGGCGAGGCATGGGCCACTGAGCCAGCTAAGAGGAATGGATAGGGAGCATGTGGCGGTGTAGTTTGCTTTACCACAAACATAGCCTCTCTGCTCTTTATCTTTCTCTCAGGAGTCGCACAGACACCCCTCGAGTCAGGGCCAATCAAAATGGCTTCGCTTGATGCAAAGGCCTGTAAGGAGCCTTTTGTCAAAATGAATGCACAGACACAAAATGGCTTGTCTGTAAATATGTGTATGCACAGTATGTACAAAAAGCACAAACTTCAGGGTACTTCAGAAAATGGAAATCTTATTGAGATACGGCACAAAATGTAAAAGGACAATTAGCTTAAGTTTTTAGTTATGTAAGAAAATTTGATAATGTCTAAACATTGCATAGACTTATTTGTTTATCAGTGTGGCTTCCAGCCATCTCCTGTACATCAAAGCACAAAAGTTATTTTTCCTCAGCACAAATGTATCTCTTCTCTTTTTTACTCTGTTGAATATCCACATCAATACTTATTAAAGAGATAAAACACATGTTTATCTCATTTGTGAGCAGAGTGAATTGTGTTTGGACAAATTAAAGTTACAGTTTAGATTTGTAACTTCTTTAAGTACTGCTTGTGTTGGCTGGTAAAAAGAAAAACAATACCCCTAATTCCTGAAACTACTCATCAAAGATTTGACAAGGTTTAACCAATGGAACCAATTGAGTAGCCCAACCCTTGATAATATGAAATATTATTGCAACAACCAACAGACAGTTTGAAAAATCAAAGCAGGTCTGTTGCAATGTGTTTGTTAGGGCTCTAGCAGAGGTGGAGGCACAGCAAAATGTTTTAAATGTGAGCAACATTGAAAGATGATGAAAAATTACAAAATACATTTCTAGTATGCAAAGTTTATAAAGATGACGTTTATAAAGAGCCATAATCTAATATAAAGGGTGAGGCAAAGGAGGGAAATTATGGCTGCAGTACTGTATTCATTAGGTAAAGTCTCTCATAAAGATCATCATTTGGGCCTCAGCACTACCAGTAGGAATGGGAGGAAGGAAGAGCTATTGATATTATAGTTACCGTCAGTTCAGTCAGAGACACTTACAGGAACAGATCTTTTATTAACCAATGTGTATGTATTATGTTATATATTATATAATGCACAGTATATTAAACTGTAGGTCTCTGCGAGGAAGCACTTAATTATTCTGAGCAAGAATTACAATATTGCTGAGAGCTAATCCCTGACAAAAAGTACTATTCCTTCCTGATCCTCAGCAACAGAGTCACTACAATATGCCACCATTAATACAGCAAGCATGTCTTTAGTAATGAGATCCTGTGGTATAACTTAAATAATAATATTCATTGCCCTTAGATAAACAGGAGGTGATATCGTGATATCATATGAAATAATATGTATTTTACAATTAAAACAGTCTCTGCCTAATGTGCTTTCATACAAGATTTCTGTAAAATGCATAATCTACTGTAGAGACTTGTTATACCTTGAACATTAGCCTTACCAATGCAAATATACAGATTTCAAGTTAATATAGAAAGATTCAGAGAAAATAATAGCACAAATCAAATCACTTATAATCATGTAGAAGCCATGCCTAATGTTTATCATAAATTGAATATGAATAACAGCACAACATTTAGGCTGCATCAACATCAAGCAAGCAACCACAGGAAATTTCAGTCTAGGCTTGAAAAATACATGTGAAAAAGTGTTTCTTTGTTAAACATATATTCTTTTTAACAAGAGGAAGCACTCACGGATCAGTTATAGATATAGGGGTGGCTGTAGCTCAGGTGGCAGAGCAGGTCAGCCACTAATCAAAAGGTCGGTGGTTCGATCCATGCATGCCAAATCCTTGGGCAAGATACTAACCCCATGTTTGCCTACTAGTGGTGGTCAGAGGGCCCAGTGGCGCCAGTGTCCGGCAGCCTCACCTTTGTCAGTGCGCCCCAGGGCAGCTGTGGCTACAATGTAGCTTGCCATTACCAGTGTGTGAATGTGTGAATGACTGAATGTAGTGTGAAGCGCTTTGGGGTCCTTAGGGACTGAGTAAAAGCGCTATACAAATGCAGGCCATTTACCATATTTGTAACAGAATTATCATCATTATTATTATTATTCAATGAGTCTTTACTGGTTTCAGATTTTCTTTGTTAGTTTTTGCGGCATTATATTTTTGACACAACTCTGGTCTGCCGGCATATGAACAAAGCTATAGTTATAGACCATTATAATCAAAGTATCTTCTGCAAAAGTCAGAGGTGTTATGAAAACTCATGTCTGTGCTTGATTTTACCAAACTTGTCACAGCAGAACTGTTCAGACAATGTTTTGTATTTGGCATCATCTATAAAGGAATATATTCCTTTATTGCTTATCTTCCCAATCTGAAGATAAATATTCGGTGTTTACATTTGGTCGTACACAAATGTCTTTATCATCCAATGAGAAAAAAGATCATTAACAAAGTTGTTTAACAATTAATTAAGCGTTCAAATTCAAATTTTATTTGTCACGTACACAGTCATACACAGTACGATATGTAGTGAAATGCTTGGACAACTGCTTGTGACCTAAAGAAAACAAAAAAGGAAAAGGCTATGAATAAGATAGGAAATAAATATGAAAAATTAAAAAGGGTAAGTTCAGATGCATTGTAATGATATTCATGTTAAACAATGGTAATAGGTTAAACCATGTCCATGTAGAGGACTGGGGTGATGGGTGCAATTTAATGGCTTGCATTAACTTCTTGTAGTGCCTTCCACTCACATCTTCAGTTCCCTCATTGTTTTTTTCTACCTTCAGTGGAGCAGACCAACTTCTTAATTGGCATAATAATGTGATTAATTGCTTTCTTGTCACTGGGCCCACTGCGTTTTGCACTGTAAAGAAATATAAATCAACCGTGTATTTACAAGCAATCAAATGGCCTAGATTGAAAAGAACATATAAAAGATGCCCAGCTGTGCAAAGTAATTGGTTCTGCTTTATTAACTGTATATCATTAGTTGAAAGTAAAGCCCTTTGGATTGGAAAGATGAGTTACTTTGACATGCGTTACACTTGTCAACTAAACAGTAAAATAAAACATTGTATAATAATGGGCAAGTCATCGAAATCACAATCAGATTTTATTTTGATAGCTATGTTGCAGATACCTTGAATTGGGTCCCAGCTGTTAGTGCTATAGAAAGTGACAGTGTATACAAAACAATATATTTGGGCATTATATTACACAGAAGCAACAGCATATCTTCTCTACATCTAGATTTCTGTTTTTGTGTTTTTTTTATTTTTTGTGTTAACTTTAGCCTTGCATTGTCTAACACAACAATAATCGATTAGATAAATTAAAGACTCAGAAGTGAGTTTAGCAACAGTGGCTTTCCAGTTGATTTTGGACATTACCTTAATGGTGGGTGGAGGGTGTCCGTTCTCAGAAATTAAAGCCTTACATTAAAGACCATAATCTTAAAATTATTTTTACAGAAGTGCTCTCTTTGAAGGTTATTTCTGATTTATTAAATCATAGTGTGCATGCTATTCCATTCCCACCATGAGCTAGTTCTTGCTCTTAAAAATAATCCACTTGCTGATAAATACATTTGAGGTTGTCATTTATCAGTAAAATGGGAAGGCAAACAAACATCTCATTCTCCAATCTGTCCCTTACCATTTCCCATATACAAAATAAAACACCAATTATCTAGACCTGGGCATGGTAGTTAGGAACAAATGCTGATGAAGTTCTGATGTCTATAGCAGCATCCAGGTGCTCTTGCATATTAAGACATTTTATGGTCTCATAATTAAAGAGAGAAGCTAATGGCATGATCAGTGTGCATCTTGATTCCAGGTGGCAAATGGCGTGTTAATGCATCCTTGTGAATCAAAGCCAAGTTTGTTTCAAGGGAATTGCTGACAACTGTCACAGGGTCTGTGGATGACACATTGTCAATGGAAAGTTATTAAATCCACTAATGTACAATGATATACTCAAAGTGTGATTCTGAATTTAAATGATTTTGTTTGTTATAGGCAAAATGAATATACTGGCCTATAGCAAAAAAAACACAATAGAATGGATAATGGGCCTGCGTAGTTGTGCACTGGCCCTATGCAGAGCCTACACACAGTTTTGCAGGCAATTGCCTCCATGTTGTTTCTCTGTACTCTCATGAAGAGGCACTGTCACAGACGAGGGCTTGTGTTGTTTTTGGTCCTTTGGAGATTCATGGAGAAGACCAAACTTATGACAATCTTGAGATCCCTTTCCTGGTGCCTCAACATCCACTCGCATCTTACTTCAGGTGACCTCAATAGGTCACATGATAGGGTGAGTCAAAGTCTCACAATGGTTTTACCTGAAACCACTCGCACCTTGTTTCACCTTGGCCCATGTCATAAGGCACATGTAATAATGGATCAACGGCTGTCTTGGGACAACCACCATTAGGGTTTCAATACCTGGGACTCTCCACCATGATAAGACTGCTATGACCTGGATGACTGAGAGCCTACACAGACAACTTATGACATAAAGCTAGAGTGAAACCGGGTATTAATAACCATGAAAAGTCTCTGCTGCAGCCACAGCGTGTGCTTTTCCTGATTTATCTTTGATTTTTTTTTTTTTTGCATGTTTCCTTCTAGTAGTAGTAGCTTAATTTCATTCCCTTTCCTTTCCCAGCCCACTATTCAACCAATCGGCATTTGACCTGTACACAGCCTCATCCATATTGACACACACACATAGGTATGTGTGTGTGTGTTGAAAAGGCTATTGAGTCCCAAAAGATAAATATCATTATTTAAGTAATTCAAATCTTGACTTGATGAATATAAAGTGATTGTCAGAGTTCTGTCTGTACCTGTTCCTCAAGTATCTTTAAGGATATTAAGTTCAGAACAAAAGAGCAAAACAGAACTGTGTATAAAAAAGGTTTTTTTTCTCTGAAGCTATTGTCGAAGGGTATTTAACCCTCATCCTAATGACTAGGGTATGTGTAGACCCAAGCCACAGCTTACAATGTTTGTTAGTTGTTTTGTGTGTGTTTTTTTAAATATATAAATCATTTTTCCCCTTTATTTATTTTAATTACTGTCAATGTGTTCTTAATGATATGACATCATTATGTTAGATTTCTGCTTTGATTAGTGGTTTTTAATAATGCAAATGTCATGGGGTCCCCAGGGGCTCCAGTAAAACGCACCCAATTCCACCTGTATAGTTTTAATAGTAAACTATTTATTCAGTTAATGTTTCCCATTGGCCCTATCACACAGTGCTGAGGTAGTTAGGGTACCTCTGCCAGTCATTGTAAAGAAGAAAAGCTCCATTGCTGTCATTCCTGGTGGGTGTTGGTCTCTGTCATAACAATTTTAATCACAATTCTTAAAGACAGAATTTCTAGGCTCAGTCATGAGGTGGAAGGTGGAGCATGTCAGGTGTGGTGGACTCAGGATCTTTCGCAGATGATGTAGTTCTCCTTGTTTCATCAGGCAGTGACTTGCACTGAGGCCGTTTGCAGCTGAATATGAAGTGGGTTGGATGAGAATTAGCCCTACCAAATCTGAGGCCATGGTTCTCACCCAAAAAAAAAGAATGGTGTGTGCACTCTGGATCAAGGACAAGTAGCTGCCCCAGGTGGAGGATCTTAAAATTTGTCAATCAACAAGAATAGATTGAATTGTGGATTTGTGCAGCATCTCTAGTGATGTGGACGGTGTGCTGGTCGGTTGTGGTGAAGAGAAAGCTGAGCGTCAGTGCAAAGCACTTGATTTGATCTGCACTCCGGGCCCAGCGAATGCTCGCGACGCAGGGGGAACAAATTTTGTCCGGATACCTACCTTTGCATAACACCTGGTTTGGCAGCGTGTAGCGTGGCTCCACATGCTTTCAGTGTGAACTCCAGACTGCCGACAGGTCTAGCACACAACAGCCGCTCTATCACGTGATGTATACTGCTCCGATGTGCTCAGGTCACTACCTGGGTTCTGCCATGTCACCATGAGATAGCTGAGGTGGTTTGAGTATCTGAACAGGATGCCTTCTGGATGCAATGAAAAAGAAGAGCCTTTAGTATTGTTTGAATGGTAAATGGCCTGTATTTATATAGCGCTTTACTAGTCCTTAAGGACCCCAAAGCGCTTTACATATCCAGTCATCCACCCATTCACGCACACATTCAAACACTGGTGATGGCAGCTACATTGTAGCCACAGCCACCCTGGGGCGCACTGACAGAGGCGAGGCTGCCGAACACTGGCGCCACCGGGCCCTCTGACCACCACCAGTAGGCAATGGGTGAAGTGTCTTGCCCAAGGACACAACGACAGAGACTGTCCAAGCCGGGGCTCGAACCGGCAACCTTCCAATTACAAGGCGAACTCCCAACTCTTGAGCCACAATCGCCCCACTATAAAATATTAAGTTTATTGAGAGATTTAGATCAGCATCAGGCAATTAACCTTTCACTCTGGAATGTCAAAGACTAGCTCATCTGTATTATCAAGAACAGACAAGAAGAGGATTATTATGAATTCAGCAAAATCATCCTTTCAACCCATCAATATTCTGTGGCCATTGTGAGGAACTGGGTTCAGGCTTAACGAGGGGATCCAAGGGATAAATGATCAAAAAACAGGACAGCTATTGTCCTTGAACTCTTAATGGCGTACTAATAGTGCAGGGTGTCAAGAGTGATTTTAACAAGAGTGTCCTGAGTAAAACTTTTATTTAATCTCACTGCCTTTGGACTTGGAGTAGATAGCTCTCTTCTCTCTCTCTCCCTCTCTCATCACCACCACATTAGCAACTCAGACACGCCTATTGCATAATCACTATCCTTTGTGTTTCCTTCTGTAGTTTGGATAAGGGGTCTCATTATAGAAGGAAAGTAGTGAGAAGCGGCCAGTGTTCATTTTGCACCACATGCCGTTTATTAGGAACTTGGAAATTCGAAAGATTCTGAAACAGATACTTGAACAGCAATCCATGTACCCACATGCACGACACAAATCCCAACTTCCAATTTATGTACTCCATATCAAACTGAACATCATAACCAAATGCATTTTAAGAACTATATGTATATATATATATATATATATATATATATATATATATATATATATATGTGTGTGTATATATATATATATATATATATGTGTGTATATATATATATATATATATATACACACACACACACATCATTGGTATAAACGCAATTTAAAAAAATGGAAAGTAGGTGATGACTCACAGTAATCCCAGATAATCTCATGTCTCTGACATGTAGCAGGTTACCAGCTTTTATCAAACATCTGATTTATGTGTTATTTTGCATCTAGTTAGAGAATGTAAACACAATGGATGCTGTGTGAAATGACTCAGGGTCTGACTCAGTAAATCAAGGCTTCACATTTTTCAGCATGTTAAAACAACACAATTTTTTTTTTATGTCAGTTTAAAAATACCCTGTCTTGGCTCAAAAGTATTAAATCTTTAACATTTTTGTTACAAATCCAAGAATTGTATGTGCACAACCTCATTTGGATGAATCTCCAACCTGTTCTCTCCAAGTACATGAAGTACCGATCACATAAATATGCCACAGACAGGCAAAGACAATTTTAGGAAAAACTGTGAAAGCAATGCTGTTCCTAGGAGATACAAAGCTTGAAACTGAAAATGAATGTAGATTCAGTTCTTTATATGTTGTTATATTTAGTTTTCTCACTACTGGTTAAATGATTGTTGTTGTTTTTAACCCCTACTTTCGGTTTGTGCTTTATTTTTTTCACCACTCATTAAAACATGCTGCATTATGTGACAGTTTAATAACAAAGTCCAAGGCATGATGTATCCACCATCTAATTTGACGTTTGTTGGTTTGTTTAGGGATTTTACTTTGGAAATGTTGACATTCTAGTTGCTGATTGTCACTGTGGTCATAAACTTAGCCATGATTCATGGTTATATTTCGCTATTTTTTTCTAGATAAAACAAGAAAAAAAGGGACGACCACACCAAAAGAAGAGAGAAAAGAACAGGCCATGGCTGCGGGGATGATTGCTTCTCAAAGTGGTAAGCAGCTAGCCTCAAATAGGCTCTGCATACTTTTCACTGCAACATACCTTTCTCTTTCATAGCGATTCTATCTTGATTTTCCACAGTTAATAAAATATGTAAATATGCAAGAGTGTGTTCAACTTTTCTGGCTACAGCCAACAATTTTTGGTGTAAACTTTTCACCTCAGAACTCATTTTTGATTAATTTCTTCACTAAAAATGTGAACTTGTGCATCTTTTGAATGGGATATTTGAAGAATTTGGTGGTGCGGTCTGTGAATTAAAGTTGTTCGACTGGTAAAAAACAACAACAACAACAACAACAACAACAACAATAACAACAGTTTCAGTTTTCAGGTTCTACAAGATTATCTGCCTTACATAAGTGTGATGGTTTCATTGTTATTTGATAGCCAGCATGTTGTTAAGCTAATTAATTGTATTTGTCAGCAGATTTTACTAATATGTTTTGTTTACAAGTTGTACCATATCAAGTTATTATTAATTAGTAATTTTATGCACACTGTTCATATCATATATGGTTTTGCCATACTTTCCATATCATATTTAGTTTAAGTTAACCCTTTAGTAAAGCTGGTCGGAGCGGGCACGCTCCATTTTGCATAACTTTTTTAAAATCCCGGTAGCACTGCAACCACGTAAGCTAGCGCAATAATTTGTTTTGCATTTGAAACCAGAGCTGTTGTATCTTATGCCATCAGCTTGTCCTAAGTCACAGTTTCCTTCCACATATAGCTTTGCAAAAACTGCATAAAAAGCACTTGCAGCAACAAAAACATAATATTCCAGAAACACACTTTGCCGATCCGATCAGCTGTTTGTAACACTTCCTACGTTCATCAGCACGAACTATCGCATGTCCGCCATGACCTGCCCGGAACCGGAAGTGACGTCATTTTGCGGAAATGTAGTTTTTTACCATTAGGGCCTTATGAGCCTACACTTGTGTTTGACTTTATGACTTTCTGTGTCATTTCTGGGATGCTTAGGACTCATATTGCACTGCTGGAAATAGTTTATTTTGATGCATATGCTGTTTTTTTTGCAAATTTGCATTATAGTATTTATTTTAGTTTTTCCTGCAGTATATAAAAATTGGTGTATTTCAAAAATAAAACTATGAAGACAGTTAAAATAAATTTCCTGTGGTGGGAAAGTATTTTGTGCAACTTTTTTGTATTTACAGTTTTGAGGGATAAGCCTCTTAAATTTCTCTAACTAGAAATATATATTTTAAAAAAACAACAACGATTTTCTAATTTTTTGTAGTTTATTGCACTTTTTTGCAATTTATGTAATTACTATGCACTTAATGCATACATATTATTAAAATTTGGGCTATAATTGTTGTATTGATGTATATCAACTTGAAATGCTCCCAGAAATGGCTCTACAACATGTAAAAATATAATATAAGCTCTGGTGGACTTGGTTCTATGGTAGGTCTTAAAGGGTTAAATTCACATAAGCAATGTATTATAGTAGTGACATTATAGTTTTGGTAAGATCAATAACTGAATAAAACAGTTTATTCAGTTGCATTTGCCCATGTTTCTGTCATTTGTCTCAGTGACACTGCACAGTATTGTTTGCATCAAGGTCTAGCTCAGCCTTTAACTGATCTGGCTTCCATGTGCTCTGTCCAATTTGATATCTGGCCATAACAGCTTGTGTCAACAGGAGCTTTACTTCAGGAAATCAAATTTTAGTTTTAGATTATTTTATTTCATTTTGAAGGAGAATTGGCCAACCATGAAAAAAAAAACTTGTAAGTGGTCTTTGCAAGGTCGGGGTGACATGAGGTGTTACTATCTACCTGCTAACATTTTGAACCTCCGCAGATGATTTTCACCCAGTCATTTCAGCTCTTTGTCATTCCCACAAACCTCTTGTTGTTCATTAGTCATCACTGCATAGAGCCCAATTTTAAATGCGACTCTACTGAGTCTTCAAATCGATATGCTTGTGCTTTGAGTAAAAAAGTATGCCATTGTCCTATTTAATGGTATTTACCCTAAAGAGCTTTGTTGGACTCTATATAGGCACTTTTAGCTTTGTGACACTAGACTTGTTTGTGTCCTACAGTTTAATTTCCTTTCTGTACTCCATGTCACCATGGCAATGTTGAGTCAGTGTCCCCTGCTACAGCCTCTCTGACCATTGAACCACAAATTAATGGTGAATAATGGCTCAATTCCCCATCAATGCTGCCAGGACAAACAGGTCAAAGCAGCAGGATATGTCCCATCTGAGAAAAAGGTTTTTCACTGTCAACCTGGGCTTTTGCTCACGCTGAGAGCATCCTTTAAATTTACAATGAGTCTGTGAATTCTTCACAGCTTCTGAGACAGCACCTATGAATCATAAATAATTTACAGTCATGGATTTCTGGTACTGTGTATTTATTTATTTTTATTTTTTTGCGGGTAGTGTAGGAAAAGTCATTCAAAGGTTATCCCTTGGCTTGTGTTCTTATTTCCATGTGTCACAAGAATGCTAAATGGTCTGTAAGTTAAGCAGTTGTTTAGTCATGCGTGCACGATAGCTATTACTATAGACTATATTTACTATACTGAATCATTGTAAGATAACATGCTGCAGTTAGACATATGAGAAATATGGCTATATAGGCAAATGTTCTTTGTGTCGATCCAATTTAGTTTATAAGGTTGTTACAGATGTGCAAAACATGAGATCCATTGTCATTAGGCTTGACCCCTTAAATTCAACTGAAAACTGATCTGTCAGTTTTACTTCTCACTACTTCATATATTATAAAGAATATTGGTTTAAGAAAGGAAGTCATTACACTTAGATTTTCACCCTTCTATTATTAACTAGTTGGTTGCATCTGAATTTCTCAAATGTGGCCCTTGCAATTGAGGCATGCAGTTCTTTTGTGTGGATGCAATATTGACTTTTATTAGCTGTAAACTGAAACATTATTGATTTCTCTTTTTCTTTCTCTTGTAGACCTAGAGAACAATGTTGCCCTTTTTAAGTCACCAGACAATAAAGATGATCCAGACAGCAATAGTCCTTGTGTGTAATGCATTAGTTGAGTTCGACAGTCTATACTGATAATATCAATGCAAAAGGGGCAATAATGGCTATTTTTTTATGTATGTTTAAATCAGAGCATTCCCTTCAGTCACGTTTGCTTTGCCAGACATGTTGAGTGCCGATCCAACACTTTTTAAGCCAATTCCATTTTTCATGCTACAAAAAGATAATCTTGACAAGAGTTTTAATTTACAGCTGATTCCCCCTGCCTGTAGCAGAGCTTTTGTCAGAGTTTTTATAAGAGTATGTAAATTTGCACGTGCATGTGCATACAGTCATTTATGGCATGCACACATACTTGTGTGTGTGTGTGTGAATATGTTTGCGTGTCCAAATTTGAATGTAGGCATGGCTTTGTAGGAAAATGCATCTGCAATTTTGTTTGATGAGAGAATAAGGTAGAAAGGCAGCAGACGTGATGTTGTGTGAAGAGATGGGAGTATGCAGACAGATAGTGTCATTCCCTCAGTATCACCATTAAATCTTAATCTTCTGGCCCCTCATGGGAGGAGCCAGCCATGCATGGGACTGTGTTTTGCATCTAAATCAAGATGTCTTGTTCTTTCAGAATACTTCATTGAGACAAAGTTTGATGTGTCTGTTTTCAACTTCCCATACATCTGGATTCAGCAGCTGATCATCCAGCTGTTGTTGTTTATGCTAAAGTCTTGTTAAATGCAATTGCCTCATAAACTGTAACATCTGTAATCAATTATAAAGAAAGAGGGAAACTAAAACTCCAGAGCAGAGTACTAAAGTTTTTATTCCTGATTGGTTTCAGCACGTTGCATCATGTGGGCTCAGTACTTGTGGCACTTGATTCCACAAGCTAAAAGTAGACAATTATATATTAGATTCAGAACATCCTTTCTTTCTAATAGTGGCTTAATGCCACCTTCATCATATTTCCACGTTGATCAGTTTCGGTGGTGTACCAGAACAAATGTTGCTCATTAGACTAGTATTGTCTCGACTATTAATCATTCCAGCTTTTGTAGTAACATTCTTTCTGCTTATTCTAAACTTTGGATGAACTAACTTCACACTTTCAAATTTCTGCTCCTTTAAAAAGCTACAAGAATATTACATAGAAAATCAGTGTGGAAATCACAGAAGAGACAGGAAAACAGTCTGTAACATCATTATCATTAACATCAGATATAGTTCATGTCATCAATACATTGTAATATTGGATTGAGGTAAATGCTTTGTGCTAATAATTAAGTGGCTCATGAGATTTATTAGGCATTCACTTTAAGAAAAGCAAATTATTAGCAATACTTTGAGAATTGCAGTTATTTTGTTTTTATGTATATGTCCTTGTTGTCCTTGAAATTGTACCTATGGCTGTGGATTTGAAGGGTTTGTACTGCATATAACCTTTGCATAAGCCTATGAACATTCCCAAGGTGGGTGATTGTGACTAATTCCTTTCTGTCATAAAAAGGAGATTTTAAATGCAGCAACTAGCCTTTATTATAAAGGGTACTGTTTCCACACATCTCAGCAGGAAGTGGCTTATAGGTCTTTATTACCTCCCTTTAGGACCATCTTCTCATTTAGGATAAGAAGTTAGCCTTAGTTGGGACATGCATTTCAGGATGTCTTCAGGGTTACTCTTAAACATACTTACCTGCCACATTTCCAGGTGACAGGAGAACTCGGATGATCTGATATCCTCGTGTTGGTGTTGTTCCCAGACCATCATGAAAATGTTGTTCCAGGTTCAACATTGCAAGTGACCAATCACATTGTTGTGACGTTATTCTTTTGTGCGCCAAGCCATTCGTGCATTTATGAAATTCCAATGTTGCAAGGACAATATCAATTCTGCTTACTGTTTATTAAAGGGTTAGGGTTAGGGTCAGGGTCCGTTGATCGGCGGACAGAGGCGGTTTCACGCAGCTTTAGAACAGTTTTTTGTTTTACGCCGCTTTTTCCCGAAGTCGCAAAAGTATGACGTCACAACATTCTGATTGGTCACTTGCAATGTTGATCCTGGAACAACATTTAGTATGATGATCTGGGAACAACACCAACACGAGGATATCAGATCAACCGGAGAACTCTGGTGGAGCTTTTATATTCAAGTGACACAAAAAAATGAGTGTTTATTCATTGGTATTAAAGAATCTGGTGGTGACATTTGGGGATAGAGGACATGATTTGTGTTCTTTTTTTGTGTTCTCATTGTTTTCTTTCTCCAACAAAGTAGTAAATTTTCCCCAACATCAATTTCGATATGGTATTATTAGATCTGGCTGCACACTTTCAGATATGAAAGTGAAACATAATCTTTGTGAAAGAGGAAGGCTTCAATAGCACATTGACACTTAATGGAAAGCCTGGCTGCTGTTTCAAAGGGAGAACACAGCAAGGAGACTGGTTTGGAGAGCTAAAACTGTTTACTGCAGACAGGGATAAACCAGCAAGCATGCTCAATTCCTTTTACTACACCAACTTCTGATTTATTCTGGATAATGTTTCCCCTTTTCTTTCTCGTAGTTTCATCTTCTTTTCATTTGTGGACAATGTAATTTATTGAATTATGTGTGTGAGACAGTATATCGGAAACAGGAAAACACATGAGCTGCCTTGAAACGTCAATGATGACTTTAGACTTTTAGAATTTCTATTGTAAGTAGATAGCCTCTTAAAGCCTAAAAATGACACCTAACTCAAGAAATGAGCCAGTGTTGTGTCTATGCATAACAGACATAGCCAAGAACCTACTAGCTCGTACTAACCTTGAATTGTTTAGATAGCCTGTTGCCATGAAATATTAAGATGGTACGGTAGGATAGCACATTTTTTCTTAACCTTGTATAAAGGAAAAATGAGTAACTGGATTGTTAATTAAATTTATTAAAGATAATTAATGTAAGCTATGAAAACCTATATGTCAAAAAATAAATTTTGTGCCACCAGTACTTCTGGAGCCTACATGACATCTTTGAGTTAATGGATTTGCCATTTTTGAAATATACCTGTTATTTCTTATTGTTTAGTATGGCTAACCTTCCATTATCCTCTGACACTGTCCTCCAAATGCTATTATGTGGGTGATTAGGGAAATGCCAGCAGTGATCAGAATTTTTGGCCTTGATTAGAGAATATTCACCCTTTTTGTTACTGTCAAGAATGATCAAGAGGAGACAACTTTTGCTAAGTGAGTGAACGTGACTGGGAGTGTCATCATCATCTCTTTAACACAGCAGCCCCCGCATCTGTGTGAGAACATATTAACATGCTGGCACACTGTCATCCCCAGTGTCCTACTTAGACCAGATGGGCCTTATTCAGGTCTTTCAAAAAACACAGGCATGAAGGGATCTTAAATGTCAGCCTCAATATCACTAAAGCCATAATTAAGAATGCACCAGCAGAAGGACATGCACTTCTGTGGCTTAACTAGACAGACAGACTGTGCCATATCAAAAATCTAATTAATTTATTAAAAGAAATAATTACGGGGTGAACTGTCAAAAACTCCAAACAGTTTAGCATCAAAAGACTATGCAAAAAGTCATATCTGTATGTAGAATATCAGTGTCACCATTCTAACAGAAATCAGAGGGTCAAAAATCAGTGCCATCAAAAAGTATTTTCCCCCTTCTTGATTTCTTACCTCTAACATATTTATCACACAAATCTTTTATATATTATCAAAAATATTTTAATATTAAGCAGAGATGACCTCATTAAAAACAATGTGTAAGGTAAAAAAATAATAATAATAATAATAAACCTACCTGGCCCGATTTGAAAAAGTAATTGCCCCCTAAGCCTAATAACTGGATATGCCAACAGCAAAAACTGCAATCAAGCATTTGAGATAACTCGCAATGGCTCTTTCACATCGCTGTGGAGGAATTTTGGCCCACTCTTCTTTGCAGAATTGTTTTAATTCAGCCACACTGGAGAGTATTTGAGAATGAACTGCCTCTTTAACATAATGCCAGCCTCTGTGTTCCTGAGATTGTGATGAATCTTCTTTTTTTCAATGCCCTGTTGTGCCAAACACATTTGCTTTGCCAAAAAAACGCTCTACAAACTCTCTATAGGCTCCTTTGGTTTGTCAACTTCTTTTTATGCGTTGTTTTTGTTCATGTTATTGTTTTCCTTTCTACTATTATTTTTTTTGCATAAATGTATGTATTGTGTCACAGGGTCATGAGTAATCAAGCCCCACATTATCTTAAAGATATATAGTATCAATCACATTAATAGACCGCTAGCACTTAGACTGCCCGCTTACTTGTGGTGCCTCGTATACTTAAAAGTAGGCTTTCAGCCCCCTCTTCTTTGGCTTAAAACTTTCCTTTTTGCTAAAACATGGTTGAGGTTAGATCAGGTGACCCTGAACCCTCCCTTGGTAATGCTGCAGTAGGCTCAGGCTTCTGGGGACTTCCCATTATACACTGAGTGTTTCTTCTTCACTCCCCTTTTTCACTCACTATATGTTTATACACCACTCTATACTTAATCATTCATTATTATGAATCTCTGGCTCTCTTCCACAGTGTGTCTTTTATCCTGTCTTCCTCCCCTCATCCCCGACTGGTCACGGCAGATGGCCGTCCCTCCCTGAGCCTGGTTCTGCTGGGGGTTTCTTCTTGTTAAAAAGGAGTTTTTCCTTCCCATTGTTGCCAACTGCTTTCTCAAAGGGGGTCATTTAATGTTTTGAGTTTTCCCCCTCCATTATTGTAGGGTTATTACTTACAATATGAAGTGCCTTGAGGTGACTACTGTTGTGATTTGGCACTAAATAAATAAAACTGATTTGAAATTGAATTGAATTAATAATGCCAACAAAAGAGGATGAGCACAACAACATAAACACATCTTAATCTGATTTAAATCCAGACTTTAAGTAGCCATCCCAAAACCATCATTTTGGGGGTTTTTTTTGAGCCATTCAGAGGTGGACTTACTGGTGTGTTTTGCAGCGTAACGCGAATGTCCTTGAGCTTTAGGGTGCAAAACTGATGGTCAGACATTATCTTTCAGGATTTTTTGGTAGAGTGCACAATTCATGGTTCAATCAATTATGACACCGATGACTGATAGATGTCATTAATTTTATTTCTCTTCTGTTTCTGTAGATTATGGAATAATGGTTGTTTTTTTAGCTCTGTACTTCACCTTGTCAGATAGGTCTATTTAACAGATATTTTGGGGTCAGCATGTAATGCATTGACTGTTAACCAGGCCTTGGTGTGGCTAGTTAATTGAACTCAGTTTTCTAAATAATGTTAATCACAATTAAATTTTGATTTAGGAGGGTTATTATTTCAAACAGGGCCATGTAGGTTTGAATAGCTTTTTTTGCTTTAATAAATGATTTGAAAACCGCATTTTGTGTGTACTCGGTGTATCTTTGTCAACTATTAAAATTTGCACTCATCTTTTTGTTTTTATGATTAAAAGGCAGCCCATTAACTGGACTGTAACACTTTTGCAGGACCTTTTTTCATATCTTATAATAATTTATTCTAAAATAACTTGATTGATGCAGTTATTTGACAACATAAAGATTCTCAGATGCTCCCAATATGTCATGATAGTAATGGCACCTCTGAGCATAGTTATTAATTGTAAACCATGTTATATCACACATGGTCTACATGGCATTATGGGTGCCATGAAAATGGCACCCATAATGCAGGTGCCATTTTCATGGGTGCCTTTTTATCATCAGTAATTTATGTATTCAGGCATTGAAGTAATTCTCCAGTGGTCCACCACTAACTGTGGTAACCAGCCAATTTGTAGTGCATCTGTTCAGCCTCCATAAGTGTAAACTCATATGCAGCATGAAGGGATTCTAGGCTCAAAATAAGATGATAGGGAGTTCTAACCTTTGAAGACAGCAGAGGTGAATAAAAGCATAAAGAATGTAGGTCTTAATTAGATGGTGCTGAACCTTTGTCCTGTCACAAAGCCCACAATTACTACATACTGCTGCTATATAGTACATACAACAAACACAAAACAGGGTTTCTTTGTTTGCTTTGGTTTCTCCAGAGGAAATGCAAGGCTTTTAGCTTTCAGCCCAACTGTGAGCAACTATCATAAACTTCAATTTGATGTTTAATTTATGTGTGCTTTACAATTTATGGAGGCCATGATCTTTCTCTGGCTTTCACTTTCTCTCTCTCTCCACACACACACACACACACACACACACACACACACACACAATATATATATATATATATATATATATATATATATATATATATATATATATATATATATATATATATATATATATATACACACACATACACATATATGCCCCACCTAATCACGACAATATTTACCTCAAGGTGCTTTATATTGTAGGGTAAAGAACCTACAATAATAGAGTTCAGCTTAGTTCTGCCAGAGAAACCTCTGGCAGAACTAAGCTGAGGGAGACACAGCCATCTGCAGTGGAGGAGGAAGAAAGGATAAAATAGACTATGGAAGAAAGCCAAAGGTTCATCATAACTAATGATTAAATCTATCTGTCTAAGGATCGATTGATTGACTGTTATGCACAAGATACACATATACTGTATGTGGTTCAAAAATATATGTCCCGTTTTTTTTTTTTTTTTTTGCCTGTCCCATTTGGTTCTTTAGCCGTCAGAATTGTTGTCTGAAGACCAACAAGGATACCCAATGGATTTATTTTGCCAAATGGATCATCGTGGCATTGCCGTATTGGTCCATTTGATCGACCTTTGTTTTTATTATTTATTTTCTTTTATTTTCAGTTGTTACAGACGGGACAGACATGAGTGAGGGATAGGAAAGGGAGAAAGAAAGAGGAAGGAAAAGAAAAACAGCAGGAGAGAGGGGCAGTGAGAAAGGGGGGAAAAAAATAAAAATAAAATAAAATCTCCTGGATCACCTGTTGAGAGAGAAAGAATAGAAAACAAGCAAAAAAACCCAAATCAACATACTAAACACAACACCATCGCATTAATCTAGCTAAGTGTAAACAGCAGTAAATACTAAATATTCAGTGTTGTTGTGCAGCACGCAGGACAGACAGCGCACAATGTGCTTTGAAGTAGCAGCCAAGAAAGGTGTAATGTAAGTCTACGAACAGTGAACACGCGTGTGCACACCTGTGTGGATCAGCGCGCTTGTATTCAAATGGTTTCCACATGTAATGGTCTGCAAGAGGATGTAGAGAGCCATAGCCCCGTCCCCCAGGGCATGAAGCAGGCATGGAGGAGATCCAGGCCCCAGACATCTAGAGGCCCCAGAGTGCGAGAGCCCAAGGAGGACCACCGGAGGGGCATCTGTGCCACCCTTATGGGAAGGGCTGCGGATCCCCAGAAGAGGCGTCACCCAGTAGCCACCGAGCAGAAGCTAGAGGGGGCTGCACCGGCAGTCAATGTTTATTAAAGAAAAATCTAGAGAATAATCTAATCAATAATCTGATCAATGTTTTTTTTATTTTATTTAGGGATTAAAAAAAATTAGTTTATTATAAAGTATTCTAAATGAGGTAACAATCTATCCCTAAAAAGATCTACATTAATCATATGTGTGCATTCAAATGTTTCTCCCTGTTTGCTACAGTGGAACATAATCAGGCCTTAGAAGGTGGATGGGAGTAATAACATTCATGACATTGCTGTCTACAATGGCCACGAGGACCGTGTTTATGTTCCTTTAGATTTCAACCTTTACTGTGCAGTGATGCAGCTCTAACTTGCTGAATAATATGCACTAAGCTGAGGCAACTGAGGGCTAAATCCATGCCTCAAAATATGGCTTGGATCAGCAAGTGTGACTGGGAAGAATAGCCCAGATTTGAAGAGGGGGAAATGCAGGGAAAATAAATATTTCATGGAACATTTTCTCACAACGCAGTTGAAAGGGAGTGGGGATACAGATCAATAGTAGTAAGAGATCTGGCTATATACAGATAGGATTACTGAGAGAGGGTAAACTAGCTTCAGTTAGCAGTTGTACCGGCTGCAAATTCTGAGTTAGGAGCACAGGTAGAGTATTGGCTTTTGATGATAACACAAACTGAAATGCATTCTGTTTCTGAAAGATATTATAATGCTCCCTGGACAGGACTGTAATTTACAGGGAAGAAGAAGATGTGTACCCTGGACCCTTAACTGTTTATACCCCAAATACTAAAATGACACTAATGACACTAAAGCAGAAGGGAAGCCACACCGTAGGACCACATGGATCTTCCATCTTCCCCTCCGCTCTCCTCTCTCTGATATTCAAACTGGTTCACATAGTCATTCAGCTGAACTCAGCAGAAACCCAGCAGCCCAAATACATAGACAAAAAATAGGGTGTGTGATGGTTTCAGAAAGATAAATCAATCAATAGATAAAATAGGTTAAGCTAGCTATTGTTGCCAGTATTTTAATAAGCTTCTGCTGAAACCAATGACTGTGTATCTTAATTTGGCTAAATATGAATTGGGGAATTCATTGTATCCTGCAGATTTGCTGTTTAGTTATATTTTTTTAGTTTCATGGTATTTTTGCTATATTTTGCTGTTAGACATATTGTTGCTACCAAAGCTATTTTAGGACAAGATATATATATGCTCATGAGTTTTTTTGTTTGTTTTTTGGGCATAATGTTGATTCCACTTTTATGTTAGGGTTTCACCAGCAAAAGAGTCACACTGTAGCTCTTGAATAAATCCAGCACAGGTGATTACAGTATGCCTGAGTGAAAATTTTGATAAGTAAATGGCTAGCGAGGCAGCCGGAATGAAACAAACAAACGTATGTCATGCACGAAATTAGACTCAGGGTAGCAATATTGCAGTTAACAAGCTTACTGACACTTTGAATAAGGTGACTGAAAGGGAGGCAGTTTCCTGGCCAGGGGTACTGGAGCGTCAACCTTCAGTTTCACACATCCTATAGCCTCTATTCAAGAACTACATGAACCCGCACTGAAGGTGAGAGAGGGACCTCTGCTTCACTGAAGCTGCTCAGTATCCAAATGAAATTACTGTACTGAATACTGAATACTGAACATCCTGGAGTCAAATGGATGTTACTGGGTCTTTTAAACTGCAGGATTCCTGGAAATAATTTGTCCGTGTTGCAGCCACCTATTTGTATTCCATCCTGCTTTTCAGAACTATACCTAGGCTAAATCTTCTGACCACATTGAAAGTTATGCTCTGAGGAAGTTACCACTTAGGAAAAGTGACAGTTGTCCCAGCCCACACAGCAACATTTGTATCTTGATATATTCAAACTCTGTTCCTGCTCATTAACATTTTTGGCTCAAAAAATAAATTAGGCTGAAAACTCAAACTAGGGTGGCATAATCATCATGTTTATGTTTTGGTTTTTGACTGCAGGAAATACATTCAGTTTACTATAAAACAAGCATCAACATGTAGGGGTTATAAAACCTAATGCTAATTTCAATGTCCCTCTGCAGAAATAATGATTGTAGGCCAACTTCTGACATATCAGTAGTTTTGCTGATCCCTGTCACTGATTGTGATTGTGACTGAAAGGTATCATATGTTCTATCCACTACTACTGCCCTTGAGAAAGGGTCTGAAATCCTGAATCGGGCACTGCACTCTGGCTGACCCTGAATGTGTATCTGCCTGATGAAATATATATTCATTTCTATGAATAATCTGGGAAAGCTATGCAAAGAGGTTGAACTATACCACAGACAGATATGATGAATACATTGTTATATGAAGAGCCTATGCACACTTTGATCTCACTCACTGCCTGCAAATGCTGTACTGTGCTCTGCCTTGATAAATGACCCACTACTGGAATATTGTAATATTGCACTTTTAGAACCTCCCTCTTCCACCATTGCATTTTACATGCTGCGCCCTCTTTGTAGATAGACTTCATCTTCCATTTACAGGGAATGTATGATGCAGGTAGCTCATAAGACTACATTTTATGTGTTCAATTGGGAGTCGAATGGTCTTGAGTGATGGGCTTGGTAAGGGAAAGGACTTCATTTTAACGCCTGACTGAAGGTGAACCTGACCTCCTGTGTGGGCTGGAAAGACAGTAAAACTCTGAGCAGTGTAGCATTAGCATACACAGAGAGTTCAGAGGCTCTGAGGGGTCATTACCCCAAGGAGATGGGCTAGGAACACTGCCAGGGTGAGGTCATTATCAGTTTGTTGGTACAGGTGATTATGGTTTACTCTGCCATAAAAATCACACAGCCCACTATTTGAACTATGTTTAGCTCCACTAAATGGCCCCTGCTGAAATGACAGATATAATGTTTATGAGTGACTTATTTATTTCCAAATACAGTTCACTGAAATCAGTTATCCTAAAGGCACACACCAGGTTTATTCTGTTTAATTTTGTTTTAGAATAAAGTAATAAAGAGTAATGAAATCCATAACAGCTATACTTTCAATAGTGTAATGAAGGGGAAAATATGAAACAAAAGAACTATCCTTGGGAATAAACAGACACAAATGTGGCATTTAAAAACTGTGTTGTAAACGAGGAATAGCATTCGTAAAAAGGTGTGAGGAAATTCATTTTTCAGCTTGAGTAGGATCACAAACAGCACAGTAATTGACGTGTGTTTGAATTTTCTAGCTAAAATCAGTTAAAGTATAATGGCATGGGATTTGTAATGATGTTCCAAGCTTATTATCTCATCTCCAAACAACTGAGCCTCATTAGCAGTTCCATTATAATTAGGACACTAAGGCCTGGAAATGGCAAGAGTGGTGTCAAACAAACTGCTCCAGACACTGCTTTGAGGATTTCTCTGTTAACATGTTGAAAAGTACCTTAAGGGTTAATCACTGGGTAAGGATATGATTGGATATGAGTGGATATGATTGTTTAATATGTTCTCAATATTTTCAATGTTGCTTCATATGTAAGTAGCTTTCGTAATGAAGTTTGGAGGATTCAGCATATTTATTGTAACATCTAAAGTAACTTCTAGTAAAATTTCTTTATTGCTTCTTTATTTCATTCATATTTTAAGAAGAAGTGTCAGGTGTGTGAATGCAGCAAAATAAGAATACATTGTATTTAAAGTGACCATAGAGCTTATTTATATTCATCTTTTTTTTTTAATGCAACTGGATAATTGGTATTGTCAACATTGTTTTTACAAACATGTAGAAGTACTATAATGCAAGTAGGAAGGATCTTTGATGGCACTGCTTACATTCTACAGCTGCACACTGAAGATTACTAATTATTACCTCATAGTGTAGAGGAATGATTGCACACTGAACATAACCCTCCTGGCAAGCAACGTGAAATCCACTTCCACTTGGATCTATCTCAAAGTTAGAAAGAATGAAATGAAATGATGAGCCTGTCTCTAGCTTGTATCAAATATTGTTGTATATTTTCAGCTCTGTGTATAACCTTTAACAGTGTGCATGTGCAATTCCTTAACATAACCAATTTTATTCACCAACAAACCGAGCATCTTTCACTTCTGACTGCATCCATATTTCCTCAAGGACTAACTAGTTTAGTCACTAGTAAGAAGTCTTATCCTTAAAGTTGTCTTCTTGAGTCTTGTTTTAATTATCTTTAAAGTTCTTTGCACCTCTGGAGAGCAGATACAGGCCTGGGGCACCGCCTAAGCCATTGTGTGGAGGATGCATAACCTCCCCCTCCTTCGTTTATGCTTAGAGCCTGCCAAGGTTTTCTTATTTTCCTGCTGGGGTGCTTAGGTTGCTCCAACTGTGCTTGGGTCAAACATCATGCAGACTTTTTGGCACTAACACTCTAAGGTGACCCAGTGATTAAAATGTGATCATGAAGCAGCCGGGTTAACTTTTTTTGACTTTGACAATAGAGTATGTTTCTTTTCAAAACATTGTAAAGGAAGTAATTAACTTTTAATTTTTGCCCTAGCGCAATTAACACTTATATTTCTCCTTTAATAACCCACCTACGTAATTCTAAGTGAAAAATGATCTGATTTAACATAATTAGCAAGCTTGAGTAAGTTTAAATGCTAAGAAAGCCTTCCTGACACATCCCTGTGTGTGCCTGTCATGAAAGATCTTGCTCAGATCAGTGGGTTTTGTTATTTAGCTGCCTAACAGATGGCTGATGTATGCTAGGCATCTTCAGGCTATCAAAGCTGTACCATGGTTTGAAAATTATCTGTAGCTACTTCCCAGAAGAGCTCTGACTTGTTTAAAATGTGAATACATTTTACACAATTTTTATGATTGTTACATTAACACCCAACAGGCACTTAGTCAATTAATGTTATATATTTTCATTTTATTTATTTTTTCTGACACTAAAATTGAGACAGTGAGTCATTATGGTGCAGATCAAAAGCACCTTTTTTATAAAGAAAAACACACCCCAGAGCAGGACCTTAGTTACTGAACACCAAAGGAAATCACGCTGTGTTAACTGAAAAATGGAGCTGACTTGAAATCGGGATAGTCCCCTTTTAACTTACTTCTGTATTTCAGATTCAAGGAAGTTTTCTCTGCAAATCTTGAGATCTATAGATCTTGTGTACCAACCAAGTTAAACATGCTCATTTAGGAACCCCCAGTGGTCCCTCTGTTTTTAAAGAGAATGATAATATTTAAAAAGAAACAAAATCATTATTGTAAATTTTTATTAACTATCACAACTGTAGATATGTCTTTTTGCATAGAAATCTGGTAAAGAAAACAATGACATTCTTTCATCATTGATCATACAGTGGGGCAAAAAAGTATTTAGTCAGCCACCGACTGTGCAAGTTCCCCCACCTAAAATGATGACAGAGGTCAGTAATTTGCACCAGAGGTACACTTCAACTGTGAGAGACAGAATGTGAAAAAAAAATCCATGAATCCACATAGTAGGATTTGTAAAGAATTTATTCGTAAATCAGGGTGGAAAATAAGTATTTGGTCAATAACAAAAATACAACTCAATACTTTGTAACATAACCTTTGTTGGCAATAACAGAGGTCAAACGTTTACTATAGGTCTTTACCAGGTTTGCACACACAGTAGCTGGTATTTTGGCCCATTCCTCCATGCAGATCTTCTCGAGAGCAGTGATGTTTTGGGGCTGTCGCCGAGCAACACGGACTTTCAACTCCCGCCACAGATTTTCTATGGGGTTGAGGTCTGGAGACTGGCTAGGCCACTCCAGGACTTTCAAATGCTTCTTACGGAGCCACTCCTTTGTTGCCCGGGCGGTGTGTTTTGGATCATTGTCATGTTGGAAGACCCAGCCTCGTTTCATCTTCAAAGTTCTCACTGATGGAAGGAGGTTTTGGCTCAAAATCTCACGATACATGGCCCCATTCATTCTGTCCTTAACACGGATCAGTCGTCCTGCCCCCTTGGCAGAAAAACAGCCCCATAGCATGATGTTTCCACCCCCATGCTTCACAGTAGGTATGGTGTTCTTGGGATGCAACTCAGTATTCTTCTTCCTCCAAACACGACGAGTTGAGTTTATACCAAAAAGTTCTACTTTGGTTTCATCTGACCACATGACATTCTCCCAATCCTCTGCTGTATCATCCATGTGCTCTCTGGCAAACTTCAGACGGGCCTGGACATGCACTGGCTTCAGCAGCGGAACACGTCTGGCACTGCGGGATTTGATTCCCTGCCGTTGTAGTGTGTTACTGATGGTGACCTTTGTTACTTTGGTCCCAGCTCTCTGCAGGTCATTCACCAGGTCCCCCCGTGTGGTTCTGGGATCTTTGCTCACCGTTCTCATGATCATTTTGACCCCACGGGATGAGATCTTGCGTGGAGCCCCAGATGGAGGGAGATTATCAGTGGTCTTGTATGTCTTCCATTTTCTGATGATTGCTCCCACAGTTGATTTTTTCACACCAAGCTGCTTGCCTATTGTAGATTCACTCTTCCCAGTCTGGTGCAGGTCTACAATACTTTTCCTGGTGTCCTTCGAAAGCTCTTTGGTCTTGGCCATGGCGGAGTTTGGAGTCTGACTGTTTGAGGTTGTGGACAGGTGTCTTTTATACAGATGATGAGTTCAAACAGGTGCCATTCATACAGGTAACGAGTGGGGGACAGAAAAGCTTCTTACAGAAGATGTTACAGGTCTGTGAGAGCCAGAGATTTTCCTTGTTTGAGGTGACCAAATACTTATTTTCCACCCTGATTTACAAATAAATTCTTTACAAATCCTACCATGTGGATTCATGGATTTTTTTTTCACATTCTGTCTCTCACAGTTGAAGTGTACCTCTGGTGCAAATTACTGACCTCTGTCATCATTTTAAGTGGGGGAACTTGCACAATCGGTGGCTGACTAAATACTTTTTTGCCCCACTGTATGGACTCCATACATGATCTATGTATATCTATTTAACTATTTAAATTACATTATGTCAAAAGTAATAATAAAACAAATAGGGTGCAGATTTTAACCGGTCAAGTGACCATGATAGGGCAGCAGTGGCGAATGGAGATAGAGGGCTTCCAGCATACGTTAACATCCAGCCTGATGATGAATATCTTGATAATGCAGCCTACCTGCTCTCCTCCCTCAGATATTGTGCTGACAGCAGGAAGACGTGTGTGCCAGTTAAAGTAGTCTGAACGAATCCAGTGACAAAGCAATATATTATTTTATTTATCTTACTTCCCCTGCATCTCATTGCTGCTATTCATTACCCATGTGACAGCCCACACCATGGGTGTACATTGATATGTGGGGAAATGTGTTGTAAAGTGTGGGGGGATGTTCCAAGCCAGACATTTCCATTCATTGTAAAGAGAAATCTTATCACATTGGAGGTAATAGAGAAGAGAAGGAAACATGAAGAAGAAAATGCATTCTGTGTCCTCCTGTATTGATTTAAAATAATTAGTTGTACCCAAGCACAATGTCATTGTCTATGTAAGGCTCTAGCTTGACAGTGACATTTCAAGTGCATTAAATCACTCTCAAGTCTAGAGTAATCCACATCAAAAGAGCAGACGTTCATTGGCGAGTGGTTTCTGAAAAGAAATGGAACAGGTCGTACCTCATTTCACATTTTACAGAATAGTTATTTAACCCTATGTGCAACCTGCTGATTGTTGCATTTATGTGTGGAAAAACATGTAGATATGGGTAGATTATCACTGAAGATTGTAAATGTATTTTTGTGGCTTTCTCAGTAGCTCTGAAGGAAGCACCAATTTATCTCCTATGTAGTTTGCTCCTTATCTGGTGTCACTGATTAAATTCTGACTGTCATCACTTGGTCATTAAACAGTAATTTATTTAAAAAGAATCACTCTTCAGCAGTTACTCAACAATCATTCTCTGCCAGCCGAACGAGGACTCATCACAATATTCTATCACCAAAAATTAGCCTATCGGATTTGCATGAATGTGCAAATCTTGCATGACTGACCCCTTAGTAAAGCCCAACCTCCGGTTATAGATTAAACAATGCTTACAATTTTGTCTTTTTACTCCTTTTGAAAAGATAATGAGTTCTGCGGCTTTTTGGCACTGTTGACTATAATCCATTCCCCTGAAAATGAAGGCCTTTGGAGCATATCTCGATGTTTTTAGCTGTATTTAAAAAAAAGGAAACAAGAAAATGGAAAATCAGGAAAGAAGCCCAAGTTGACCTTGTGCTTTGTCACTGCAACCAGTTGTTGTTTATCTTTTATGTATTCAGAAGGATTGAATGGATTGTTTAAGGGATTATCAGCCATCCACATGGACCAACTATGAATGCAGACTGTGAAAATTTGTCCTTCCAGCCAAATTGGAAGTGTAAAACAGTAACAGATTACCAGTGACTGTGGCTCTCACAAGGTTCTGGGCGTACTAAAGCAAGAAGTAACACTAGACTAGCAATGAAGGCAAAAAGCCAAAAAGAAACCCCAACCTACAAATCATTTTCTATAAAAACTTAGTATGCATAAAACACACAAAAACTACAATGATAGATAAATACAGTGAGAGCTAACATTGCATTTCTCAGGTAGTGACATTTTTTCCACCATTATTTGAGATTTCATGCATATCTGTGGTTTCAACATGTGTGAATGAGTAAGAAGAGGAAGGAGGGTGGAGGGAGAAGAGGGTAAAGACCGTGAATGCTGCTTTGCTTTGGACAAAGACATAGCCCTTTGCAGATGTCTTGTTAAAGCTGCAGAAGATGAGTCAGAGAGCAGTCCCCTAACAGAAGCCCTTGTTGTTCGGGGTCTAGTCTGGTTTCATCTTGTCTGCCTTCCTCAGGGCAAGTCTAAAAAAGAGTGAAGCACAGGAAGCCTTCTCCAAGTCATCATCTTGACATTTTCCCCTCTATTAAATTACCTGAAAGCTACACAGTAATTTTCTGTCCCAAGATACTATCCCATTTGAAACTCTGTGTTAACTAAAGTACAATATAAATTAATAATTAATAATTATTAATAATTATTAATAATTAATAATTAATAATTAATAATTAATAATTAATAATTAATAATAATTAATAATTAATAATTAATAATAAGTTTACTTTACTTCAGACATAGCTGTTTTTACTCATATATAAACACCAGTGATTGTGATTGCTTATATGCACATATTAAATAGATACAGCTGCACTCCAGCTGCAATGGAACATTCCAAGTGGAAAAAGTCATATAAGACGACCGCCTAAATGGAGGGAAATTTTGATCAACAGTCACTGTGAAAGCAAAGTAATGATCAGATCACAGTGACAGTTCCATCGTTTCTTTAGCCCTTGGTATTAATTATTAATGGAGCATGAACAGGTTTAGAGAGACACAGCAATGCTTCATTTACCAGAAATTACTACAATACTGAGCAAATAGTTTTTCATTGCATCATATTCTCTAATGCATTGATGTAGTTTTGTTATGCAATGTATCTTTTTCTTGCAGAAAAATAGGATTATATAATTCATACAAAAACGGTTACACAAACAAAAACAATATAGTGAGAACATTTAAAAAATTTAAATTTTGAGGTATTTTGAATTTATTACATCAACTGAAGTCGGCCTCTGAAGTGTAACTTCCCATTTTATGGGAGAATTTCTCCCATAAAGTTTAGCAGATATATCATTCATTTTTTGGTCAGAGCTTTTTCTCAGCTGCCAGCAATGCAGCCATTAAGTATTTGTCAGTGCGTGTTTCTTTTGGGGAGAAATATCTGATATATGTATTTTAGAGAAGTCTCAACATAATGTATTATTATTTATTTTTTTCTAACAAACATTTTTTTGAAAGTTTGAAAACATCTCATCTTCCTATGCAGTGGTGGTCCAAGCCTGTTTGGCGCACCGGGTGAACACTCCCTCTGTAGCGGAGATGACGATAAAGTTTACTTTGACTTCAGCAGCGAGCAGGCGCACCTCGCAAATGGAGGGCCCCCTTACTCCCAGCAAATGGGCGATAGAAAACCGATCGGTGCCTATGCCATTCCCAATATGCGCTGGCTGATGTCGGGGCAGCATGAGTACGAGCAATTTTTTTTCTTTGCCGATGCCCGTGATGCCGCCCCCCACCACGATGCCGATCCGGGCAACCGCCCGTGTCGCCCGTATCAAAAACCACCCCTACTGTTACTATGCAACGCCAATTTATCTCAATATCTTTTGTAATGAAAATAGGAATCCATCATCTCACCTACCAGCATAAAATCTGTCATTTACACCAACTTATCTTTTTGATGTGTTCTTTCAGTATATGTCCTTTTATTACTGCAGTAATAAGAAATAGTAGCAACTATTGAACTAGCAACACAGTGCTTTTCTAGGAAAATTATTCCTGTGTATTTTAGGGATTCTCTTTTCCATTTAGGGGACATTGTATGGACCCTTGAGTATCCAGACAGATCTAATTTTGAATGTTTTTTTCTGTATTTTTGTTTTGGTCTTTAGCCCAATCTTTTTTTTTTTAACCAACCAAGCTTTTTTTCTTGTAGAGATGAATTTCAGCACCACTGTGCTCTGTTTGCTTTTTGAAGGATGTCTAGTTTGTCTGTTTGATGTTTATTTTTGATTGACAAGATTGCTCTTTTGTTGAGTTTGGAACTTAAGCATGTTTCTTACTTCCTGCTTCATTGTTTGCAGTCTGTTTTCCACTGCCTCAGGGTGGTCCCTTTCTTCAATGGTTCTTTGGATTGTTTTGCAGATTTTCATCTTTGATGTCACCCAGGTGGCAGGTAGTCTCTCTGAGAAATCTTAAACCTACTGTTGAATCCGCTCCATTTTTATCTTTGCTTTGTAATTCCTTTTCTACCTTCTGCCATCTTTCCCATTAGGACTGAGCTCTACACCTTGAGGTCTATTTTAGCTTGCCATTCCGGATGTCAGTGAAACAGGAGTGAATATATTAAAACAAAATTCACCATAGATTGCTAGGAGAGATCGCTGCTTAGTAATACAATACAGTATACACCACCATTTCTACAAGATCAGGAGTTCAGCAACCAAACTTGACACGCAGGTACATTTTAGGCCCCTGAAGGTTCTTCTCTATAACAGATACAGAACACAGATACCATCATGTTGACAAGCAACCACCTACCAACAGGCTAAAATAATACATGTTTTGGCATTTATGCATATATACTACCCGTATAAAACCATTAGATTTTTTTGCTTTTACTTTTTTTTAGTGAGATTGAATTTAGCAGATTGCCAGCAGCACTAACAGATCAAAGAATATTGTAAACATGTGCTAGTAAATTTCATTCCAGTAACATTTACTGGTGGCTTTCAGTATTGTTACCATTCTTCTAATACAAAGAGGTGTATTATTACAGTTCTAGTCATTTAGTTTAGTTCTAGTGTTTGACAGGTATCACTGAAATGGCAAACATCTCTTTGCAATGAGAAGAGATTAGACAAGAGAATCACCAGAGACCATGATCACTCTGTTTTTTATAATGCTAAGTCTCAGCCCACATTGTTTTGGCCAAAGGCAAAAGCTGGTGTGTGACCAATCGTTATTTCTTTATTTTAATACAGTACAAAATGTTGTTTCATGTTAAGAGCTTTTCTGTCAAGATTCTTTGTTTATTTCACCATGTTTAGAAAAAGAGCACAACAGCTTTACAGGGAAAATGAGACATTTCCATGTTGAGCTTTTCTCATTGAAAGGCCTACTTTGTAAGTAGAATCTTACAGAAGTTAAATTCTTTTCATTTACTACCAGTAAGGTAGTTTTGTAGTAATCATTATTTCTAAAACATGTATTTAATATATCTCAGATTTAAAATAAGAGATAATAAATGAATTGTCCTCTTGATACATAGCTAGTTTTATCCAAACATTACATATCCGAAATTTTATTTATACTGTACCAAACAAAATGTACATGTATATGTATATAGCATGTACTTTATGCAGCATATAGCAAGTTACGTATCTACATTTACATAACATGTCAACCAATTGTGAGGCCCCCACCAACGCGTCTCAGTACCTTTGTTTTACAGATTGCAGGCAGTTAATATTTCAGTGCTGTGGAGCTCTATTTGGTGACAGCTAAGGAGCTGGGTCAGGTTAACGGGGCTGGTGCATGCCAGTGCCCAAGAGAGTCTTTAATATTTGATTGCCTTTTTCTTCTTAAGCTTCCTCTTGTTTTAATGCACTTTAGAAAGAATCTCCATATTTGTAGTTCAAAAACAGTTCCCAAAGACCCTATGTAAAAAACTTTTGTTTTGGGGTTTTTTGTGAGTTTAGATGTATTTATATATATTGTGCTGAAGTGGGTCTTTTTTTTGCTCTAATTTTCTTTGCAAGGTGGCAGATGAACGATAGAACCAAATTCTCAAGGGACACCAAGATAATGGTGTTAATGGATTAAGAGGTGGACTGTAAAATTTCTGCTTTGTGAGAGAGAAAAGCAGGTTCAGTAATGATATTTAAATATCAGCATCCACCAGTCAGGTGTAGCAAGAACATTGGGTTGCTATGACATAGCGGTTCAACACAGAATCATTTGAAATGTATGATTGGCTCTTACAATATTGGACTTATTATGTGAGTTGCAAAATACAGAGTAGAAGAAAGGTAAGAGAAAGTTTCTTAGTAAATAAGTGAAAAAAAGTTGGATCACAAAAACATAATATCCTCCTGAGAACTGAGGGAAAAAAATCTTCCAATTTAACTTTTTTTGTGATTTCCTTCCTCTTTGGTGCTAAAGAAAAGGCCACCCAAATACACAGGATATCAATAGGATGTCCTCTATTTAGTACATCAGGACTTAGTAGGCTAGCTCAAATAAGTCAAAAGATTTAGACCAAATACTGCTAACCACATACTGTTAAACCCATGGGCATGCCTACCAACTAGCAAATATAATTTGGATATTCTTGATTTGAGTCTCTGTGTTTATCATCCCACCCCACAAATATATATCTGCCTTCATTATCTTTCAGTTTTTGCAAATTTTTCATCCTTAGCAATCATGGGGATTGCTGTCATTGCTATGCAGACAAGAGTGTTCATGAAGTTGATGCCTTTCCTTACGGAGAAGCAGAGGCCAGGCTTCGTAAATGCAATCTATATTTTTTCACAGTTCATGTGAGACATAAAGAAGGCATGCCATCTCTTACACTTAGTCGTATGAATCACATTTATCTGTGGAGCTGTCTGATCAAAGTCCCATCAATTCTTTCCAAAGAGCCATTTGTCCTAGGCCTTCTTTGTTGTCGTATCAGAGCAGTGTCGCACAGCAAATTGTCTCCTAGGGTGTAGTCTGGGTGGTGGGAGATGAAGAAGAAGAAGAAGGAAGTGACAAGAGTGTTGCCCTAAATTGCTATCGATTTAGTTGTTTGAACCTTTTTTTCCGGGAGGTTAAGAGTCTGGGAGGTGCTGGAGCTGAGGTTCAAAAGAAGGAACTGTCACCCAATGCTGATTCAAAGTGATGTCTGTTGCACACTGTTGTCCTGCTACAATTGTTCAGTTAGTGGGAAATCCCAAAGTGAAATATCTTGTGAATTACATCTAAATTTTCAAGTAACTGTTAATTTGTCACTCTTGTAAGAGTTCCCGAGTAACCTTAATTACATGGTTAAGCCTTTAAGTAATTTTTAAAATATGATATAATGTAGGTTTTTAGGAATATCCACATCAGATACAGGGAACAATACGAGTCAGTTGGTCTTAATTAATTCAGCTTTAGGTTTAAAGTTATTGATTTGTGAACAGTGTTTTTCCACAAATATTGATACAAGTATAACTTGAAGTTCACCGTCTATTATAAAAGTCAATGACTGAAATAACAAGCAAGCCTCTCCGCATACAGCAGAAAGCAGACAGTGCCAAAAACCCTCTGATGGCTGATCGATAAAGTACCCCAACAGTTCGCACCTTAAGAAGTGCATGAATGCCAAGGAAGGACAGAGGGAGGGAAAGACAGAAGGACTATATGAGAACACTAACAAAACCAGTGCTTTTTTTTGCACAATTTTTATGAAGAATTGAGAATTTGCCACAAAAAAAAAAAAACATTCTTCTAAAAGACGTCACAGTGGCATCCTTCATGAATGAGATATCTAAGGTGTACTCCTCTTGTGCTCCTTCACATTTTTCATCCTTTGTTTAATCATAAGAATGAAATGCTGCAAAAGCTTTGTCATATTCTACAAAACAAAGCTACCGCCTTCTTTTAAGCATTTGTCCTCATTTCTTCACTCTGCTTCTATTCACTACCAGCATCTTTCTCTTACTGTCTTTTACTTTTGTAAATTGAAGAAGTGAAGAATCACAAATATTCTATAGCCATGGCTGTGGAAGGATTCCATCAACTTGATTGGATTCCATCAACATCAGGTGATTTGCATTTCTTAAACTAGGCAAGCTCACTGCATTATGCAACACCCGCAATGCATTCTGCATAAATCTAGTCACTGAATACATTTTTTAAGAATCCAGCATGTTATGGAATTCTTTCTTTTTCTTCTGCGTCTTTGCTTCAAAGCAGAAGTAACAGCCTATTTGTCATGGTCGGCTGTGTGGCAGGCAGGCAGGAGTGGTGGACCCAAAATGCAGGATTCTCAGGACACGAGGTTTAGACAGAAAATGCAGCTTTATTGCTGGAGCAGAACATCAAGATAAACTAAAACTCACAAAAGCAAACAAAACTCTAAACAGAGATGCAGGAGGACTGGAAATCCTAAACACGCAGCAAGTGAGGGTGAACAGACGTTAACGATGCGACACCGAGTAGGGGAAGACACAGACACTAAATACAAGAGGTGAACGGAGCAAAGAGGAAACAGCTGGGAGACACGGCTGATGTTGATTACACTGACGAGACAGGGAGAGCACAAAGCTGAACGCACTGACAAAGGACACAGACCTACAAAATAAAACAGGAAGCACACGCCAGACAGAGACAGACTCGTAAACAGGCATAATGACGTCATGGACAAACAGAGGGACATACGGGCAGAGAAGACTAAGCACAGGCAACCTAAACCAAACATAAGGGCAAGATAACAAAACCTAAACCAGAAATAATCATCATCAACATCATCATCAGATAACTAAAGAATCAGAATATAATTGTAATCAAAACAGTATCACCAGAGAATAACTAATCCATAATGCAAAATAAACCAAAACATAAGAAACTCAAAATGCTGGGTCGACCCGACCCAGGACCGTGACACTATTACTGTATGTATTTAAAAACTAGGGAAGATATACAGCTGTTTCAAGTCTATATCTAGCACAGGGAGTTTTCTAAAAATCTGGTGTCATACTGTTTAATATGTGGCACTTTATTGCTGCAGTAAGATGTGAAATTCAGAATTCAAAAATTATATATTTTGTAGCTAGTGTTTATTACAAAAACCAAAAATGGCCGGGTTCCGTCACAAGTCTTTCCTTACTTCAGATTAAATGCCTCAGTCATTTATAGAAGTCCCAGTGTGGTTGGTTTATCACTAGCCTATTATGGGCCAGGGGGCTGCTTCTCTATATCCCCTGTTGGAGGTGACACTCTGCATCACTAATAGTGTAGCTTTTGAACTGTTTCGATTGACCATTCACTCGCACCCAGAAGCACAAGACAATTATTGGCATAAGCGGATCCATTCACAGTCATTTACTTCACAGTTGATTCTTTCTCTTCAGCTTTCATCTAGCAGCTTTCTTTTGTACTTATCTGTTGTGATTTACTTGATGGCACAGTCTATGTTTTATATAGAAAATGGCTTGTTTCAATGTGTTTTGTTTTTCCCAATTGGTGGCTCAGCATGATGTGCTTATTGCAGTATCTCCTCTATCACATAATACACATAATATGTTGGAAAGCACTGCCAGGAAGTGAGTCTCTCACAAAAAGTGCTTTTTTTTTGTAGGAATGATAGAAGAGCCCAGAAAAGTAGATCTCCAATTAATTCCTCTTAGCTCACAGTAAAGCAAGTGAAATTAAAAAGAAAAGTCAAATATCCACCTTGACAGCTGCAGAATTAGTTACATTCTCAGGATGACTTTAAAACTCATCAGACATACTCTGCATATTCATTTCAACGATATGTAACACATTTTTGCCTGGATTTAGATCTGTGGTTTTAAGCAGCTTCAAATAAATCCTCATAAAGCCTATAGGCTTTATGTATGTGTGTGACATGGAGGGATGGATTATGTTGAGCAATGTCCCGCTGAAAAATTAGACTTTGTTCGTTCGGTTTGTTTGTTTTTTCAACCTATGATAGTCCAAATACTATGCAATGGGAAACAGAAAATATCAAGTCACATCCTACTTCTACATTAAATATTTACATAAAAGATTTCTCATTTTCAATTTTGACATATTACTTAATCAGTACACACCCAAACTACAATACTTTTTGTGATTTTGGTCAGTTGTTAGGTGGCTTTTAGCAAAATGATGACAAAAAATGAGATATTGCAAATTTGTTTTAGAAAGATGTCTTTATAAGATGTCATATGTCCATAAACACTAAATGGGACATTTTAGACTGTCAGTAAGTGGCTGCTGGATTTACATCATCGGCGCCCCCCTGCCCTCCATCCAGGATCTGTACCTCTCAAGAACCAGGAAACGGGCAGGGAAAATCATCACAGACCCCTCACACCCTGGACACAGACTTTTTGATCTGCTGCCCTCTGGCAGACGGTACAGAAGCCTGCAGACCAGGACCACCCGACATAGGAACAGTTTCTTTCCTCTCGCCATCTCCCTTCTTAACAGTTGACCTGTCACACTGCTCCCACTGCCAGACTGCAACTGCACCTTATGTACATTCTGTAGTATTCATTCCACCTCATTTCATTTCTGTATTTTATGCATATAAGTTTAGATTAGTTATTTATAGTTGGTTTACACAGCTTTGTGTTTGTATGTGTATGTATGTGTAATGTGTATATATAGACACGTGTGTGTGTGTTTGATTTACATTGCTGTGCTTGAGAGCCACCATCTACCGGAACCAAATTCCTTGTATGTGTCTGCACATATACTTGGCCAATAAACACGATTCTGATTCTGATAACACATGATTCCAGTAAGACCCTTCAAGGACCTATGATGTACCAATTCTGGTTGTTCATCTCCTAATTGTGTAGCATCAAACAGAGATTCTGCATAAGATTTAATTCAAGTACAATTCAAGTTTGAATATAATAAGATTCAATTTAAAAGATGTGATTGTCATGTCAGAATGAAATATTTTTAGAACCATTTGTTTTCCCATATGCAAGATTTTTACCATCTTTTCGATTACAGTTTGACCGGTTTCTACTAATAAAGTTTGACTAATCATTTCTATAATGATATTAACACCCAGTGATGGTATATGAATACAATTTCATATTAATCACCATAATGAGGGATTTCAAAGAAATGATGAAGGCAGTACAGTGTGCAGATGAGCAGTGTGACAGCTGATTTATAATTCAGATTTCGTGAGATTAAAGACAGAACAGAGGAAAAAAGTTGGATAACTTTATTTTTAATTATTCATACAGATGGAATTATTCCTCTCATAATATTGTCACTCTCTGGAGAAGACTCATCCAAATTTAATAATGGAGCAAGAGATAACCCTTTGGCTTAATTCAGTGCCTGTAAGTGTTTAGAGACTGTAGCTCCATTATACACCTGAATGTTTTCATTTGTCTTACCTTGTTGGACACAAGGGGCAGTTTCTAAATTTTAAAATAGAGTTTTTGTTTATGTTTTTGGATTCTGTGCATTATTATTTATTGGTATTTCAGTGTTGTTTTTTGTAGCCATGGTGACAAAATGAAATTGTTGGACTGATGGCAAAATTAATGGAAAAAGATGATTGTACTGAATTATCTTTTTGATATTTATCATATTGATAACTCATATTTTAGACATTTTTTTTCTTAAGAAGTAACTTAATTACTTTTCATGTTGCCTTTTATCTAATGTAGCAGAAAAAAAGGTCACAGTTTGACATAACATGAATATTTTTGTTCTGCCTATGACACTATTGTTAACCTGTCAAAAACACATTACTATAGATAAACCCATTCCTATTTGTGTTTTTACCAACATGTATTTTAGAAATGTTAAATATAAAAGGTAGTAGGTACAATGAAACAGCATAAAAGGCCTGAAGGTTTTGCGCCAAGCTCATAAGAAAAAATGTATAACAAACATGTCTGGAAAAAATATATATGTTTAGTATATTTATATTGAATATAACAAACAAACAAAAACAAAACAATCACCAGCAACGGATTTCCCTTCATTATGTGCTTGCACTGATGAGTATATACTGATGTGCTGAAAACCTTGCTGGATGTTCTGCATGGTAGCATAATGTAGACAACATCTTTTCTTCACTAAGGAGTGTCCTCAGCAACCATTACAGCAACAGTTAGTAGTCCTTAAAAATGCACTTTAAAAACTAAAGAGTACGACAGAGAGAGTATACTTTAAATATATATGAGTAGAATGTCTATGGCTGTATTTAGGGAGCATAACAGTTAGTGTACTCTTCTCTTCCCCTTGCCTTTTTTTGATCTTTAAAGTTCCTGCTTCAACAGATGGCAACCACTGGTCTAGTTCTAAAGGGAGACAGCCTTTCTACCCTCTATCTTTCTTTAAGGACAAAAGGGACTTTTTTTGCTTCCCCGGGGCTACAGCTTGCTCCCCTGCCAATCACGAATCAGTGATTGAATTAGTGCCAGGTCCGCTAGCTGGTGCTTCCGCTGCACGACAGACAGATCCAGAGTAGAGATTAGGCGAGTGTGAAGTTCACACTACTTCAGAACTCCTCACATGCATCTCTTTCTCCCAAGCTCTCAAAGGCACCTCAGAGAAAGAGAGCTCTTGCCTGACAGGCCCTGAATCACCCAGCCTGTGCAGAATGCAAACTAGGCAGATGCCCATGTCTTCCTTCCTATCTCTCTAAGAAAAAGAAAAAAAACACAAATGCTATATTTAGGATTCAGTAGCAGTTCCCATGCAATTTCTAAAGAGTTCTTGGAGTTGGCAAGATAAGAATACACACAAACTGTAGCCTATAGCAGAAGTATGTCAGTATCACTGGTAATATCTAGTCTTTGGAATATTTTGTGTAAAACTGACTGGAATAATAATGTCCTTTAATCAGAGATGGGTAATTAACTATATTCCTTATCCATATTCCTGACCTCTAGTCTTGAGTTTATTGCTGCTGATGAGGACATTGTGAACAAAACAGAATCTCCACTCTCCAAACCAGCCTGGAGGAGGTTTTGCAGATGTTTAAATCCAATGTCACACAGCCAAGTGTGGTGGAGATATCATGCTGAGAGTGCAAAAGAGAAATGCTTTGGAGAGCAAACTAACAGAACAGCCTCCAGCTTAACAAACAATTTAGGCAGCATCACTTCAATATTCTACAATGGCTCTCCCTGTTCATTTCCATTCCTCAAAACGAAAACAGAGCCTTGTCTTTCATGTCCACTGCCTGACTTCTCTTTAACAAGAGAAGTACAACAAAGCAAATACAACTGTGAGTTACGTAAGCTAAGTTGGAGAAAGAGGTACTTCATTTGACAATGTGTGGACAGTATAATTACAAAGTAGTGGGCTGATCATAAAACGAATTTCAGAACCAAATGGATAGAACCTAAGCACATTTTTCAAGACTAATAAAATGATAAAAGATCCCTTTGATTAAAAGTTTTTACGCAATTAACCCATCTGGAGCGCAGAATGACTCAAAATCCCTGAAATGTATATGTCAACGCATTTCGGGCAGTTTGTCCAAAGTTTGTCCATTCTGCGCTACTGATGGGTTAAATGCATTAAAAAAAATTAATTGTGATAACACGTTAACACGTTTCTCAGATACCATCTTAGTTGAGTAATTGATGATGTTGATTTCTTGTGATTAAAACATTCTTACTTGTAGGATTTTTCAGTGAATGTTGCCTGCTTATTGTACTTCATACTGGTTCCTAGATTTCACACAGTGAAAAAAACCATTCTTCTACTCAATTTGCAATTGTAATTATTTAGCTGGAGCTGTCAAGAGAAGGACAAGTAGTGTTGTTTTTTTTTTATTTCTATAAATTAGAAAAATACAAAAGAGAAATAATTGCTTCAAACACACTGTTAATATAAACATCTACATTAGAAATGATCATACAGACAGCTGTACTGGCGGTCTTATCATTTTCCATTCTTGAATGGCAAATGATAATCACATTTTATCCCATCAGCTGTGGGTAATGTGATACTAGCCAGGATCCCATTATCATCATAGTTATTATCGACCACTAACTGTGCAAGCACTACAAACACAGTCTTACTGTCTGCCCAAGTGTGGTTTTTTTGAGCCAAATGGAGAGGGTGAGAAAAGAAAGAGAGAACAGTACTTTTAAAAGGCTTTTACTGGAAGCATTTTCCGTATTAAATCATTACATATCTGTGTTCACAACAAGTCTTCAAGAAAAAAGTGAGTATGAAGACAAAAGAAAGAAATGCAGGGTCTACAGACCAACCACGTCAGGCAGCACTGCAAAAAGGGTCTTAAAGTATATCGCTTACTTAACTACTCATTTCTGACTTGTATAATTTATCAAAGACAATCAAGCATTTTAGTTGTAACGTGTGGGCAATGATTGAGTGGTCTGATTTTGTTATTTGACTGTTAATGCTACTACCAATTCCACATGACCCTTCAGTAGAATGAATCTTTGTAGAGCCATGAGACTGTAGTAATTGAAAAACATTTGCTGACACTAAACATGCTCTGACCTTCAGTCACTTCAGTGCATACTGTATGAAATCAAAAAATAAAAGCTCTTGCCGTGCAGTATACTTTAATCATTGCAGTGGCACCTCAGATGATTACTGGGGACTTGCTCTGAGGAGGCAAGTAATTTGCTGAACTAATCCTTTTCTGTACCTGATATGGGGGAGTTGTACTAGATGAGAGGTTGATAGAGCTCAGCTGTGTTTTATGAGCAGATAGTGCGACAGCTGTTAGTGTATAAATCAATATTTGTGTATTTGTCCAAAGAAATATGACAGCCTATTCTAGGTAGGTGGTTATTAAGTTGTGAGTGTAATATTTTAAACACAAAAAAAATACTCAAGTCCTCTGTGAGACTGCAGTTAAGTTGATCAAAGAAACGACTCGTTGACTGTTTGACCTATCTGCAGCAAAAGTGCTTTTAATCTTTTGAAGCTTTTTTTTTTGTTTGTCGGTGTGTATCTTACTTTTTTTCAATATGGCATAATGACTGGTCATTTATTCCAACTGGGTCAAGTGGTGAATAAATAAAATCACTGTATTACAGTTCTGAGCCAATACTGAAACCATCAACAAGGAATCCAGCTTTAGACAGAATTGCACAGTGCTAAAAGAGACTGTTGTATTTCAGGATAAATGTATAGTTTCTTATGTGTGCACTATTGCAGCCCTATCCTCCAACAATCAATTTCTTAGAGTGCTGGATGCACTTGAGTGATGGGAGCGCAAAAGTAGTGACACTCAGCCATCACAGAATGAGAGCATCAAATGATTGCCTCAGAGAAATTGCCGTATCTTCAAATGTCTTTGAGAATAGCTCCCATCCCTGCCTGCTTTCCTCCTCTGCTTGCTCCACTCCAACAGTTGAAGAGTTTCCTTTTGACTTATGTTATCTGTTTGTGGTGCACAGTCTTGTGAAATGGCTGTTTGGTCCTGCAGGATGCCCATAGTGGAAATTCCATTACCTTTCTTGAAGATCCTAAACTTAGATTTACAGTTACTAGACAACTCTGAATACCTGAACTCAAGTATTTCTCTAGTTGTAAAGAAAATGACCATCCAGTTACTTGATTCAATATCATAACAAAATACTGTCCAAAGTGACCAATTTCTAATCATCCATTACAAAACATTACTTAGACTCATAAACATCATCCCTCTTGAGCACTCAAAAATTAGGTTCTTGCCTTCCCCAACTGTTGACAATGACAATGGCGGAGGTAAAATGTCTGGCAGACAGTGAAGCAATTCTTTTTCAGGAGTTTTAAAGGCTTTAGCTTTAGCTCAGTCCTTCTCTCTCTCTGCCCCTCAATCCTGACATCCAGTAAACCGGTCTGGGTGCCCTCCATGAAAGGACAACACACAAAGGATTCATTCCCCAGAAATAATGATTTCTAAACTGCCTTCTGTCATGTGAGTGATAGTAATTAGAAATAACAGAGACCAGCTATGAAAGAACTGAAGTCCTTGAGATCACTTTAGTGGATGGCAAAGCCGAGGAACTCAAATTGGAACCTTATTAGTATTTCATTAACACGCCTTTTACCTTGTTCTCCAGTGTTGCCCGGGTAATTAACGCTTTGTCGGGTTCTCTCTCAGACCACAAGAGGCTTTTCACGGAAGGCAAGTTGACCTGCTGCCGTATAGCTGGAAATTGCTGCAGCCTAGTACTATTCTCTGATCACAGAGTCATTAAGTTGCTTTGACTCTCAGCAACTAAACATGTGCTGTATATCTAATTTTTTGCCAAAGCAGTTTTACTAGTGGGAAAGGAGTCCAAACCACTTGCCATCAATTTATTATTATTGTTTTGGTGATAGTGCAGTAATGAATTGAATAGCTGTTGTTATAGGTAAGACCAATAAAGTCAGCCACATCAGAAGAAAGCTATTTGATGAAAAATACTAAATAAAAGCATTTACTAATTTGGTGCATAATCAAAAACTGATCTCATAAGGGTGTCTTGTTAATTCAAATTAACCTTTTTGAATATTTCAGAGGACTGTGAGGTGAATTAAAATAAAAGGTAAAAGGTAGCAACATAAGACTGTTCTGTTTTTTGTTTTGTTTTGGTTAATTATGTACACATCAATTGAATTACATCCGGTACTGTTCATTCTTATTAAGACTGCAGTGTTTGTACGGAATTTATAATTGTTGCCTCATCATTAGGTATACAAAGTAACTTTGCTGATTAATTGTTTTTATTGTTGTATGATCATCCACAATAGGTTTGATTGAATTTGCCTGAGTCGCAACGTGCTTATCACTCATACACCCACAAAATAATTACCCCAGCTTATCTTTATGACCTTTGAAGGTAATGTTCTGTGGTGTTTTGCCTGTCACTGAGTTCTAGGAAAGGTAGCTAAGAAAATTCAGTAGGGCCAGTACAGAATAATGAATGACTCTTCCCTTAAGAATTAACATCAGTACAATAGCCATTGCAGGATGCCCAGATTTTTAAAAACAATCACAGTGCAACTCCAAAAGTTGATTCTGTTCATCTGGACGCAGTGTTTTGTGGGAGAAACGTTTTGTCACTCATCCAAGTGACTTCGTTAGTCTCAGCTGACTGCAGGTTTCCCCAAATCTTATAAACATGCATTTACATAATGACTGAAACCAGCCCACTGAAGGAACGATGGGCTGGGGGGTCAGTTCCTTAATCATAATTATGCAAATTCTCATGACCATTGATCAACAACCACTGACCAAAACCCACTGATCAATGGCCATGAGTACCATTCACAGAGAGTTGGGGAATGGCTGCAATCACAGCATTGTAAGATGGCGAAAGATGTACCCTTAGGCCCCCTCCTCAAATCAGAGTGCGAAACTTCACCACATGCACACATTCACACATCTTCATCCAATGTTTCTGTCTGCTTTTTGTCTGCTCAATTTAAAAAAAACAAAACACTTCCTTATGAAAGATATATGGATGAGGATGGGTGTGGGGGTATCATTTTTCACCCTATCCATTCACTTTCCTCTCTCCACATTGGTTGCAGGCCGCCTGGCTGAGCTGCCTGGGCCTGGGTTGCTGTAAAATGTGATCCTCAGCATCTATATTTTTAATGGTTAAGAGTAAATCCACATGATATATACACTACCTGCTGGCCAAAGCTTTTTGTAGAGACTATCACTGAACATCCATTTAAGTTTTTAAATCATTAAACTACTTATTTGCATGCTTTAAATAATATTTAGTTGCTGTGTTTCTTTTTAAGAAGGGTTTAAATTCCATCTCTTGAAGTGTTCTTTATGAGTTAATCTAATAAATCGGTTGGTTCATCAGCAGTCACTGAAGTCCAATTAGCAGTTAACTACCCTTTAAATCACACTGTCATATAGAACTGTGCTGGGTGGCTCCACTGATAAAGCCTTAAGCCAGTCTTTACTTGTTTGCACTGTGTCATAAGTCATAATGGAAATCTGTATTTATCTCTGACCGCTATGTATTCAAGTTGATTATGCTCTCTCCCTGACGTGTAAAACATAAGTAAGAATAGTTCAAATTTTGTTCTATTACTAATATTTGTTGTGTTAATATTTTTAAAGGCTTTAATGTTTTTTTTTCTTTTCTTTTTCTTTTATTCTGCTCTCCTTGGTGCAGGTAAGTGTTATTACCATTCATCCACTCATTCTCTTCTGCTGATCCTTGGGAAGGGGGCTGGAACTTATCCCAGCCCATCTGATGCAAGACTAGTTGATAGTATTATTGATGCTTTTGCGTGTATGTATACATACATCATGTTATTCTGATCCAAATATATACATTTAACTTTTTGGAAATCTAGAAAGTTGGTCTTTTGTTGCCATGGAGACTGTTGAGATTAGTGCCACGGTTGGCTTTATAAATCACTAACAGCTTTGATGTCACATTTTTCTTTTTGTTTGTGTGAAACAAGAATAACTAGATACAGGTCAAGGTTTCAGTTGCTATTGCAGCGTATGAATATGTTGAACTGACAGAAGAGGAGAAGATGAAACGATACTGTAGTTGTGTTCTTGTCTGTTGGAAATAAAAGTCCAACACACACACATCCCCTTGTTTTAAAGTTGTAAAAATCTATTTGATGATGCGCTAAGACACTGAATTCCTGAAGGATGAGGCTAGTAAGGAGCTTAGAGTTAGAGAAAAGGATTGACTCACTTGTAACTCGGAGTGCTGTAGTGCAGTTTCAGTGGGATTCAGTCTAGTACAGCTCAGAGAGGTCATTAGGATTCTATGCGTTTGGATCTGGGAGGTTACAGCATGTTCCACTGTGTTTTAGAGAGAAAGGTGGATGTTGGAGTTGTTTCTCATGATGTTATGTAAGCCAGGGTTGAGACCTGGCTTTAAAGGGATAGATGACAATATTGTTGTGACTTTTCACTCACATATATATATTTTTTTACATATTTTTTTCTATCTAGTATCTTACTGTCATATACACTTCTTTATGATCAACACAGGTGTTTTGTTTTTACCTTTATGAATTGCTAAGAATTAAAACTTCTTACCAACGAACCACGCATTCTTTGCTTTCTCAGTAGAAGGAAGTCTGTTCTCTGTATTTTGCATGACATGTTTATTTATTTCTCATTTATTTTCAAGTTGTGGAAATAAGTTTAAGGCAGAAATGAGATCAAGTTTACAATCCTGGCATAAGTGCTTACACCCACAGTGACCATATTACTAGCAGAAAGCATCTGATAGCCAGTAATGAATTCAGGCCCTTGCCCCATAGCTGTCTATCTAGGCCAAGAAGCTGCTGGAAGGACTTATTTGCTATACCTGAATTTCTATGGGGGCAGTGTCTCCCAAAGCAGGCCTAATCTGGGATACTGACCCGTACTGCCCCAGGCCAGATCAAACTCAGGGCTGAAGCCACGGCTTTCCCACAGTCCCAGCCATGCCACCCTTTGATAGTTTAAGGCTCAAATCCTTTAAATGTTGGGCAGACTTTGAGATACACTGCAGCTGAGGGAAAAAGCAGGCACTTGCTAGGAGCTTACATTCTCTGGGGAGAAGCAGTGTCCCACTTTGAGAATAGGGGTAGAGTACCTTCACATCACGTCAGGCAGCTCTTGGAGGCTGTAGCAGCAGGTATGAGGACATTCATAGTCCCAAATGGTTTTGTGGATGTGGAGAAGTAGCTTCCATCTTACTTCCTTGCATCTGGCTTATAAAGTGATGGAGGCTAGTGGTTAAATCCAGAGGGAGTTCGGTCCAGAATGCAAGGTCCCAGCTAACATCTTGTATTGTGGTACTTTTTAGTACCACACAAACGTGCACACAACCATCTTCTTAAATTCAAATGCTAATTGTGATTTTATCTATTTGCTTAGATGTAGGCAACATTTTAGTAGCATTTCCAGAAAGTTTCATTTAATTCAGATCCGCATTGGAACACCTGTAACTGAATGAAAACCGAAGTGAAGAAATTACATGGTAATTTTCAACAGGCCCCAAGACATTAACAGAAAATTCCAGCTATTTTTGCAACATCTGTTAATATTTTTATTCAGTATAGATGTACAATGTCTCAGTGAATGTGAATAATAATAGTCTAACTACAGATGAAGTCCTCACTATTGATATACATTCAAAGTAGAATTTAATTAACTTTTTCCCCTTCATTCTTGTTGTATTTGTTGTCCTTTAGGACAAGCTTGTAAGGCACCAAGCTTGTGTAGAAGTATTTTTAAGGATAACTTCGAGGGAACATTTGGAAGGAGAAATATTTAATTAATTTAATAATTAAATATATAAATAATTTAATTTAATGTTTAATTACTACTGGGCAACAGGAAGAATAATATTTCCTAGGTTTCACTGTGGAAGTGGAAGCAATGGGTCATTGGAAAAAAAAAAAAGAGATACATTGCAAGCAGTCAGAGCAAACTGAAAATAGAGAATGATGCAAAAATATTCTCACAGGGCTGCAGAAACAAAATATGAAACCAAAGAAAAGTGGGAAGGAAAGAGTTGTAGCAACAGGGATACACATCCTGTAGAAGAGAAGAATAATGCATATAAAAATCATTGGTCTATTAGTCGTGTTAACATTTAGGGGTATGAAGATGCAAAGAAAGAAAAAGTTCCCCTAACCCTCAGAGCCTTCGGGAGGCTTACTCTAGCTATGTCAGGAACATTTCTCTAAGTCTCTGCTTTGAATGGTATTACGTAATGACAAAAAAATGCGTTTGTAGGCAGCAGAAAAGGTGGGATTGCAGGTGTCAGCAAGGGTAATAAAAATCAAATAGATCTGATCATGTGTAAATTGGGTTTGCTCTTTTTATTTTTCAGGGTAATGAAATTTACTTCAGGAAATGATTATATATGACCACTGGGATCTACTTCATAAACTTCTAGTATCATTTAAGTAGACAGATAACATAATGCAAGAGCCTAACTGTCATGTGCCTAAAGCAAAAATACGTTAGTTTTATTTGACACTGAGTTTTCAATGTTGTTCTTAGCTATCTGTAGTTTTAGCTGCAAATGAGTCTCTGACAATAGAGGAGACATAGGAGAGGAAGTACTGTCAGTGTTCAGTCTTCTGGGAGCATGGGTGTATGTAGTTCATGAGGCAGATATCTTAACCACAACATCACCTTTGGGCATTTTTCTATTTAAATCTGCATCCACACTCCTTGGGGAAACCGGAAACAGGACTGAAGCGAGAACCCAGCAGCTCCTCAGCTTTGCTCTCTGTCGCTCTCTCCCCGTCCCCCTCTCGCTCTCTCTCTTTTTCTCTCTGGTCTCAGAGAAAGTCTGAAGTAGGTTAGCACTCAGTGCCTGCACAAGGGAGGAAATTGAAATGCTGATATAAGGAGTAGCTTGGGAGAAGATGGAGGCGCTATAACCGGGACAAAATTGCCCGGCCATGATGAGAAGGAGAGACATATCTACTTGGACACAGGGGAGTTCCTCCACTGGCCAATCACCGAGGCGTGTTGCCATCCTTTATTCTTCATTCCAGTCTTGGTTTAGTGTCAGCATCAGTCTTATGAATACTTTTTTTCGCCCTTTTTCTTTGCTTGTTGTATCCACATAGCCTACAAAATTGCATTGCCACACTGGGGTACACTGGTTTGTGAGTGTAGGGATTTAATACACTGCAGAATGAAATGGGCATCCTCCTGCCTGTCCCCGCTCTGTTCTTATAAGAGATTACTCCAGGGACTTTGATCGAGCAACAAGAATTCAAGCTGCATCTTGGTTGGCTAAGGCCCTGTAAACAGAACACAACACACACACAAGTGCACAAAATACGCAAATACGTGCACACCAAGCACGACCATCTTACTGTAGTATGTTCAGGCTAAGCCATAATCTACCTCTCTCCCCGGCAGTTCTTTTATTATAGTGCTCCCTTGTGGCATATCTTCTGTATTTATTTTGTCACATTGCATAACTCTCACCATACTGTTGTGCAAGCACTGTACCTATGGCACAATAGATATAAGCATAATTTCATTTTTTTATAATTTGAAGTTCATAGTTCCAATTTTATACTAAGGTGTAACATACCCACTGTTTAAATTGGTTAACAAAAAACAATGTACACTTCCAGGCAATCCACATCTCAAAAGCCATTTGATCAGTGTTTGAAAGACACATGCTGAGATCTGTTGACAGTTATGTTTAAGCTCTGGCTGCGTAGCAAATAGCTTGTTCTTTTGGAACAAAGGGAAAGAGACATGGGAGAGTGACGAAGACAGTCCCAATTCAAAACCCGTAACATGTGGCAGGTCTGACTCTTATCAGTATGTTCTTTTAAGGGTTGTCAGTACTGAATATTTGCTACAATGCCAGGCCTCTCTACTATGAAATGTTATAGGCAGTTGCATTAGGAGCAAGAGAAAATGTTCATGTTGCTGTGGTAAATTAATTTATTTTATTTTTACTTACGAATAAAGCTACATATCAAATGGTAAACACATCAAGGTCAAGATCGTATAAAATACTTGTTATTAGTATTTTCATAATCATAAAGTTATCTGTGAAAATTAGCATATCAAACTGGTGTATTCCAACTTTGTGATGGTGGCAATGAGCAGTGTAAAGGTGTAAACGCGTGTAAAATATTACAACTAGATGTCGGTAAAATTAAAATTTCTTTAAAGCAGATCTAACAGCGTTGAACTTGCAAATAAACTCATATAATTTAAAAATAACTGTTTATCAGAGGCACAGATTGATTTTTCTTTTCAAGGCACTCAAACCTAACATTAGGCTCGAGAGGATGAGGTGGATATGAGAGACAGCGGTGGAGGAGGACAAAAAAATTGTCACAACATGATAACTTAAAGAGTTGATGAAAATATGTTTGCACAAATATTGAATCGTCATATAGTTTGAATGAGCTACTTGTGAAATTTAAAGTAAGTTATAAGTAACTTATAGGATGTACTATGTAGCCAAACTCTAGACACATACTTAAAACCTAATTAGAAAGAACAGTAGAAAGAACAGTGATGACCGTCTCAGCCACTGTATTCAAGATGATGGGGCAATATGGTGGCTTCAACAAACTCTTATGTATTTCAGTGCATTCATTCTAAATTTGTGAAAACACATCAATTTCTTGGAAGACGTACTTACACATCAGTGTGCTTTTATGAGTAAACATTCTTTTTTTCTATTAAATAACCTTGAAATTTTACTTACTGCACCTTTAAATCTCAAGGCAATCCAAAGAAGTTGATTATGATATAAATACTTAACCATGTACATAATCCTCAAGAAAATCAGGAGGTTTTACCTTTAATGTGATATGCCTAGAACGTAGACAGTCTATGTTGCACTTTAATCTTGCATGGTCAGGCCTTTCTAATCCAAATTTGTCCTCCAAACTATTGAAGTATTTATGTCTATAAATTGGCACAACATGCCCTATTTACTTTTATCGATTATCTCTTCCCTAAAGACGGCTGTGAGTGCTGTGAGCAGCTTTGTCTCAAGACTCTGTCAGACTTTGACCCTTTTGCCTCTCTCTAATCACTGCTGGGCAATATCAGAGCAGACTATTTTCAAAACATTTCCCTATGGAGCCTCTTAAGGAGGAGGACGGTGAAAGCAGAGGTTGTCGACTCTTTGCCCCTCTGAACTAGCTGACTGGGGCCTAGGCAAATATAATGAGACTTTATCATTCTAGAGCTTATCTTGCTGCAGAATTTTCTGTTTCTCCGTGACCATACATCAGTTGTTGGCGAGTTAGACTTGTTGCTGCCAGTGTGCAATTGGCATCCAGCAATGACGAGATGAGACGTTGCTAACATTTCATGACAACACTGTTTTGCTGAGGAATTGGTGTATGTGCAGGATGGTCACTTCAGTATTCAGTAACCTAATAAGAGTAAAACAAGAATCTTGACATTTATTTTGACAGAACTCGATTATAGTACATAAACTCTTTTGCTTTATTGTTCAAAATTACAAGTCACCCAGGGCGTGTGGGCAGATAGAAAATGATGCACTCGGAACAGAGATTAAATGGGTTTGTGGGTGTTAAGGTTAATTACCACTACTATTCTGAGATGCTGACCCTTATCAAAAGCAATGTGGAGAGGATACAGATACAGAGGACATAAATTCACACATACAAAGTATGTGTTTGTGTGTGTGTGGAAACACTAACCCCATGGGAGTGTATAAGTAAGCAGCCTGATCAACAGTTAAAGAAAAGGCCTCTTTGTAAAGGGAGAGACCATTTTAAATGGAATCCACACAAATGGCCTGTAAGAAGATTAAACCCTGTCCAGCTGGGGGAAGACTCAATATCCTTCCCTGCAGGATCAACACATTAAAAAAAAACATCTTCCCATGGGCCCCTTCACTGATTGGTCCTCACACAGCACACCCTTACTAGTGCTTTCTGTTTACCATTTCAGTCCAAATGCTACATGTTGTGCACTTAGCCTTGGTTTTCACCTTGGTGTGTAGTTTTATAGCTGTGCAGTCTAAATGAATAGGTACTGACATACATACCAGCTGAGATCAGTAGGATAAGAATCACTTATATGCATTTACAATACTGTCAACTCACCCAGTCAGAATGATACGACATAACGAAGAAAAACACATACAACAAATGTAAAATATTCTCTCAACCATTTATCCTGTGCATCCTGTGTATTTTTAATATTGGAATAAAATACAGTGTTATTTAGTGTAGTATCGATTAAGTAGCTTCATCAGCTATAACGCAAAACTTCAGCGCATCAGATCAGCTCATCCGTAGTACTTTTGTTTTTAAACTTCCCTTTTAAACTTTTATGCATGCTCAAATCCCAGTACAGTGTATGTACTTTATGCACAGCCAAAAACCTGAAGAAAATTTTGAAGGCTGAAGCATGACTCAGGTTGAAGTTAAATATGAATGCAAATGAAGCATGAGTCATTTTGGGGCAAGTGAAGACAGCTGCACTGATTAAAACTGAAACAAATTAGTTACATTGGATGGACAAGAGTTAAAATATGGCAGACAGTGTCAGATGTACAGTGTCGTGAAAAGTATTTGCCCTGTTCTTAATTTCTTTGTTTTTTGCATATTTGTCACATTTAACTGTTACGGAACATCAAACAAAATTTAATATTAAATGGTCTGTATTTATATAGCGCTTTACTAGTCCCTAAGGACCCCAAAGCACTTTACATATCCAGTCATCCACCCATTCACACACTGGTGATGGCAGCTACATTGTAGCCACAGCCACCCTGGGGCGCACTGACAGAGGCGAGGCTGCCGGACACTGGCGCCACCGGGCCCTCTGACCACCACCAGTAGGAAACGGGTGAAGTGTCTTGCCCAAGGACACAACGACCGAGACTGACCAAGCTGGGGCTCGAACCGGCAACCTTCCGATTACAAGGCGAACTCCCAACTCTTGAGCCACGATCGCCCATAGTCAAAGATAACCTGAGTAAACACAAAATGCAGTTTTTAAATGATTTCATTCATTAAGGGGGAAAATAGCTAAACCTTCTAGGGCCTGTGTGGAAAAAGTACTTGTGCCCTAAACCTAATGACGGTTTGTGTCACCGTTGGCAGCAACAGCTGCAAATTTTCACTCAACCTTCTTTTCAGAATAGTTTTAATTTAGTCAGACTGGAGTGTTTAAGTATGATCAGCATGTTTAAAGTCACGCCAAAGCATCTCACATGAGATAATAGTCCGGACATTGACAAGGTCACTCCCAAACCTTCATTTTGGGTTAGAAGTTTTTGGAGTTAGGAGGTGGAGTTGCTGGTGTGTTTTTGGTCATTGTCCTGCTTCAAAACCCAAGTGCACTTGAGCTTCAGGGCACAAACTGATTGCTCGACATTCTCCTTCAGGATTTTCTGGTAGAGATCACAGTTCATTGGTTCCATCAATTACAACAAGTCCTCCAGGTCCTGAAGCAGCAATAGTAATAGCAGATCATCACACTGCCACCCCAGCATCACGTGTGACTGCTGGCATGGGTTTTTTGTGCTTTTTCTGGGGGATGAGGACAAGCACTTTTGTCTCATCAGTCCACAGAATATTTTCCAAAAAGACTTGGGGATGATCAAAATGGGGTTGTTGTTTTTTTTGGTTTTTTTGTTATTTGTTTTTTTTGGGGGGGTGGGGTGGTTGGGGTGCCAGACACTGATCTTAGCTGAGGCAAGGGAAGCCTGTGGTTCATTAGATACTGTTCTGGGTGCTTTTGTAATCTCCTAGGTGAATTGCCAACCACTCCTGGAAAGGTTCACCATTGTTCATAGTTTTCTCCATTTATTGGCAATGGCTCCCACCATGGATGCTGAAGTCCTAAAACCTTGGGAATGGTTTCACAGCCCTTTTCAGACTGATAGATGTCAATGAATTCATGATTTAACAAGTGAGGCAATTACTTTTTCCACACAGGACCAGGCAGTTTTTCCCCCTTAATAAGTGCAATCATTATTTATATGACTAATATCCAAAAGAAACTAAGGGGGCAAATATTTTTTTCACGGCACTGTATATTAGCAGTGGGTTGGTACAGAGAGCCACACTTTTTAGTATCACTGAAGTGAGAGAAAAGATCGTTGCTCTGAGATCAAGGCCATAGCTGGTGGGGTTGTTTCACCACTGAGGAATTGTTGCAGAGTGTTGGGAATGACTGTGGGCTATGCTTTGCTGACGCAAGAACAAGAATGCCTCGATTGTGCTAAAATTGTGCTCACCTGTCCCCAGAGTCCAGTGTTAGTTGAATTCAGGTTGTGGCTGTGTTGGATTTTACATCAGCACTGGATTTAAAAGCAGCAGTGGGATTTGACAGTTAATGCACCCCAGCATGATCAAAAGATAAAATTCACATTGAAGATACATGTGTAACCATGGCTCCAGTAATGTTACTTAAAAAGTAAAACTGTCATCTGCAATGTATTTCTACATATATTAATGTTACTTTTTCACCCATTCAGTAGAAAATGTATGTGTATTCAAGCAGAGTATAGACATTCCATGCACATACCCTACGCTATTCACACACACAGTTCATAGAGGGCAGATATAAATGCATTCACCATCAGCATTATTAGTACACCCTCAGTCACTCACACAAGCCACACCCTTACACACAATTATTGCCCATGCTTAACACAGAGTAAGAGCTTTTATTACATGAGTGAAAGAGTGAGTGACATCAGGCACCCAGTATTCACCCTCCTCTCTCTGGCAATCTGTTCTTACCTAATTATTTGGGGGGGTTGGGGTTGAGATCTACCTTAATTTGCAACTATGCAGTATGCAATTAATCAAGGCCCATGCTAACTGACAGCCTTAATGGACGCACTCAGCTCCTCTGTGATTGTCTGCTTGCTGCCTCTTCCTTCAGTGCATAGCTTCAGAAGTCAGACAAGCATATCTTTCAAGAGCGGCTACACATACAAGGACACTTCCCCTGAATTGAATGGTGGGGTGGAGTGCTGAATGAGTACATTCATCTTTGCTTACCCACACCCACCTCACAGTTGCACTGTGGTAATAACTGTGTTAGAAATATCAGCCTTTGATACCTTTGCAGAAAGGTTCGTACCTAACTGATGGTTAGAATCTGGTTCGAGTAAAAATAATGTACTTTTTTGCTACTTGAATGAATGTTGTATGATTATGTAAAAGGGTAAAGCAAGTAATATCAAGACAAAGGCAAGTATGTGTGCTTTTAAGGTTTTCAAATAGTCCTCCAGCACTTAAGATTTCGACTGCACTCAGATGGAGAGTGAGGATGTTGCCTGAGGTGCAATGCGATGACAGAGATGTGGCTCCATTTTCACTTGGAAAAGAACTTTTCAGAGCAAGTCTGCATTCTCCAGACGGCCTGCCTTCTATAAAGATGTGATGGAGTGTTACATAAAGCATTAGTTCATAAAGTTGAGGGCACAATTCAAGTGTATTACAACTCCAGGGAAACCTTTTTAATTCTCTATCTCTGCTTTGGGAGTGTACGGCTCATCATGACACTCAAACATGAGAGCCCCTCTAATATTTAGTCCTACACATGTGTTTTGTTTTGCTTTTTTCTTATTTTACCTTTTATATATCAGTCAAATACCTTCCTGCTCCTCATCCACTCCTCATATACCGTTCTTGAATCGGGGGATAAAAATAGCAATGTAGTAATGTATGTGGGAAAACTTATGGCAGTGTCTGACTTGAGAAATGGTCCTCCGCCACACTAGGTAACACTTGAGGCCTTCTATGTAATTTCACATCTTTAGTGGGAACACAATGTTTGGGGTTTTTACATGGTTAAGTGCGTCAGTCTGAATTTAAATCCAAACCAAGAATCACGTAAATTGTCTCTCCCACCTTTTACTTTTCTTCATCTGTAAAAAGAAAAAACAGAAAAAAAAACTCTAAAAGAAAATATAAGAAAAAGCAGTAAACAAATTGCACATCCACATTCAATTGGGATAGATTTAGAGCCATTCTTGTGAGATTGCAAGTTGCAATCAGAATTACTTCAAGGAAGAAGCATATCTTTTTATGTGCCTCAGTGCACACTGCTGTGGACCAAGATAGAACTCAGCCATAGTTAGCGTTGTTTTTTTCAATCATTGTTTCTGCTTTATGGGCCCATAGGCAACTTTAATGGCAAATTACAGAGAGTACATGAAGATGAGTTGTTATACTGACAGCAGAAACAATGTCCAAAATGAAAGACGGGGGAGACACAACATGTGATGATGCATTACAGAAAGCAGCCTCAGTATTTTTGTTGTTTTCAACAAGAATGTTATGAAAGAATTTAGACAACAAAGTACCAAAAAATCCCACAAAATGACAGGAGGTGTAAATAGGATCTGTAAACCTTAAGTTAATGTCTCTCCTTGTATTTTTTAAATTGGAAAATACATGTATACATTGAAAAAATCTGGATGTTTCTCAAAGATGGAAGTCCAGATAAGTTTTATGCATGTGACAAAACGAAACGTTATTTCTATATATAAATAATTTGAAACATGTGATTTACTCTACAAATTAGTTGAGAAAGGTTTGGTATATACGTGAGTAGACCACATTCATTATAGAATGAATTTGTGCTGCTGAAAACCCAGTCTTTGTAGAGAAAAACTCAATATTGTTCCCATATTGAGTAGACATCCATGAATAGTAATTATGTGAAAACATACGACTTCTTCTTCAGGCTATTTAAATATTCTGCTACTCTGTCATGCTGTTATTGTTTCCCTGCTTATGAATAGGATGCTTCCTGGCAATGAATACTCAGAGAGAGTTTAGCCTTAGAGTTATTGTGTACTACAGTGTTTGACCCTAAGAACAAATATAATTGCTTGCGTATGGAATTTCTTGCTGAAGGCTTTTGATGTTTACTGTAATGACTCATGCACAGGCTGCTAGAGATAGTTGCTGGAGTAATGCATTTAAGTTTTTAATATAATTGCATAAATGTCCTTCTATGCCATTTTGTCTGCTCAAGTTGCTGCAAGTACTGAACAGCACATGGAACATGCTAATCCAACTTCAGCAGCGTTGCTTGAGATACCAGTGACCACAAGTTTGCAAAAAAGTGCTACTCCCGACAATATGTGCCTCAGTCTTTTTGGTCTAACACCCAGATGGAAATGCTCCGGGCTTGGGGTGACCAAATACTAACCTTTGACTTCTCTGTACTTTACCTCTGACTGTGAATAAATGATTCTAAAGGGCCCCATCCCAGAGGATTAATGTGCTCAGCAAGGCTTCAAGCTGTTCACTGAGAACAGACAGAGTGAAAAATGTGCCACTGACTCTATACAGTACAGTGATACAGTGACAGTAAGTGTTAGAACAGCACAGTTAGGAATCCTGTTGCTTTTGTCACTCAAGAATCAGCTCTGTGGTAAGGGCATTAGAGGGACCGTAGTTAGTGTCAAAGTGAGATTGAACATAATTTGCAGAACTGTGAAGTAATGAATCATAATTATCAAGTTGGATAATGGCTACTCACGCAATTTACTCTGGTAAAGGTGAATTTAAAAAAACATATTCACTGGACACTTCATTAGTTACACCTTACTGGTGCTGGATTTAACCATCTTTTGCCTTCAGAACTGTCTTAATTCTTCACAGCATACATTCAGTTCTACAGAAATTTTGGTCCATACTGACATGACAACATTATGCAGTTTCTGCAGATCTACTGGCTGCACGTGATGATGTGGGCTTTGTGAAATAGCTTGTTATCCTGCTGGAACCAACCATCAAGAGATGGGTACACGGTGGTCATAAATAGAATAGAATAGAGTAGAATAGAATAATCCTTTAATTGCCCCACAATGAGAAATTTGGTTGTAACAGCAGCAAAAAAAAAAAAAAAAAGGAACGGAACAGAATGGAAAGGATCACCAACAATATGTGTGGCGCTGTGGTGTTAAAACGATCAACTGGTACAAAGGCAAACAAAGTTATGCTATAAAAATATCCCTCAAATCACCATTACACCACCAGGAGCTTGAACTGCTGCCGCATGGCAGAATGAATCCATGCTTTCATGTTAATTACACCAACTTCTGTCCCTACCATCTAAATGTAGAAATTGAGACACCAATTTTTGTATTGTCCAGTCTTCTATTCTACTTTGGTGAGTCTGTGAAATCATAGCGTTTCCTGTTCTTAGGTCATGGGAGTGTCGTTCAGTGCCTTCTGCTGCTGTATCCCAGGTACAAGGTTTGACATGCTGTGGATTCAGAGATGCACAACATAACTTGGTTTTAATAAGTGGTTATCTGAGTTGCGATGCCTTCCTATCAGCTTGAAGCAGTCTGGCATTCTCTTCGGACTGGTATCATCATAGCAGTTTCACCCAGAGAATTACCGTTCACTGGATATTTTCTCTTTCTTGGACCATTCTCTGTAAACCTTAAAAAACCTTCTGTGATAAAATCCCAGTAGATCAGCAGTTTCTGAAATACCAATGACCATGCCATGTTACTTAAAAAAAGTCTTTGTTCATTAAGCTTGGGTCCCCTACCAGAGGCCTGGGAACTTGAAGGTCCTGTGCAGTATCTCCACTGTTCCTAGAACTGTGCTCTCCTAGACAGATATCTCAGATATCATACCTGGGATCTGCTGGAGCCACCCACCCAGTTTGGGGGTCACTGCCCAAAGTACTCTGATTACAATGGGGACCACAGTTCCTTTCACCTTTCAGATTTCATCTAACTCCTCTCTAAGCCCTTGGTATTTTTCTAGCTTCTCATGTTCTTTCTTCCTTATGTTGCTATCAGTTGGTATAGCTATATCTGCCACTTCAGCCTTCTTCCTCTGATTGTCCACCACCACTATATCTAGAAGTCCAACACGATCTTAGTTTGGTCATTCTCAACCATCCGAGGGACATTAACCCATTTTTGACCTCGGGACTCCAGGCCATACTTGGCAAAGATGTTTCCGTATACTATGCCAGCCACTTGGTTATGGAAAGCAATTTTTTTTGTTCCCTACATGTTGAAAAATTACTTTACATCTTTACCAACAACAGCCCCAAATAATATTCTTTACAATTATGTTGTGAAACAGACCACAGAAAATTAGTAGTACATTTAATTTTTAATAAAATTAATCTCTATTTCATTTGAAATAATAGGATCAAACACAACATTTTACCTCAGAAAATTTATGCTCAGCGTGTTAGGACTTATTCAGGCAAGCAGTACAAGCTGGGTAGTAGGTCACCACTAGGACACGTCCACCTGGGAACACAGACACACTCACATTTCATGGAGAAGAAGAAGAAGCTAGAAAGCACTTTCAGTAAACTCCCAGTAAACATTTACAGTTGTCCATTCATCAAATGCCAGAGAAGAGTTTATTTGTTTGCATGGTACAGTTGATAAATTTCCAAGCTAAAGAAAGGTGATCCATCCATGGGGCAAAACATTTTACACTGAGGTTGAGTCAGTGATGTATCTCTGACCACAGTTGCTTCATGGGACATCAAACTTCAGAATTGCTTCTTCACAACTGAAATGTGAATAGCTGGAAGGAAACCAACCGGATATTAAACATTAAATAATTTTAGTGTGAAATTGCCATTTTCTGTTTTCTTCTACAATTTGCCATCTATCATCTTCCCAATGTCTGCCTGTTATTGTCAGATTTGATTGCAAACAAAATGGATGCGGTTGATATGCTTTCATATTCTGATAAATTTTCCAGCAGGAAGATAAATAGTCCAGATATGTTTGTGCTTGTACAAGCATTTTGCAGGGCTAGCACATTTGTCAAGTGCTGCTGACACTGTTGTGGAGGAGTCCTCATGGATCACTTGGTATCCAGGAAGAATGTAGGCTAGAACATACGCACAGAGTCATTTTAAATAAAGACATTCTTGTATCCTTTTAAATAGAGCATTAGACCACACGGCTATGTCAAACACATTACATATATTATCAACCCCAGTCTGTGCAAGTGTTGTTTGTCATCTGATTACCACCCACAAGGGGTGCCATACAGTCAGGGGTGAATTATGGGGTGTCAGCAGAAAAGACAGGGGTCTTTTTTAAGTTTTTTTTCCCTGATAGTTTTATGTGAAATGAATATGAATTTCCTCCCCTCTCCCCTTCTGTTCTCTTCCTTTGTGCTGGTAAAGTAGATCCTTGGAGGCTGAGAGCATTGTTTAACTGTGGGGCCTAATTAAGCACAGGAGTGAAATATCAGAGTCGGATCTGAGACGAGTACGGATGGGGATGCTAACAGAATAAAGGGCTGGGTGTGTATGTGAAAGCCTCTGTCCATAGAACTGAGCATGCATTCCACTAGGCATAGCATCACAATCATCAGCCTGTGGTTCAGCGTTCCTACAGCTTGAAGTCCTAGTTTGTATTCTTGTCCACTTCTTGATCAAAAATCCCCAATGGACAGTCCTCTGCAGGACTTGGGAGTAAGGCTGGTTGGAGTTAATTAAATCTGAGCTAAGTGAAGCGGCAGAGTTGGGTAGGAGGTAATGGTTACCCATCTTCAGCTAGGACTGTAGAGCGTCCTGACCAATGAGAAAGCAGGAATGATGCACTGCCTCACAACGGCACAGCCAAATAGTTAAAGAGGACAAGAGCAACATGCCGTTAAATTGAATGGGAAAGATCTTTAAGGCAGGGTGCAGCTCTCAGGCAGTGGGCAGAGCCGATAATTTCAACGTCTGCTAATCACACAAATGCCACTGAGTGCTAACAGTACCTGAACCTGATGTTTTCATATTTTCGTATCTCAGCTGGAAATATTTAGTTGTTTTCTTGTGCCTCTAAAGTCAGTCATAAAACCCTAAATGAAACAGACTTGCTGATTTAATGAGAAAGCACAGCACTCACTAATAGGAAAAAGTCAAGGAATATTATAAACGGATTTATCATGTGTGCATCATCAATGTTGTAATTTCTTCAGTATCTCTTCATAATTGTTATAATTATAATTAAAATTACTGGTGCAGGAAACTAAGCAGAAAAATTACAAGTTGTATGTATGAAACAGGAGACACCTTTCAAAAGCATCTCCTGGAGTTTAGCTTCATCGTTAATGTTTTGTATGTGAGCGAGAGTAGAAACAGCTATATTTATATCTGCTTCATACATAGGTGAACAAGGAAAACGACGTCTCAGTCAAATATATATTGAAGTCTTTTGCTTTTAATCACAATACCATGTATGCAATCCACAAGTTACATTTAATTATTGTGACAAATTAAACTGCATCAATATCATAAGTCCACTTGTATTACACTGACTGTGCGACAGCAAGAAGTTCCTTTGCATTTTTGATGTAAAGAATTAAGCTCATGTCAGTATCTACTCCCAGTTGATGTTTATTGTTTGTTTACATCATGTCAAGGATATGAAGTCTCTCTCGTCAGAGCTGATTGTACCATTCTAATAATCATGAGGTCTCGTCTTACTAGCTGAGCATTAGTTCATTTACTGACTTCACCTGAATGTGGAAAAACACCACGCACGCTTTGAATTTTCTCACTGCTACAGAGTAATGAAGAGAGCTTTTTGGGACAAGCTTTCACAAAAGAACTCCTTAACATTTTAAGGTTTTTGAGTTTCTCTTGTGTCACAGTGACATTTCCAGAGAAGGGTCGCGGGTGGAAGAGTGCATCTTTCACTGCCGAGCTAACCTTATCTGTAGGAGTGAATACTGCACAATGTTCCCTGCCACAGCTGATGGAATCACATTCAGCAGGGCCACCAAGACCAGCAAATTGAGGTTCATTTTATCACAGTTTATATTGCAATGTGTTATTATTCCCACACTATTATGGGCAAAAGGTAACAGTCGTCCACGTCTCAGATTTAGAGTTTGGCCAATCTGAGAATGACGTGGTTTGCTCAGGACTTTGCTCATGTGGTTAAACACTTTACTGCAAGGATACACTTTGGATCCAATGATAGGTTTCTTGTTTGTTCCAGTACAGAAATACAGAGAGAGATTACAGATTACAGATCGTTGTAACGGTCAAGAGGTCGATGAAAAAAAGGCAAAGAACGAGATTGTCAAAGTGGTCTTGCCTCGAGGAGCGAGAACAAGGGCTTGGAGCAGAAGATGATGATGATGGAAGGTGTGATCCAATGTCTGCTGAGAGCAAATCTACAGGTCTGAACAGCGGCCACTGTGTTGTCGGACAGGAAGCTTTTGAAAATTAGATTTCTTTCTCTTTTTTGCAGATGGAAGGAGGTGTTATATCTCATAGGGGACAGGATGTCATGGAGGAGAAATGTATTTTTTTTCTTTCCTCCAGCTTGTGGGAAACATCCACCTGGAAGTGACAGTTAGGCATGCAGCAATGCATTGTTGAATCTGACTGTGTGAGACATGACAACTAAGCAGCAGCATTGCAAAGTGTGCGTAGAAGGGGGCTAAAGGCAGTGCAGTGAAGAATTGTTTTGCTTCAATTCATGCTGCACCCCAAGTTTTTCACATTTCTGGCTGTGTTTGTGCATACACAGGCCAATATTATGAATAAAGGAAATATTGATTTATGGCTGATTTATATCAGATGTTGCAGGTAATAGAGATGAAAATGAAGTTTCTCTTAACAGCATTTATATAATCACTAGCGAACATCTGTAAGCCTCACTTTTGGGAGCTGATAAAAGATAAATATGAATTTCATTAGCAATGGAAAAAAAAACTTTCATTTGTAGGTTTTATTCCTAATAAATGCATTACAGGGAAACTGTCCTTATGCACATATTTTTTTTCATTTGTGAGTTAACTAAATTACAAATATGCATGAGACTGCTTAGACCTGTGAAAGTATTTTTCTTTTAAACTGTAAAATGTGCTGCATCTATTTTAATTTTTTTTAGGTATGCTCTGGTGGACTCATGGGAAATCAAAGTGCATTGAAGCCCAAGATTTAAAAACAAAGTAACACGGCAAATATTTACAACAGTAAATATTTTTGCTGATCGGTCTACATAAAAAATAAGTGTCTCACAGACACATCCTTTGCAAAGTAAAAGAGTAAGGGAAGACTGGACGTGAATCAAGGTCCATATTTCAAATGTTGTTTTCCATCTATATTTAAACCAAAAGATGTCACCATATGTAATATTTAATAATACACAGTTATATATCACTGATACACTAAGGTGGCCAAAACTGTTTTTTAAACAAAAAGTAACCTGAATGTTTGCGTCCATGTAAACACATCCATGGCTCAAAGGGTGACATCGCATGTCAATGGGCAGTTCAGCATCTTCTCAATTAATTGGGTTCTACCTTCTTTCTCTCTGCCTTAACCGTAATGCCTGTCTCTATGATACCCCTACGATACATATGAACAATGTCTTTTCTATCAGCCATTTAAGTACACTGGACTGGTTTCAGCCTTCCTTCTCTTCATAAATGTGTATCCCCTCTTTCTTACTCGGCCTCACATCCGTGCTGGGTCTCTACAGCATGCCTTAAATTTTCTGTATTTGCTAGTGTTGGGTATAGGCCCACATTCATCATGACAAATGTAAAGTCATGAGAATAATGAGGTAGAACAGAAATCACCTAATTTTTCAAATAGGAGTTTATTTTGCAAACCCATGTTTGACTTCCCTAACTAGATACCAACTTGCTGTTTCCGGTGTTCTTTTTAACATAACACATTTAGGTTTTAAAGAAATTAAACATCCCATAAATATCCCATCTGCCTCTGTGCTAGTCACTTTGCAGCCACACGCAGAGTAGAGTGCAGATTTAACAGGTTTGTGTACTCACATTCTAAGAAGCTCGATATTCCTGCAGGTATATCTTTTTTTTAATTTGCTGTGACACAGTAGTAGTAATGTTTTCTGCAACAGTGATACAGACAGATGGGTTTTGCTTATAAAATAATAAATGACTAACCTATTGTCTATGTGATTCCTAGTGATAGGTTGACTTTTACAAAAGCAGGATTTTTTTCTTCTTGAGTTCGACTATATCAAATTGTGGCTTACATACATTAGGGCTTCTTTCTAGATTTTTTAATATCTGTACATTTTGTTGTACTTGTAATGTATATAGCATCTATTTACATATAATAGATTTTTTAAGATATAATCTAGGGAATATTTGTGAAAATGGACCATATATAAAAGATCTCAATACTAGATCACAAAGCATGTAAGTGCTTGCTTTAACCAGTGATTACTGTAAATATTTATCTGAAGTCTAATTAGTCATCACCCCTGGTAGGCACTTTGTCCACGATTAAACAGGCATGTGGGATTATACTGTAGGTGGAAAATTTTGTTTATCTAAGGTACCGTGAGAAATGCAGAGCGTTGGATGTTGCATAGAGTGTCAGTCAGCATCAGTTATTTTAGCAGTTGTTTATATTCAAGTGACAAAGCCTCTTGTGGCTAAAAGATTTGTGACTCTTGGTTATGAGGAACAAAGGATGAAATGCATTTTTAGACATCCACAGTGTCTCCAGAGGAATCAGGTTGGGAAAGCAAACAAATCATCAGATTTTGATTAATGCTCGTGTCTTCCTTGCTTACTTTTTAGATGGTTGTACTCTAGGAACAGACATTTCAGTCCTGATTTTCTCCTGTCCAAATGTCAGTGTGCTACTCTCATCAGTGTATTAGTACTTTGAGCAACTGTATTTATTGCATACAATACATATGTTATATAAGATCAGGTTAATATACAGAGATTGTGAAGTGCAATGCTTCATGCTGCATGTCAATTGGCCTGTGAGCAGCACTTATATTTAGACTAGACTGCACATTTAAAAAGAAATATTAGATGATAACAAATAATATATGTGTGTGTGTGTGTGTGTGTGTGTGTGTGTGTGTGTGTGTGTGTGTGTGTGTGTGTGTGTGTGTGTGTGTGTGTGTAGGTGTGTATTTTAAAGCACTGATCAAATGAAAACAGTTTGTTTCTATGGATGACTTCCTTCTGGCTCTTCCAGAATCATTTCCACTTTAGTATAATATGTAATTTTGTTGCATAAAATTGTAATATACAGCTTTTATTTAACACTACTGTGTGAAGATGCTTTCTTAGTCTGGTCAGTGAGCTTGTGTTCCACTGGAATCCTAGATACACACCACCACCATGCCCTAACCAAACCTCTACAGCTTCTTGATATCTTCAGAACACAGTTTCTCATGCTTGCCACGGAGCCTTGTCTTTAGAAAATGTCATTAAATATTTATTTTGTGGCTGTTGACTGTGTCCTGCGTAATTTGGGGGCAAGACCTTGTCACAATTTACAAGAAGGTCTCGATTAGGAATAATTGTTCTGCTCCGGTGATATGACTGGAACCTTCACTATTTTCCTCTCCGCACCTGTTCATTTCATAGTTTACTATCCATGAATATTTTAAAAAAATACCAATATCCCTCTGGGTATTTTTAAGGCTGATTTACTCAGTGTGTGTGTGTGTGTGTGATTTCAAAAAGCTATAATTATGGGTTTGCTAAAATAGCAACCTTGCAGTAAATTTAAAAAATTGACTTCCACTAGAGGGCAGTACAACAACCTGCTCTAATTAAATCTGTTGCCAACTGCCAGTAAAACAGAAGAAGACGAAGAAGAAATTACATATTAATCATGCTGTGAGTGAGACAACGCAGCAATAATTGAAAAGAAAAAGTAGTCAATCTGACCTGGGTCCTGGAGAAAATTCTGACCCAGATGAAGGCCCTAGCATGAGCAGTGGTCAGAAGAAAGCTATACTGGGGACAGACCCAACCAATTCCGCTATGCCTGATGTGGGGGGAAAATTATCAATATGCTTCTTGTGACATTTTTGTTTGGTGGTGTACCGTATGATTTTTCTAATGTGAAATATGTGCCGTGGCTCCAAAAGGTTGGGAAACATTGCCATGATCAAACTCGTCCAATACGTTTGCAGGCATGTCTGGAGTCCCTGCAGCCACTGGTGTTGTTATGCAACCTACTGTTATCCAACCATGTGACACTCACAATTCCCCTCTTTCAAACAGTATGTTTTTTGATCGTTACCAGTGAATGCCTGCAGAATTAATGGACTTCATACCTTTTTTTCAAAAATGAAAAACAAAGATAAACAAATATTTATTTAATCTAAAGGACATAAACATGAAGTGCGTAATTCACTATCAAGTCATGTAGGTAATAAAGGGAAGCGTTAGCAAATGTGAGATATGTGTTGGCAACAGTGTTGGGTAAGTTACTTTAAAATAGTAACTTAGTTACATTACTAGTTACTTCTCTCAAAAGTAACTCAGTTACTTGAAGTTACTCGTTACTTTCAAAGTAACTAGTTACTAGGGAAAGTAACTTTGGTTTTACTCGGAATTCTCTTGCTAATGTGTTGCTTCCATAACTTTGCCAGTCTTCTAGCTTGCTTACTTGCCACAAGTGCACTGTGCCACCTACCAATAGAAAGGAAAAGATAATGTACATATTTCCACGAGAGAAATCCCACGCCTGGACCGTCATTGACTGCCGCCATGATTCTAGCCTATGTCACAGAGTCATGTGCGCCTTTTACATCCAAAAAAACTGCAGTCGTGGTGCTTTGATTGTACTCAGAACTCAGAAATTCTGCCTTCGGAATAGGAAGATGTAGGCAACACCAGACTGCAGATGAGCTGCATACAGGGCTGGACTGGGAAAGAAAATTGGCCCGGGCATTTTGACTAGAGACCGGCCCACCATTATTGGAAAAATCATAAAGCCTTTGAATGAAAATAAACACTGTTGTGACAGTGATGTACACTGTTCTGATGGTATATATGCATCAATCTATCAATCGTTTGTTGTAAGATTCAGATAATTATTTTTTAAAAGCTAGACATTTTAAATGAGAATAAGAAAGAAAAGTATTTCTTTGTGCCCCCCTTTCCCTGTTAATGCCCTACATGCCCCCCTGGCAACACTTTGCTAGATCCGCCCCTGCACAGTTACCAGCTGTCAGCTACTTAGAAAACGATCCTGGGGTTATTTGTCTCTCAGAAACAGTTCACAACTTCCCTTCAACTCATTCATGTCACCTAAAAGGTAAACCTGTTTCTCCATCACCTGTTCAGCTCTGATGATCCAGTAAGGACATCTCCTGGTTTCATCTTCATGTTTCCCTCTCACCACATATACAAACCATATCATGACCAGCAGCTTTACAGCTGTGGCTCCAGCAAACATCAGCTGATACTAGAAATTAATATTAAATAAATTCTAACAACAGCTGATCAAGCTTAAACGTGCTGCTGTTGTTTAGCGCGACATCCGCTGGTTTCCTCTTTCTGGCGCAAAGTGAGAGATAAACAAACAAGAGAGAAAAGCCGATCAGCTGATCATTGATCAGTTTTCATGACTGAAGAAACAGGAGAGGGAGGGGAGAGAATGAGAGAAGAAGAGGCAGCTGTGCAGCGTAAACACAGAATAACTCCAGCTTTGTGCCTTTTCCATTGTAGCTGAATTACGGGACAAACTGTTCCTTTTCACCTCAATAAGAAACGCGTAATATTTTCTCTGAATACCAGACGGGACGGCTGGCAACTCTAATAACTTATGAACAAAATAAAGTTCAACATCATTAACTTCATAGCACCCACCCAGCTGTATAGAAACTCCGTCATGCTAGCTAGCACGCAGTACGGAAAAAGTCAGAATAACGAAAATAAACTCCACCTAAACTTGGTTTATATCTGACCCAGAGAGACAGCAGGTCATAACTTCTTACCTGAAGTTCAGTTCACACTTGGACCGGCGGCCGCCTCGGGTCTCTTTTCCTTCTGCGTCCCTTTTCCTTCATCCACCTGCTGGCCTCCACCACTTGCTAATGTTACTGAATCTGTGGAAACTCCGCGATAGCCACCACACGAAGTAACGAGTAACGAGCCTATCTAAATCCCAGTAACGACTAACGCGTTCCTGATTTTGGCATAATAACTAGTTACCGTGCTCGCTACAACAATAATAACGTAGTTACTGTAACGCGTTACTTAATAACGCGTTAGTCCCAACACTGGTTGGGAAGTGCAAACCAAACCTGAACAATAACACAAACAAATGGAACCAGGAAACAGGAGATTGCATAGGCAGTTGGAGCAGCACCAGTCAATAAGAATGCAGATTTAAATAGCTGTTCAGAGTAATGTGTTCACGTTTCCACCAGTCTCCCTCAGCTCTAACCAGGAACTTGCAAACCAGAACAGAAACAGCACCAAAGGAAAAAGTGCAGCTGTGATAAAGGCAGCATTCTGCATTCATCATCTTTGGAAATTTCTAAACACTTTTGATGAGCTTTAAATAGCTCAGCATGCTTCAATAACTAAGTCAATCTTTCATTAGTGTAGCTGAACTCAAAAATGAGAGACTGCATTTTTCAGCAACTGCACAGTGAGGGAAAATCTATTTGGTCAGATCATGCTGATGATTTCTGTAGCATTGCATCTAAATGGGAGAATAGTTACATTACAGCAGATTGCTAATGAGTACAGTCTGTGTTTAATGACGAAACATAGATCAATGAAATTGCCCTAATTGCATTATGCAAACTGGAATTGAAATACGGAAAATACCATCCAAGGTGAAGCTCATAATTAACGACGAAGTAAAATCCTCACAATATATTGTGCTTTCTTCAGGTAGAAACAGTCTCAGCTGGGAAAGCAGAGCTAAAATGTCACTAGATGTCAAAGAAAAGGCCAAGAGCCTGTAAGTTCAGACGCTTTCAGGTCTTTTCTCTCCATTCTTCTCTTCATTTTGTGCACAGGCACCGACATTGTGGTTTGATTAAGAGCTCCCCAGGGTTTGGCAGAGGGAAGAGAATGTGTTTACTACAACAGTTTTATGCCATATACAATGTTCAGTTTGTGGTCCTGATTGAGCCCAGTAGGCCTATCGAGATTGCAGCCTCTGCTCTCTCTAATCCTCTGGGGGTTAATTAACCAGAATAGGTAACTAGCTAGCAGCTTCTGATTGCATTAGCAGGCAAACAGACCTATTGAATCTTCTTTGTTTGCTTCTAGTAGGTAGTGTTTTCAAAGTTTATTTGATTTTCCTTATTTGAAACTGCAATTTGAATGCAGACTGAATAACTGATGCAGATTTTTTCACTTTTATCAATTTCCACCAAGTCAGTTGTGGCGCTGTTTTTTCAGCTCTGATACACTTGAGGGATCTTTTTTTTTTGCTCAAGAGAGGAAAACACACAAGAAGAAACCAAGAATCCTGTTTTCTAAAGGACTGTTTGTGGCATATTGATATCAGTTGCTACTCAATGAATTACTGTGGTAAGACATCTTTACTTCATATTTGTGTTTAAAACATAAGTTGTTAAGCAAAAGTCTCCAATCTGTAAAGACTATTGGAGTAAATTTAGATAATGTATTACTTATAATACACATAGTTCATGCTTGTAATCATACAAGCATCTAAATGGGCGCTTTGAATGGATTAATATTTGAATATAATCTCTGAAAAAGAGGTGTGAGGGATCAGAGAAAGTCATGCAGTGTCTTCATTCTTTTCAGTGTAATCCTCTTTTTTTCTGTTGCTGTTTTTTAGAGTGTGCGTGTTCACTTTCGATGACATGATAAAAACATTCTGCAGCCTAATTTAAATGCCTAGGGTCAAATAATACTTTTTGGATTGCTCCCTTGGTTGCCTGAAATACTACGATACTGTGAGATTGTCCCCCTCAGACAAATGCTTATTTTTGACTCGCACACAGATGGGTGTAAATCCCTGTCATCTTGTTAAATCTGTGCCAGTGACACCAAACTTTACAGAAACATCCTGATGGCAAGTGCCCTTTGTGAAAAATAAGCTTTGTGCCCGTGTCGCCTTACTAAGCTTCCTCCGTCTTACAACATAACCTTTGCGTATACTACCCATCTTATCATCCTATTACTTGTTCATGTGGAGTAAATGAAGAATAGCAGGGAAGAATTGTACAGTGAGCGATGAATTCATCTTTTCTACATAATACATGCCTTTTTGCCATAGTCTTTGTCTTCATGAGCCAGATACCTGTTAACATGTGTGACAAGACGAAACACTAAGAAGTCTACTACTACTTTTAGTTGCGGTTAGCATTTTTTTTTTTACACGTTGTACAAAAGATCCTAAGAGCCTTAAAATGTGCATTTTCTGCATGCTGGTGTAGGCTTAATCTTTCCACTGTCTCCAGCAGTGAGGTGTTATGAGCATACAATGCTAGTCTGAAAGGTTTCACCAAAATGCTGAGGCTTAAGGAAAAGAAGAGCATGATTCATCTTGTTTGTAAGCCAAGCCTCTATTAAGGGCAGAGTAAGAAAAAGGCCTTTGCTATAGCTCTTCCACCCAGATGCTCTGTAATTGCTTTCGGCTGCGCCTTGAGAATTTGATGAGTCAATTCAAGACTTTTGTTTGAGTGACTGAGCAAAAACTGAGCTCTCGCGGTGAAAGTGAATTATCACAGCATCATTGTGGAAACACATAACTGAAGGCCACAGGGTGTGAGCAAGCTAAAAAGCATTAGACATCAGGGCTCCTTAATTCTGAATACATAATTGCTTTCATATGCATTAATGAAAAAAAAAAAGACACCTGCAGCCTGCTGATATTGTAATTCATTGCTTTTGAGCTTTTAAAAAATGATACACACTCAGCTCACATTCACAATAGTTCTTCAAGTTTTGCATTTTTAGCAACAGGGTGTCATTACTGAGTTTATCTTTTCCCAGGTTAATGTTAGCAGAGTTCACACGCAGTTTCAGTAAGGATCATCCTAACACTGAGGTGTGGTCTGATGTGTTGTTTGTGTACAGCTTGGAATAGTGTTTGTAAAGCTCTTGACAAACAAAGCACACGCGTAATTAAAAATATCTTTATGTTGGATTTATACTTATGACCTCTTAGCCTCAAGTCTAGTCACATTTCTATTCCCGTGCTAAGAAGATGGATGACACATTGAATGAATCTCCTTAAAGCTGATTTCTTATTAAAATAGAATAACCCCAGTTCCACAAGGCCAAATAACCAGTTTTTTCACGATGTCCCACTTTCTGGCTTTCAGGAGTTATGAAATGCATACCCTTCTGATTCGGTGGTAAAGATAGTTTAAATTAGCAAGGATGAGACAGTCTTTGTATGTGTCACAATTTTCCCGTGGTGGCCTACAGAGAAGGGCCGCCACACAAGTCTCTTAAATTATAAATGCGTAAAATTATCATTAAAATCAAACTATCCCTGCACAAAATCTACCACAAAGCCAAGTCATGCTCACTCATAAACAGTGAAGTCCCTCTATGTGTCACCCTCTTTACACGTACAGATGGTTGTATCTTGCACTTATGACTCAGTGATCACTCAGGCTCTGTGCCTTGTTGTGTTGTTTTCACTTGCACCTCTCTAATTATAACTAATTTCCATAATACCCCCACCACTCGTTGCCTCCACTGCACTTTGCACCCCTGTACATAGTTCAACGTGGAGTGTCTAACTTTGAAACATGTTAACAATTAATAAAAATAGTATTCTGTATAACAAGACACAGACAGTCCTCTTATTAGAGCTCAACAAAATGTACCGAGTTTGTCAAAAGGAAAGGTTGTAGCGTCCTCACAAGACCCTAAAACCTATGCTCTTTGTCATACATGAGATGTGTCAGATTGCTTAGTTGTTTTTACAGTCTAGCCACGTTTAAGAGGATGACTTGTGTTTTTATTAACTTGCTGTCATACCAGAAATGTGTTTATATAAGTTTTTTTTTTTATAAAATTTGTCAATTTCCCTGAAAATAATTTGCAAAAATATATCAAGTATACAGGTATGTTGTTTAGAAAACTGTGTCACGTATAGGAATAATCATTTTTAAACCAGATTCCAGAATAAAAGCAATCATCTTGGTTTATTTAATAAGAACCGGGGACATGTTTACACACTTTTTAAGGATGCTGGCCATGTGGTGCACATGGACACTCAGTAATTAATTGCTGGAAATGATACCTATTCAGACCATCTGGACCATAATTAGGCCACAGTAGTGCCCTCTGGCTTAGTGTCGTCATGCCCCCCCCCCCCCCCCCCTACAGACCAAAACCAATAACCTTTTTCCCCTGAACTTTTTCATCTTGATGACACTGCTGTCCTTGGAAGAAACCCCACGGGGCACCTTCCAATAAGTACAGGATTCTATGCTCTTTTTAGCAAAGATCACTGTGGACATGCACATTGAAACCAAAATGAGATCAATACTGAAACTGAGAAGTATAATGTATGGTAGAGTAAGAAACTAACAAACTAGGATGTATTTATAGCTAATGAGCAAAAGTGTGTTTTCTCAAACCACCATCGGTTTGGCTTTTTGAAATGCAGGGGTCCTACAACTGGAGCTGCAATGGTGAACAAGTCATTTCTTAAGTTTCATCAGATGCTTCTAAGTATAAATAAGAATTAACAAACTAATTATTTTATATTTAAAAGATTTTAAAAAACTAAAATTGACCTCACAGTTGGCTACAACAAAAAAAAAGAAACATTTTATCATATAAATTTTAAGTATAAAGTAGAACAAAGACAGCTTATCATCCACAGTTGCTTGTGCTTCTCTCTTCTACCCCACACACCAGTCTGCCTTGTTGCTGATTTAGACTTCTGTGGTGAGTCTTCATAACTTAAATTTATGTCTGTTCATGGTGCATTCGATGTTATCTTGTTGTGGTGTAATGATGTTATATATGCTTTATATAGTCAGCTTTTCAGATGCAAACATATTTGTCCCTCAGGTTTTTGCACTTTGTACATTTTTTCAAGTCCATTCCTTCTATTTGTTGACATCTATTAGTCTTTATATTGAGGCTGTTGATCATTATTCTTTATACTGATTGTCATTCTCTTAATGATTTATTAAAAACAGCCAGAAATACATAGCACGAATCTACTGCATAGAACAGTTCAATCAAAATAATTATAGGCTGAATCAAGATGACATTTAGCTGCATTTTTAGGAAAGGAACACTGGGCTACAGCATAGGTTCCATTGTAGAGTTTCAGTGGGGTTTATGGTTACTATGGTGTATATTTAACACCGAAATACCCCTTGTCAGTCTGCAACCCTCCTCCCCTTCCAGTGTGCCTGATCTGCTATGGATTTCTCTTTATTTGCTTGGATTCGTACTCCACACTCTGGTCTCTATGCTCATTTCTGCTATGGTTCTCTCACTTTTCTGTACAGCCAGCAACCCACCACGTTCTCTGTGGCCACTCACACATCCTGCCCCAATCTGACCCACTCTGCCCGAGCTCAATATCTCCATGACCCGTTGAGCCCTACAGTAATTATTCATCTTTAATCAAAATACGGTCACCTTTCTATCTATCTGTCACATATCTTTAGCTCTTGCTGATGTATTATAGCCTTCATTCTTCATTCCTGCTTGCTTAATCTGTTCTCTGGTCAGGTTTTATCTTCTTGTAAATGCAAACATGGCCAAAGTGTTCAGAGAAACTTGTGAACTCGTAGAAAAGAGGTGTGAAAATATTTCAAAGTTGTTTGCAGTTGGATCAGTAATATTGTCAGCATGCACTAGCAGATGGACTGGGAGATGTAGCAAGAGATGTAGCAGGAGTTGGCCAGACTGGCTAGAAAGTGTAGCTGCCTTATGAAAAAGGCAGTGCAGCAGATAATCTCAGAACTCATGATCCATATCTTACCTCAGAAGCAGTTTACCTGCAGTGGTACAAGCTTCATTTTTTCAGTACATCACATTGGTTGGCATCACTAATTTTAAGACATGTCTTAACCAGAAACACATGAAATACTAAATGTGTATTAAAATGTTGATAAAATATATAAAAGCTATTAGTTTAAGGTGGTACATGGGCATAATTTGCTTACTTAAAGACTGCCTCAGCGGTGGTAGTGCTGAGAGTAATATAATAAGATTTTTGTGGGTGAGTCCATAGAGCAACTGATTAATCCAAAGATTAATTTAATCTGTTTTCATAATAAAACATTATTAGCCATCTCCTCCTTTGAGCATTGCCTTCCAGCCTTCTTAAAAGATTATAAACTTCCCCATCACTTACCTTCAAGCAGTCAAGAAAGTCATTAATTTAAGTAGACATCCTTAGTGTTCAGGATGGAAGAAATCAACCAAGTGCCATAAGAAATGACCATGTTAATGATTTCTTTGCAAAAGGGTCTGTCTGCAGTAGAGTCAGTTACAGCTTATCTTCAGCAAACAGGGCCCTGAAGAAACCCACCCTAGGTCTCTAGGTAGCAACAAACTTTTAATGCAGGAAAGTGGTTGTGAGCAATAAAGAGTCCTCAATAAGTCTACTATGAAAATACAGAACTGTCTCCAAATCTTGGCAAAATTGTCCCCCAAATGAACATAACTCCTCTGCTTGTTTATCATTTTCTAAATGATAAACTATGGGCTTATCAAATACCAGAAAATTATGCATAATTGTTTATAAAAACTTGTTATCAGCACTGGTAATTATCTTTTAAACTTAATATCTTTAGCAAACTTGTAAATAGATGCATGTAAAATGTGAGCTAGTGACATCACCTTTAGATTGAGCTGGACTAAACAACACTTGATCCCAAAAAAACAGTCATTAAATGTCATATGTGTTTGTGCCAGAAAACATTCTTATTTTTCCTTAGTTGTCACAGTGTATATTAAAGAAAGTTGGTAGTCTTTCCATATTTATAATCTTTTGTTCAATCCATGATAAAATATAACTCTCCAACTTCCATGTAGTTATATATTCAGTTTTTAAGCCGGGGTGTCGTGAGTCAGTGGGCCAGTCAGATCATAATTCAGAAATGGCCATACTTGTCCCTGAAATGCAATAAAAATGTTTTTACAATGATGCTGATATTTGATACCATTTTAGAGCTGATTCACAGAGCTCTTGTAAACAGCTTAATATCAGATCATCTGCTGGATTTGCACATATTGCACATGTTGCAGATATGCAGATATACAATCAAAGATTTTTTTTTCATTCATGAAGAATTTCAAAGTAGCCTGATAGCATAACCTTTAGAGCTGCTGAATCAAATTTCACATACAGGAAAGACAAGCTCACTTTTCATGTCTCTACCTTGAAACAGTGAAGTGCCCAAATAATATTGAAAAAGGTTTTATTTATTTAATTATATATTATTATTGTTATTAAAATAGTTGACCAGTCTAAACTGGAATTTTACTTCTAAACCAGGGTATACTTTCAAATGTATTTCATATAGAAACAACTACAAAAATAATCCTATTTCAGAATTCACATGGCCATGTGACTCTTCTGATCCAGTTTTTCCTGCTTTTATGTGAAATATTAGATTTCTGCAGGGATAACATATATATGTTGACCCTGCAGAAATACACACACACACACATATATAATTTCTCAGTTATAGACGTTCCGTTACAGGCAAAGAGGCGTAATAGTTCTTGTAGATGTACTAGATTCAGGGCTTTGCTTGAAACGTGGTCTATTTGGCCTTGTGTTTGATGCAAGTAATTTTTGATTCCAACTATTATTAAAGTCAGGTGTGTGGATTTTAACCAACAGAGTAAAGTATATATCTTCCTCTGGGAAACTTTTCCATTATTGGTTAGCAGTTGGGTCTGTTTCAGAAATGAGACTGCAGCCTTTTACAAGCTGAAGTTACCTTGAACATATTGCCTTGGCAGACCTACTGTTAAAATACTGGATTCCCACATCCCCCCTTTTTGAGTACTTAAACTAATCACCCTGGGCTATTGTTAGTTAAACTGCTGCCGTGTAGAGAGCTATAGTCCCTGGATGTATCCAGATGCTTTCTCACTGCTCTGTGTTCACTGTGACAGCAACTTCAAGGAAACATGAAACAGAATAAAGTGAAGTAAAGTGAGAGCTACTTTTGCATTGCTTTTTTGATGGATTGCCTGCAAATATGACAGAACTGTAACAGTAACTGAGTGAGTGCTTAAGGTACTTTGACTTCAAAAGTCCTGCTTTTTTGAACAGTGTACTAAAAATTTCACTTACTAGTTTTCCAAAAATGGTTGGATATAATATCTTAGTGCAGCCAACTCTAACCCTTTTAATGCTCATGTTACAGATTAAATGTTTTCTTTTCATTCAGAAAAATCTATTGTTAAACAATAATAGTAAGAAAAAGTTGTCTTTTTTGACATGAAATCCCTTGAGGGACTGGGTGTAATTTAGTGATTAGCACTGAGGGTGTTTCCCTCCAATATTTACCAAACAGTCAAGGACCCCATTAGAGAAGGAAATGTATTTGTATTGTCCATTGCAATGACAATCAGCTGAAGAAGGCCATTTGTTTAAAACCAATTGTTGGAGTCAAATTGTTAAATGTTGTGATTGTGTTACTTAAATTTGTAAGTCTTAGTTTAAACTGTATGATCAAAGACATTCTTTTGTTTCTGACTCCCTCCCCAGCCTGTTGAATGGTGGGGGAGGCTGTAGTGTTTTATTATAGGCACATCCTATGTGAAGGTTCTGTTTTCTTGTTTAGTAAACTTCCTGCCTTTATGACCCTTTCGGTGAGCAGGAGAGTCACACAAACACACCCCTAAACACACACACTCACACAGAGTGTTTTAACCTTTTGTGACCATAGGGTTTGTTTTTTTTTTACAATGGGTGTTTGTGTAAACTGTGTGTCACAGAATAAAAGGCTGCAGGAGAAGATGGTTCTTCGAAGTGGTCTGGGACCGAGGGCAGAAGGGCTGCTCTGAGATCCTTCCCGCGCTAACATGTGAAAAACCGGTTGAGCTGTTCGTCTTGCTTCGTTAACGGGAATAAGTCTCTAAATCAGCCGGGCCTGTGAAGCGCAGACCCAACACCAATAAAAGGATAGATAAACATGAGAAACAAAATTCATTTATTACATCTTAGTATTATTTTTATTTGTTTATGCCTTTTTTTTTACACTACTAGACTCTAGTGAAGTTCCCTAATTTGAATTCTTCAAAGTTTTTTTATTTCTTTTTTTTTTATACTTTTCCAGTAATGATATTCCATTGTTTGCACTGGAGGCAATGTGCAACTGAAAAAGCAATTTAATTAAACTTGAACATGTTTATTTCGATTAAATTCTGGCTACATTCTTTTGTACTGTTTTCACGAGTCAACATTGTTTAAGTGACATTACCTGAACACCCGCCGGCAATGCAAACACAATCCTACTTTTGCATGTTGCATTGACTGAATGAAGCCTGTGGCTATTGCCTTTGACAAGACGTTCTGACAGATTCATGCTGAAATTCAACGATCTCCATTTTTTGCGTGTTTTCTTTTCGTTTTATTCCCACCACTTGCTTTCTCGAATTGTTCCAAATGAGAGTTTGGTGAAAGCATCAGCGAGAGAACCCGGGATTTTCCTTATGAATTATTCAAAGGCACAGAGTTTGAAAAGTATCATGGTAGGATAATTATTCATAGAACTAAGCACTGACAGGGGACACATTTTCTTGTTGAAGGTGGTGAGAGCAAAACATATACTCATGGCAACATCACAGCTGTGTCAGTCATCATTGTATAGAGCATGATTTTTTTTTTTTCCTTTTCTTAGCTTACTTTTCTGTCACAAGCCCTCCACCCTACAGTGGAGAGGAACTAATAAAGATTGCCACTTCTGGCTGTGCGATAGATCTCGCTGTAAACTATCAACAAGGGGATGTCCTAAAGAAGATCCTGCACAGGACAGGCGCTCCAAGGATCAGTATAGCAGGCTGCAGACCTTAAAGGCAGTGGAGAGAAAAAAAGCAGAAGCAGGTGTGAAGAGCTTGAATACAAACCAGGCTAAAGATGGCTCCCCATAAACCACCACTGCCCAGTATCTGCATCACCAGTGCCAGATCGCTCTGCAACAAAGAGTACATCACAGCAAAACACAGAGGTTTTATCTGCCGCAGGAGTCATTGTTCTGGCTGTGTACATTTTACCAAGCACCAATACCAAGACTGAATAAAGAAGTTTTTTTTTATCAGCAACCTACAATCTCTTCATCCTGATAGGATCTTTATTATAGCAAGAGGCTTTAATAAAGCCAATCTGAAAATGGTTGTTCCTAATTTCTGTCCCACCAGAGGGCGGACCATGTTTCCAGCAAGCTCAGAGACGGATACAGAGCCCCCACCTCCACATATATATTCTACTCTAATTATAGTTTTTTTCCTGATTACATAAGGAGAGATATTGTTTCAGATGCCTCCTATGAAATGTTTGTTTCCAGACCTCAGTTGTATAGAACATACACAATAATTTAATGATTTAAAACAATTTTATTCTCATTTAGTTGGTTGTCATATTTGTATTATTTTCTTTCTTTCTTGACATTCCTGTAAGGATTACTGCAAAGAAAAACGCTTTACTCGGTAGAACATCTGATAATTATGTACATCTTTGGCAATGTTGCAACTGCCTCCTAACTGGATTTTTGAGGTTGGTACAGTACTGATATTTTTGGCAATATTGACGTATCTGTTACATCAATAGAAAGAAATGTATCCAATACTTACATGTTTGTCCTTTTCCCGATTGGTACTTATAGCCTATAGGTGTGAATGTTAGAGTCGATAGTTTTCTGTTTCTCTGTTAGCTCTGTGACAAACATGTCCTGGGCATATCCCACCTTTAATTCTCTGACAGCAGGGATAGGCTCCAGTCCTGAAAGGATCCTAAAAATGGATAGGAACAAACTGATGGATAGTGTAATTATTAATTCTAATGAGTGTGAGCAAATGAGTAACATTATACAGCGTGTGTGCATCATCATTTAACACACCCTGAATTAGAAGGTAAAAAGCATCACGGGCCATAAATGCAATATTGATGAAGATATTTTGGACAAGAATCAACTGGAGTGTAATTTTGGACTTCTTTGCCTGCCATTCCTTTTATTCTCTTTTACGGCTTTTTCATCAGCTGAATCCAATGGACTGATCAATAACTAGTAAAGTTTTGTGTTTCCTGCATGGACAACAGAAAACCATATTGGATGAGTGATAACAAGCAAGCTATAGAAACAGCCAAATCACTTAAATTGTGGCTTTGATTTGTCCTCCGAGGGGTCCATTACTTCTTTGTAAAAACCCCTGCTCAGGGTTCAGCTGTTCAGTCAGATTAGCACTGTTGTCTGGATTCCCCTGGGTAGTAATCATGCAGTGCGGTATTGAGGCAAAGCTTTGTGTTGTGTTGGTTATTCTTCAGTTTTTACTCGTATTAGTGACAGTGTTGCACACTCTTCTACATGCAGTGACAATGACAATGTGATACTTCATCTTATATATATTACTCATATCTGCACTTACCTTCTATCTCTTCTATCCCACCTGAACAATATTATATTCCAACACATTTAGTGTGTTGGAATATAATATTGTTCCTTTAGTGTGTTGGAATGTGTGATTTTTGCCTCAATAGCCTACATGTTGTAGTAAATAAAACGTATTTACTATGAGATCCTCAGTTTAGATGAAGGGAAAAAAAGAATATCCTGGAGGAAGTAAAACTTCTCTCAGGACTGATTTCCAAGCCACAACAATAATGAAATTTACATTTGGGAGAACCGGAGAGGAAATATACAAGATGTTTATAGAAAGTACACAAAAATTGATGTAGTGAATAAAAATAAACATCCATGAAATGTAATTGAAGTTATCCACACATTTCTTGTTTTGTTTCTTTGTTAGTGTGCTGTTTATTTCAGAACCTTCTTGGGTTTAGTGGTAAAACACAAAAGGCCCTTTCAAGTCAATCAATATGCCTTTACAGCCCTGTTTAAAACACCGGTGTAAAGCTAAACAGTTAAATGCATCTGTATTTCCCCTCCCACTGTATACCTCACACTAGACTGTAAAGACTATAAAGAGAAAAGGCTACAAGCAAATATCAAGGACAGAAGAAGGCTTTCTAGTCTTTCTCAAGGTGTTACAAGCAGCACTACTGAAAGGATTTTAATGGCATTGAGCAGCAAGGTCAGAGGCCAGATCTCTTGATTGGACAAGGAGACAAAAAACCAAAGAGGAAGGATGGAGAGATTGGGAGACAAGAGAAAACACAGTAAGAAATGAGAAGAGAAAACAGTGGCATAAGAGAATACGGTTTAAAACAATCAAGCTGTATATTAAATTTGATTTTTTAAAGGGGGGGGGGGGGGGTAGAAAGATGTCTTGCAGCTATTTAGATAAGATTTCCTGCTAAGTATACTGAAAGACTGTTGGGACATCACAGAGATGCATGTGTATGCTGGAGCTGCATGTGTTCCTTTTAGCTAACATCATGAATAATTTCTCTCTTTTACAATATATATATATATGAAAAAAAAAGCATGTTCAATGGCCTCTTGTGGATGTGCTGAATGGTACATTACGCACAAATGACAACAGTAGCCGCTTGTGATAAATTTACAAAGCTTGGCCACATGTAATAATATCAAGCTGTTAATTAATATTACTGTCATTTTATCAGTATGACTATGAGATGTTTACAGTGTCTCATTTTAATACTGAAAAGCATCCTCTCAGCAGAGTATGCAGTCTAAAATGATGCACTTTTGGCAATAGGAAACATCACGCTTCCATTATGGCAGGTGCAGTCATCCTGTTTGTTGTTTTCTAAATTTTTGCAACAGGCATTTATGGAAGCAGTGCATGTCTTTATCATAGCTAATTGTTCATGTTGCATGTTGTTGCTACACTGTGTATTTATGAGCTTTATGGTATATTTATGGGAAGACTGATTTAAATATAGGCTAGGATGAGGTGTGTGCGTACCGTCTTTAACTGCCTCTGTTGTTGAGTCATTGTACAGATGAAACACCCCCTGACTCAGACCTGATGTAGGCTGCCTAGGAACAGAGGGGTGGGGGTCCAAGAAGAGAATGCACAAGGGCTCTCAGGAGCCCACACAATGTGTTATCAGCGGCTGCAAATGCATTTTAATCAGTTCACACAAATTATCTCACAAGGTTTTTTAGTTCAAAGCCAGAGAAGGTAGAAATTCACTCAAGGTTCTGCTTATCATTTTAAAAATGCTCTTTAGACTTGAGGCTGCACAAGAAAAGAGTCCAGGTCAGTGAAAATTTAAGAGATGAATGATGAAAATTTCAGACAGTCTTTGCTGGTTATGCAAGTTTATGATAAAATTATTAAAGGAGAGAGGATTAAGAAAAAGTGTTTAAAGTTGCCTCTTTTTTATTTCCCTCCTACGCCTATCCATGTTTTGTTTTTTACCTATTCCTAGAAATACTGTGACATGATTTAGGGAGCAGGTTGTAAACACCTGCAGCAGGTTCAAGTCTTATTGTTGGCAAGCAGTGCACACTCTGCTGGTTGCACCTTTGAGCAAGAACCGGCATAGCGCACAGCTTCTGAGGTACTGTTGTGGGCTAATCTCTCAAGGGGGAGTAGCAGGTGGAAAAAAGAGAATCCCCCCAGGCTTCACTGATTTATGGTAGTAACACTGCTTGAAATGTGAAGTGAAAAATGGCAAATCTAAAACATGGTTTTTGATAGTTGTACATTGTAACGCTACACATCTGTGTTTTATTTGAGTCTTGATTATTATTGGATTCTAATTACAATGAGTAATTAATATACTTTCATGCATCCATGTAAAAACTCATCTAATGCTCATATTGCAGGACATGTGTTGTCTAATGCATTTATTGATTTTTCACTCTGTCTAGCTAATGTAGCTTAGTAAGCTACAATACACATTAAATAAAGAGTTTTTGAAAAAGGATATGCATAGGGCGTAGGAAATGTGTGCACAGTAGTGTATCTGTGTAAGTGGTTGCTAAGTTGAAGATGGTAAAAGATCTGCTGTTGAGCTCTTCATATATGACTCTGATTATTTGCATTAGATAAGAAAATAAGTGTCTTTCTTTTCAGCATTTCTGGAACATATAGGCTACTTTAGGCCATTTCCACTAGTAATGTGAGATGAAGTATTCTGACCTGCTAAAGTGGAAATATAAGGCACTTCAGCATCAATATAACGGTGCAGTAATGTTTATGTTGGATAAGAGAATCAGTTTTACTGAGAAAAATATACTGCAATAAAGCTCTTAATACGTAGCACATGTCTCTCTAATGAACTGAGAAATTGGTTGATTTTTTTCCCACTTGTCACAAATGTAATGAAATGACAGTGTACTATTCCCCAGACCTTATTAAGTCCTCTCATATTGTGGCTGTTTTATTTTTATCCTCCCATTTAATTACGAAGTTTTTGTTCCCTCTCCCGCCCCCCCCCCCTTTTTTTTTTTTACAACCTCCTGCTTGTCTTCAAAGTTTAGAATTGTAATAGTTATTATACATGGGATTAAGGCTCATGTCTGAGAGGCTTTTCCTGTGGGATGAACCAAGATCTGACTGTTTGATGCAGTGTTTTTTGACTCTATCCCTAGTTAAGGGTTATCAGACACCAAAAAAAGCAACTGGCTCAATCTACCAAGTTTATCTCTAATTAACATGGATTAATTGAGCTTTGACTTTGCTCTGCAAGCCAAGCAGAAGGGTAATCTGTGCATGGAAGCCTGTTATTGCCCCAAGGCTGTTGATCCTCACTGTTAAGGGTTCTAGGTCCCAAAGCCCTCTGTCACGTGACCATAATTATGTTGCTCTTGCAGTTTATATGTTAATGAATTGTACAGTTAGCTATGCTGAAAACAATTTATGAAAATTGTTGTGAAAATAGAACAATTACCAGCAACGTCTTTAGATTGTTTCGCTGCCATCTGCATGCATTAGGAGTCAACAAGACTGCCGCTGCTCACATTATTCTTGTTTTTCCTACTCCTACTTTTATTTGAAATATTGCTGCCTTCCTTCCTTAATTATTTGTGTTTGGCAAAACTGAAGGAGGCAGACTTGTTTAATCGTATCCAGGTCACATCCTGTGGAGCCATTCTGTAGCATCAGAAGTCAGATACACACTGGTTTATTAAAGGAGTACAGTGTTATTTTGTATGTTGGCAGGCTCACCTTAAAGCCTCACTGCCCTTTGCAAAGACCCTCTCAATAATGAATAAGCCAAAGAGCATTGCAATCTCTTTCCTCTCATTATGATCCCATTTGATTGCTTGCCGATGCTCTTTTGAAAAGGTGGGTTAATTGCATACTCTGACTGTGAACTAACCTGCAAGTTAATAACATCTTTCCTTCAGGGTAGCATCATTATAAGATATAAGCCTCATTAAAATAAAATGATGATTTAATAACTTTCCCTTACAATGACCCTTATGAGGTTGTGCTGTTATTTTGTAGTTATCTGGGAAATTAAGCTATCAAAGACTTTGCTTTTGTATTCCTCTGTTTTCAGAAAGCAAGAGTTAACCATTTCAGGGCTGCAGGAACTCTGACCAGTGTAAATGCAAAAAAAAAAGAAGGATAAGTGCTGGCGTGGTTTCTATCTTATACTTAAATTAAGATATGCCCAGTGCTGTAATATTGTGTTTGTATGTAGGTTTGTTTTTTTAACTCTACATACTACAGTATGGTTTTGTCACTTTCTGAAAGAGTCTTGGTTCATATTCTTTTCACATGATAACCAACTACACTGCAATGAACTGGACCCTTTGGCATGAGGGCAGCCATATCAGATGCTAATCTGAGGCTTGCTTCTTGCACGCTGCACCCAGTATGTAGCATACACTGTCCCTGCATGATTACACATAATGTTGCTTTTATTACAGCTTTACTCTGCACACAGTCCCATTCCTCTGCAGCTTCACTCAAGCTCCCAGAGTTAATTTTCATCCATTTCCTGCCTTCCAGAGTAGCTCTTTCTTTGGAGCCATCTTCCAACTCAAAAAATTGAAATCTAACACTTTGATTATGCTTTTTAAGGAGTGTTAATAATTGCTGGGTAAAGAAAGCAACTTTCTCCAACCATCCACCATTAATGCAGAGAGGTTTTTTGTGTGAAGAGGAGTCACATTATGTGCAATGATCAGTGCCTGGGGGCCACATCAAACACAGTCTGAAAACCTTTCCTGAGGAGATAGAGGCAGGAACATTTCACAAGTGGCTTTTCATTGGTTGATTGCACAGAGGCCAAGTTGTTATCTAAATCCTCAAAATTCTGAGGCAAAATAAGAAGTGCCTTGTGACCATTCAGGGTGTGCAAACTTACCCCTTAAATAAATACCAAAGCAAAATGTTTACAACCAATACTGTGCTGGATTATGGCTTAGGAAACCAAGTGGTTACAAAGTCAACCAGTGACATACAGTCTACAAAAATGCATTATACCAACATTGATTTGCATGGTTTTACTTGAAAAGACAGCTTAATATAATCCTGGACAAGTTTTATGCCCTAGCACCCTGCATTCAAATAACTTCAGAAACATATGATTTTAATAGTGAAGTATTATTAGGCTTAACTATGCTTTCTTAAAACTCTCTTACATCACAGCATGCAAATCTTTTTCTCTTCCTTTGCTAAGATCACATATATTCTAATAAGTCAGCATCCTGTACTGTTGAGTGAATTATCCATGATTATATCAGCTTCTTATTGGCGCTCTGTGAATAATTAGTTGGTAAATAATTTGAAATCAAAGATAGATGGTGAGTGTCCACTTTTCTCAGCACGGAGAGAGATAATTATGTGTAAACTGACCCATGATTCCTAGACTTAGTTTGCTTTCTACCATGTTTCTGTGGAATAAAAGACAGACAAATGTGCAGAAGGACAGACATATGTCATATCGACCATCTGAGGTTTATGTCTGCTACACTCGGCTATAGTTCGGAGATACTACGTCTTAAACGGCCGTGCCTACAACAATTAGTATTGTCTTTTACATAGAACACTGAAAACTAAACAACTAAAATTTATTTATTTTTTTGTTTTTTTTAGAAAGGAATAAATACAGACTTTGCCTCCTCAAATTTCAGCTTGTTCTAAATAAGCAAGCTCAGATTCAAGGTAAATAGATTTGTTGCATTTGCTATCATATGACTTTAATGACTTTAATTACATGTAAATGAACAGTTTTATCATCTAATTCACTGTACCCAGTAAAACCAAATTTTTCACTATGGCCATATTCACTAGCACATTGCACCAGAACAAACTTAGTTCTGGCATAAAAATTGCATTGCCAGTATGTACAAAGCGCAAACTGATTTACTAATGTTCGCCACATGTCATTTATTACTAATTGTACTAATGTCTAATGTCAAAGCAGTCATTTTTTTTTGTCTTATTATTTTGCCTTATTTTTTGGCTTTGATAATGTGGCAGTTATTGCTGTGTAGAGGGGACGTTTTGAGATTTGAGAGCATGTGCTAAAGAGCCAAACAAAGATGTGATAAAGATGTAGAGATTTCCAAGTCATCTAATTGTAAATTAGCTTAGTGAACTCCAGCCTAAAGGACCCATGCAATACCGGCGACAACAAAACTTCTTGCAATTCTTCATTTTTAGGTTTTGGTTTACCGTCTGTGGCAGGAATTTTACAATCTTCTCAATAGGGAGAAGAATTGAGGGAAGAAAACACCGACTTTGATACTTGTCCTAAAAATAATCTGAATTCTGGATGGGAATTCTGAATAGCATCCCGTTTTTCACTTAGAGTTTGGAAATTGTTTGTTAGTTTTAAGGTGCTGTTTATGCATTAAATAGATTTATTACACTCAAACAGCAAAGTATTAAATAAATTAAACCGGTATGATTTCAGGACCATGGACAGCGTATCTGATCACCATTTTGATGAGATGTGTGTTTTCAGTGATGGACCTACACAAATTCACCTGCATGCACTTTGTATATGCACTATATGTGCGATATAGATCGCAGCATAGTACCATCTCTGACTTTGTACATGCTGTCTGTATGGATATGCTACAAGACAATGCTCTAAAAAAAGGGTAAGCAAAATAAAATAGTTATAGTGAGACCATACCAAAGAAAAATAAACAGAAATTCTGCAGTTACCCATCAGTCAGCTGCCCAGGGAGCAATTGCAACACTCTCACCTTCAAATCTCGTTTTGATAAAACCTCTTGTAGGATTCATTTACCTGGACATCATGTCAAGAGTTCTGAGTTGCACTATTATTCTGACAAGACTAATAGCTTATATATCGTGCACAAGTGCAGCTGATGATGAGGAAATATAACGGATTTCTTTTGACCAGAAAGCCTTTGAAGAAAGAATAAAATTCTAACTAACAGTGTAACTGTGTGGTTTGCCACTCTGATAAAGTCGGGCATCATTTCTACTCATCCCCTCACAAGTTTGCCTGAGGCTGTGTTGAAAATTAAAGAGGGAACATGGGATGGAAGTGCCCCATATGTTTTTAGCGATTCATATGGAAATTATTCAGTGATGTGAGCTTACCAGAAATAGGCTAAAAAAAGGTTTTCTCATGTATTTGTTATACTGGAAGAGCAAATGATGATTTAATAGCCAAGAAAAGTATTATAAGTTTGCTCTTCACATTGGGCCATTTGTGTATGTATGCTTGGGTTGATGGCATTGCTCATGTGACCTCAGCACCCCTGCGAAATGTCTGTTCATGGATTTATGCTGAGTCAGACACCATTAGCTGTTATCATCCCCCTCTCAGGATCCCACTCTGCACTAATGTGGGTCAAGGGCCACATTATAGAAAAGCCTTCCCCGTACAGACTTATCTCACAGTGCATTGCAGGATTTCTGCCATTGGACTGTCGGTGAATGTCATAGGAAGCTTCCAGAATATTGAGATAAAATGAAAATGCTTGAAAATCCAAGGTTGGGTTGTTTTGTTTTTTTTAAAAAATCTGGTTTTATTGAAAGACCATTTTTGAACAAATTTGTCATGTGAGAGAGTGAAAATTTTGTATCTTGTATCTTGTTAAATACACAATCACTCTAACATAGCTCAGAACACACAGCACACTAAATATATGTTGTTTGCAGTTAAATTATAAAGGAAATTGTAAGGAAAAGAAAAATAAACAGTGCACTCAGAAGTGAGTTCCACACAAAAAATAACTGTGAATGAACAGATAGCTGGAATGTTATTTGTGGACGCTGCCCTGGGGCATCTGCCTAATTCTATGCGGCATTTGCTCCGGTGCAGGACACACTTGAGTGGGTGCCGCTGATGATGCACTTGATGCACTAGGGTACTCTCATTCAGAAGTGTGCAGGTGACTAGGTCACATAACAGGCTCACTCAAATCCTGATTATGAACTGTTACAAAGAATTCCAATCATTATCCTGATTAGACACCCTCTTAGTAAACCATCAAATCATATTGTGCTGCAATTCATGTGGACAGCCAGAGTACATAAGCCAGCTATTATGTGGAAAGATTTGTGCACAACAAGAGTGTTCTGTACAGAGAGTCATTTTTGTCCACTGTAGCTAGAAGTGATTGATTGACTACTATGTTAAAATCATTATCGGCTTCATTTACTTTTGATTGTGCTCTATTTTTAAGTGGTTTTAAGAGTTAGGATTAAAGGACAATCCTGCGTAAATTTAAAAAACTACAAAACATAGAAGTTACAGGTGTGTGTGTATTAGGAGAAGCCCTGTATGTTCAGTTAATGTGGAGAGCCAGTTGTGAGCATCCTTGAATTTTATTTGTGATAATCAAGACAGTTTATTTCATCTGCTTCCTTACCTGCAACCCTTTCAGGGGTTTGTGTCCCCTCCCTGTCTCAACCTGGGGTTCTTTCATGTGTTACGCAAATATATTAATCTCCACAATATGGAGCCACTGAAGCCACTTTCAAAATCTTACTAATCTTACTAGTTACTTCTAAAACACTGATAGGGCTTTCAGATTGAGAAAAAGATACCTATGTTAGTATTTAGATTGAAAGAATAATCTTGATTAAATATACTGTTTATATATACCATTTTGTAGTGTTGTATTTTTCTAAAAATCATCTTGAAATAATGAGTGTTTTATTGCAAAAATATAGGAAAGAAATACGTAAATGAGTTACATTATTTATTTAATGTTTTTAATTTACATCTTCCATTTATTTCTAATTTAATTCAAAAAGATAAACTCGATATATTTGATATTAAAACTCATCCTACTGACTGGGGTATATTTTTCGTCATACCCCAGTCATACAACCATTATTAAAAATGCAATTTGTTTCTAGTGATGTCACATTAGTGTTTTGCCTTTCTGCTTTAATTAGTGATTGTTTAAAATGTTTTGAGGTCCCAGGGGACTCCAGTTAAAAACATACAGAGAAAGCAGAGAAAACCCCAACAATCATATGACCCCCAATGGCTAACTGTTGGTTACCTCCAACAAGGCAGTTTTGGGGCAGTTTGCACTTCTGTGTGAAGTTGCTGCATGAGAATAAACTGTTGCAAGTATAAGGCCATGGTTCTCAGTTATGAAAGGGGGGCATGTCCGTTCCAGACCAGGGGTGAGTTGCTGGTCCAAGTGGAGGACTTTAACGGTCTCAGAGGATTTGTTCATGAGTGAGGGGAAGAGTGGAGCAGGAGATTGGCGGATGGATAGGTGCAGCACTTACAGTAATGTGGGCACTGTGCTGGTCTGCTGTGGTGAAATGAGCCAATTCTGAAGCTGTCGATCCAGGTTCTGACGCTGGCCGATTGTCATGAACTCTGGGTAGTTACTGAACAAATTAGCAGAAACTAGCGTATTGTTTTTAACGTTTCTGGAGTGTCTCTCCCTTAGCAAAATGGAAAGTATCTTGGTCATTTGGGACTGACTCGGAGTAGAACTGTTTCACCAAGTTCTTAAATCAACTTTTCTCAGCAGTCCTCTCAAGGCTGCAGTTATCTGTGTCGTGGCTGTTTGTATTAAACTAGACTTGAAAATAAATCTTTATACTGTTTGAATAGTAACTGAACATTAAAATATCAATATGAAAGTTTACTTTTCATATATGCCCCCTCCATATAGAAATGTCCTGTCATATAAATATTATATTACAGCAGCAGAAATATTTCAGCTATCTTAGTTGATTTCTTAGGTTTATATAATGCTTCTCTTTAGATAAGTATGTCATCATATTATCTTTGCACCATAATCTGTTAGAATAAGCCTGAGGAGAAATTCAGATTATTCCTGTCATCGTTTAAATTTAGCACAGCCCATGACACACCAAATGAGGCAGGAATGGTTTGCAATCCTTGCAACCTGTCACCCAGTCTGTTTGTTGCAAACACGGCATTAGTTCATGTATCTACTGTATGTGCTTTATGATATAAGTACAGCTGTATGTATGAATAACCGAAATATGTAAAGCCACCCAGTGATATAGTGCAAGTTGTGTTTTGTATTATTTTTTCTCGAGTATCCATGTTTTAAACATGTTTTATTTCTAAATCAAAAAATATAAAAATATTCAACATGACAAATTAGTAAATTCTGCTCTTTTGGAGGAAATGCTTGTAATGATATTCATAATGTTCTTTGAATGTTACATGTGTTTCAGTTTTGTAAGTTTCTCAATTTTTCCATGTTACACCTCCATGAACTTCATGATTTTCGAGTGGTTTCTTTTATTCTTTATTCTTTCTTTTTCTTCTTTCTGTCCTTTTAGAGATAGGGTGGATACTTTTTCTGAATGCTACTATTTCCGAATAACAATGTGCTTAAAAAAAAAAAAAATATATATATATATATATATATATATATATATATATATATATATATATATATATATATATATATATATATATATATATATATATATACACATGTCAAAAATAGATAAATCATTTACAATAAAAACATTCAACTTTTTAAGAAACTTTTTCTGAAGTTCTTTGTTTCTATTGAAACAGTGGGTGATGTCAAAACAAAGCCTAGCACCCAATTGTTCACCCTGTATGCATCCACAAGAATGCTAAGGAAGGCATTCTTGATATTTCGATGTGGTGAGCTACATTTATCAAATATTTTTATGTTCACCTTGTGTGGTTTTCTCCATAGTTAATTCTCCTATGTTATTTGTGAATATTCATTATTCATTCTTCAGGCACACAATGAAGTCTATCATGAGGAACCAGCTAATATATCGCTTTCTCTCCCTTTGTTTTCTTGTCTTGCAGAACCGTGACAGAATGGTCGAGTTTATGAGCAAAGTCATGCCGCACACGGTCATCTCATGCTGGCAGCCTTTCCTGGGATTGGCCCTTGTGGCTGTTTTTGTGGGTTCTACCCTGGGATGTCCCTCGCGATGCGAGTGTTCAGCACAAAGCAAGGCAGTTGTCTGTCACCGTAAGCGCATGCCCACCATCCCAGATGGCATCCCAACTGAAACAAGAATCCTGGACTTAAGTAAGAACAAGCTGACAATGATCAACCCCGATGACTTTTTTGCCTTCCCTGGGCTTGAGGAACTTGACCTCAGTGGAAATATTATCAGCTATGTTGAGCCTGGAGCATTCAATGGGTTGTTTAACATGCACTCGCTCAGCCTCAAAAGCAATCGAATCAAGCTTATTCCTCTGGGTGTCTTCACAGGCTTAGCCAATCTTACCCGACTGGATATAAGTGACAACAAGATTGTCATTCTCCTGGATTATATGTTCCAGGACTTGCACAATCTTAGGTTTTTGGAAGTGGGTGACAATGACCTGGTTTACATCTCTCACCGTGCATTCAGTGGACTTTTAAGCCTGGAGACACTAACCTTAGAAAGGTGCAACCTAACAGTTGTACCCACTGAGGCTCTTTCTCATCTGCACAACCTGGTCAGCCTGCATCTACGATACCTCAGCATTAGCACTTTACATCCATACTCATTCAAAAAGCTATTCCGATTGCGGCACTTAGAAATTGATAACTGGCCTTCACTAGACCATGTGCCAGCTAATACCCTGCATGGCCTCAACTTGACAACACTGTTTATAACCAACACCAACTTGTCCACCTTCCCTTACCTAGCCCTGAAGCATCTTCCCTATCTGACACATCTCAATCTGTCCTACAACCGCATCAGGCACATTGAAGCGGGCATGCTGATGGAACTGGTTCGGCTGCGAGAGCTGCATATTGTTGGAGCTCAGCTGACCACCATTGAACAGTATGCATTCCAAGGTCTGCGGGGTCTCAGAGTTCTCAATATCTCACACAATCGACTGGATACATTGGAAAAGGGCGTTTTTCAGTCTCCTGAGGCTCTGGCGGTTCTTCTCATTGACAACAACCCCTTAGTGTGTGATTGCCGCCTCATGTGGATCCTGCAGAAGAGGCATTCCATCTTCTTTGGGGATTCACAGCCAGAATGCAGCACACCTGAGGGCATTCGTGGACGCCCTTTTAAGGAGTTTAAGGAGACTCTCCTGTCTTATTATGTTACATGTACCAAACCGAAAATTCGTGAAAATAAAACACAAACAGTTACTGTAGATGAGGGTCAGCAGGCTATGTTGCGTTGCAGTGCTGATGGGACACCAAGGCCAATTGTGTCTTGGTTGTCCCCACATCGCCGAGTGCTAACAAACAGCCATAGTAGAGTAACCATCCATAAAAATGGTACACTAGAAATCAAGGCAGCAGAAGTCCAAGACAGTGGAGAGTACCTTTGCCTTGCCTCCAACACTGCTGGAAATGACACCTTGAAGACATCATTGGCGGTGAAAAGTTTAGGATCACTGTATGCCAACAGGACCCAGTACTACACAGATCCCAGCAATGCCACTGCCAATGGAACGACTGGTGTGACCCTCGGTTTTGACCTTAAGACTATTTTAGTGTCAACAGCTATGGGTTGTTTCACATTCCTGGGAGTGGTCTTGTTTTGTTTCCTGCTTCTTTTTGTTTGGAGCAGGGGAAAAGGAAAACACAAAAACAATATAGATGTTGAACATGTGCCACGATCAAAGTCTAACGGCACTAATGTTGACTCAGCAGAGGGACAAGCCGGTCCTCGTCGTTTTAACATGAAAATGATGTGACTTCTTTTATAGAACTCAGAGTCTGGATTGTGGAAAAGCCCAAAGTACAGTGTATTTTTTTGAAAACAGAATGACTGAATCTTCTCACTGCTACAGGAAGAGTGGTAGTGAAAAGACCTTGGGGCATCACAAAATGATGAGCATTACCTTAAATCTGTGGATCTTGATATAGTTCTTGAATACTGTGTCTCAAATGAAAAAGATTTTAGAATGACTACCACTGCTGGAAAAACCTCTCAGATGAGTTGCTCTCATGAAGACCTGGATGAAATAAGTGTCAGTTATCAACTTTTTGAAATTTATATGTCCCAGAATCATTCAGTTTTGGGATGAATCTACAGACTCAGTTGAACAATGTACATTACAAATTTGTATCTAAGCTATAACCTACTTTGTTTAGTCTTGCGCCATGCTTATTCACCAATCAATGAAACACCATTTCCTATGTTCTATATTTTTCATATGTGTACGTAATGCTTCATTATGTACATGTATGTACATAATCGTTCAAAAGAATAGTTCATAGCAATATTCATGGGATACACTTGCTAAAATTGCTATAACCCTGTTCCACAAGTACATTCTTCAGGCTTTTGAAGTTTCCATTGATTCCAGAAGGGCTTCTATGGCTAAGTATTTGTCCTCTGCTCCCCAATTGAATAAATATTAATAAATATATATATCATTTATCAATAGAAGCACAAGAAAATGATTTTATTCATGAAAGTATTAAGAATTTTGCAAAATTCAGTCTTCAAAAACTTTTCAGGATAACAGCTGGATTGTCATAACATTGAGTATTGGTCAAGCAACCTACATGAACCACTTTTCTGTCTTATTTTGTCTATTTTTATTCCTTTAACTGTACCTTTGCTAGTTGGCAAACTACATGTGTCAGTTTTACTACAGTGACATTTGCATCATTTTCCCCAGTAGGAATTTTGGACTTTGTTGTGGTAGTTCTTCATTTTGTTGTTGAATCATTTAGATTGTGAAAACAAAAGTAAAAGTAAAAAACTATGTATGTGAAATAAAAAAATGTATTTGTACCAAAGTGTCTGACTAAATGCATAAAATATAATCATCTTCTACGCAGCCTCACTGATAGACTTCACATCAATGGTGTAATAATAAGTGTATCATTGCTAATTCCTTTTTTATTGTTGCAGTCTCTAAAACCTCACAGAAACATTCAAAGCATTAACACTGAAAGTGATGTAGTCAACCATGGTTAAGAGATAAATACTTATATGAACAATATTTACTTGCAAATGCCAAAATGCAATGCTAGAAATATTTGATAATATGGTACAGTGATCCAGAACTGCAGTGATCCACTCTAAATGTTCACAATAATAATTAAATTATGTCTGTACAGGCCAACTCAATGAAGCTATAGTTTGTATTTAGTTTCACTTTAACTATCATGGAGTTACTAGCTTATAACATCTTTAACTCCCGTTTCTTACAACAAATAAATTTCTTATTTATATATAATTTTGTAATTCATTTTGTAAGAATTCATACATTTAACTGTGTTGTCACATTATCAGATCCACATTTTCAGTTGTTTTATTTTGACTGGCTGGTTGTATGATGAGAAATGTCAGTTCTGGACATTTTTTGTGTTTTTATTGCCCTATTTGTGCAAATACAAATGTATACTGTGAATTCATTCTTCAGATGGGGATGATGTCTAAACATGTAAACTATGCCTTTGTTGTTGTCACTTTAGATGAAAATATGTAATACAACTCGGGTTGTTCCATTATCCAACTTACACAATGTAAATTGAAGATGAAAACAGAAGCAGTTTGCCTGCAAAGTAAAACATGCCCCTTTTTTTAAAAATGTCTTGGCTGCAGCAGGAAGATTTAAGATGAGCTGAAAAAAATAAACAAATTACCTAAATGTGGAACACCATATATATATTGCTGTTGCTTTTGCACAGCCTCTGGGTGTGACTGTTACAGGGATATGAGGGTTATAATACTGGTATGTATAAGTAATAACTGTGTATGTTATTAAAAATGTAAGAACCATTGTCTTTTTACCTATACATGATGCCCATTGGCATCGTGTTGGATAATAGTGATTCCAGGCCAGCCAGTCAACTCCTTGGGGTTGAGTGAAACTTCAGTCGTAGAAAAAGTTTATTATTTCAAACATTTGAGTAATTTAGTATCAGAGTAAAACAGATTGAAATGGTCTATAAATAATTTATCAATGTGTTAATGTAGGCAGGGCTATATAAAATCATAGCAAACTAAGTACAATTGTAAGTTGGAATTATGGAACAAGCTTTAGTGCACTGAATTGTATTACATGTCTTAATCCAAAGTGACAATAAGAAAGGCAAAGTTTAGAGAGCATCAGCATTTAAAGAGAAATTCACAGGTGCCATTATGTATGTGCCAAATAAGAAAATTAAAATAGGAAGTACCCCCAAAACTGGCATTTATATTATATAGCTTCAGCAGTTATACTTAATATACTGAACCTCACATTTATGTTGCATTTGTGTCTTGTGATGAAGAGTAAAAGAAATAGCGACTTCCAAATTGGTTCCTCCTCCATCAACTGCAGAGCAACCAAACTTAAGAAATTAATTCAGTTACTTTACTTCACCCTGCTTAACATGTTTTTGTCTAAAGTATATTTGCATGAGACATCAAGAGTGACTAATTTCTTCTTCCACACTTGTCTAAAGGTAGAGTCTTTAGACTAAGTTTCCAAGCCTGTAGTCCTCTGGGCTGCTTACGAAATGAGAGCACCAAATGCTACAACTTGACCAAAAATACAAAAGAAACAAGGTTAACTTTGTTTTGTAGGTCAAATACCAAACACACCTTTTATTTTGATATCTTTTTTTTTTATACACTAAATGAAATGTCTAAAGAATAGAGAAGGTCCACACAATGCTCAGATCATAATCAGCAATTAGCTTAGTGTGCACGTCTGGATTGTGGTGAAATGACACAGAAAATTCCACCCAGGATCTTTGTGCTATGAGGCAGCATGAAACTGTGCCACCGGGGTTTCATCCTTATTTTTTAAAAATAGGTACCGGTCTTAATTAACAGGCAGTATGTCACTATAGCAACTCAGATATGATTCAAACCAAAGATTTCTAAATGCACAATTATAAGCCGTGTAAAAAAAATATAACAATTGCCAAATGTTTAAAATACATTTCTGTGGATATGTCCACAATAATTTGGTGTTTTGGTGATCAATTTATATTAACTGAATGCATTTAAACTGGACTAAAGCATTTGAATTGCATATGAAAAGCTATTAGCACTTTCTGTTTGTACCCCTCTTATCAGTTATTGACTGATCTGACCACTCTTATTTTCAGACGAATTACTGAGGATAATTTTTTCAGAACAGATGAGAGTCTCAGCCTAATTTGACTAATGCAGTTCTTGGCTCAGAAAATGAAAGACTGACATATTACCATAATTCTAAATCAATCAAATACATTACTTACCTTGGCCATTAAAACTGTGATGACATACAGGTTCCAAAAGCTCGGAGACACTTCAAAAGTTTTTATTTTATCAAGTATCACTAAAATATGTAGGGAAAGATATCTCGTATTTCTTTCTTTACAACTCTTTATGTTTTTTTATAAAGAAACAAACATCGTTTCTAATGTCACATCAAAGAAGATCAAAATACATGTTTGATGTAATTTACTAACAAAGGCATTAAGTCAGAACCCCCCACCCCCCACTGACTTTCTTCCAAGATTACAATGATACTGAACATTAGCAAGTTATCATTATTATTATATCTTGTATAATAAGACCAGAAACACTCTTTCATCCCCATAGCTTGCATGAAATGCTCTGCCCTGGTTTTATTACATCCAATGTGCAACAGAAGAAAACTCTATTAGTGCTGTAGGTACTTAGTCGAACGACAAGTACTGTAAAAAAGAAAACTATAAAGGGAAAGAGGTGGGGTACACCCTGTACAGGTCATCAGTCCATTACAGGGCTCCTGTTGATAATGCTGTATCCAAAATCAGGTCTGGAAACTAGAGACATTTGTTTTGTTTTGTTTTAATATAAGAATGTATATTCTGCAACTGTAGGAACAAGCCCTGAAGCTATGCTACAAATGCAGACACTATAGATTACTAGTGCTATAGAAGCTGTCTCATGAAAACTTCATGAATCATCATATGGTGCTTCTAAACAACTATACATGTAAATTAAGGCCTGCACATACACACACACACATTTCTGTGTCTAAGGCTACGTTCACACTGCAGGCGAAAGCACATCAAATCCCACTTTTTTGACCCTTTGCGACCCATCTATCCGATCATGGTATGACAGTGTGAAAGGCACAAATCCCATATTTTCAAATCTGATCTGGGTCACTTTCGTATGTGGTACTGAATCCGATACATATCTGATGTTTTAGAAAGCGACTGCTGTTTGAATGGTCATGTCGCATTAAATCCGTCTTTTACGTCACCGACACAAGACAGACGCCAATTATCAGCGCCGGAGAAGACATGGCGAACGCTTCCTGGCCATCCAGTGAAACTGTTGGGAAGACAACGATGGAGAAACGTGAATGTTTTATTTGTACTGTATAATCTGCAGATTTTGACAGAAATCTGCAACTATCCTTTGAAGTACCGCTCCTCTCTAAAACAGCAATAAGGATAATTATTAGGCCACATGTAAATAACAAAATAACTTGGGAAACGTGAAGTCCAAAGCAAGTCTTTATATTAACGGCCATCAGTCAAAGAATACTGTTTGGTCTGGGTCTAAACAGAGCGCGTTGAGTGTGACGTCTTCTTTTGGCCGCTTTGAGGGTTCACACTAGAGCGTGTTTCCTGTCACATTTTATTTGTAATGTGATTTGATCAAAAAATCTGAATTGAGCATTAAAACCTGCAGTGTGAACGTAGCCTTAATCTCATGAATCTGAAACACCAGCTAAGAATGAATTAATCAATATGTTGTGTTTTTTGATGAAACAGTTGTATTGATGGATGAGGAAAGCTTATCTTTCTAGTCTCTATAAATACACATATCTGCAAAACAAACAGTCCCAGGAATAGAAAAGAAATGGGGGGGGATCATCATATGCTTGCAGAAATCTCTGTGGTTTTTAAATTACATACCACATTTTTGATACGTTACCAGACTCCACAGCCCACAGAATGCAATGCAAACAACTGAAGTAAGAAAAAGACAGCGTAGAAAGCGAAAGCTGTGTGGTTTTGGTTTCACAAGAGAGTGGAGCTGGTTGTAGCTGGGGCCTTGGCTGTGTGTGCTTTCATTAGGCTCCCCGGTGGCAGGCTGGTCTGCCAAATGAGCTCCCATGTGAGCCGACTCCAGTTCCAACCTGACGTCCAAGAATTGTGGCTGGCTGCAGAATAGGAAGGCATGCGTTTGCTGCTATGCATCTTCTATAAACATTCAAGCATTCACTAATATGAAATAAATGTGCATTCCTAATGAAAGACAGCACTCGGTGCTTAAATTCTTTGGCACGTGGAATAAAAGCATGCACACACAGTGCCTCCTCTTCATTATGCCATTGTTGATCTGCTAGAGAAACAGCTTTTTTAGTGTTTTCTCTCAAGACAAAGGTAAATTCAAGGGATTGAGAAAGTGGAAGAGTTATTCCCTTCTTTTTAAAAAGAACCTTTGTCACATTGCAAGACAGCAGTGAAAAACGTCTCCGGGATAAAGGACCAAAAAAAAAAAAAATTATTAGCAAAAAAAACCATTCACAATTTACACCCAATGTTTGCCTGTAAGCCAGCAGTCGATATTTCTTTGTTAGCGTGTTGCTGCATTCTGTAATTATGTTTTTGCCCTTTCTGGGAAACACAGTCATGAAAAAAGAAATGAGAGGAGGAAAATTGAATTCTTTGCCTATGTAATTGTTTAATGATGAATGGACTCATAAATTGAGGCAAAGAGACAAAGTTTTACACTGCTCCCCACCAGAAGTAACAGCAATATTTCCTCTGGTGGAACAGAATAATTGTTTATACAGTTGAAATAGCACCATTGTCCACAAGTATGAATTTTATATGAAGCATTTTATTATTTGAAGTAGAAAATTTAATGATTTATTAAACAACATAAATATCTAAAAGTCATGGCTAAATTATAGAGTAGAAGAGATGAGATCACGTTTAGAGATATGGGCAGGCATCTTTATCTCATTGTGAATCCAAGTGTGATTTAAACTCAATCATGGTTCAGCCTTTAAGATAAGTTTATAATTTGCACTCATGACTAAATGTCATGTTAAGTTTTTAAATCTACTTTTTAAAGTGCACTACTTGTATATATTACAGTTTTTCTTCTTATGGTGCAGCTTCTCCAGATGAGAGGCATATCATTTTTTAAATACCTCCAAAATGATTTAATTAGAACATGGATTCAGACAGATACTCTCTGTGGAAACAAGGCAATTAACAAAAGGCTTTTAACAGTATTTTTTCATTTTATCATAAATGAAAAACATAAAATAGAAAATTTAACCAGGATTAGCAAAGGTGGCGTATTAATTGATTTAATTAATTAAACAACTAAGTAACTAACTAATATATTACTGTTAGCACATTAGTAATAGATCAGGTGAGTTGTCACTGCTACAGTACACCAATTGTCCACAAGTAATTGTTTAATTTGGCAGATCTGAACCTTTGGTGGGGACCTTGTGCTGTTGGGCTTGTTCTGGCACATTCAGCAGAAGCTTGATTGAGTTAAGATCTGAGTGATTTGAGTTAACATATTATTTTGGTTGGACTTTATGTATTTACTATTTAATTGTCCAATCTCATGGAACTGTTAATGATACCTAATTTGGTGCAAACAAAAAACAAAAAAAAAAGACATTAGTAAGCAACAGTTTTCATGACACATTCCTTATTAAATACAGAAATAAAAGATGAATGGCCAGACTTTGTTCAAAGTACCAAGAAGTTAGCTCGGATAATTGGATAACTATTCTTTCAACTTGTAGCTCCCAGAAGATTTTCTTTTTTTGCATGGCTGACATTTTAGTTCTTTAGTTCAACATCCTATCTGTCTAAACAACTGAGAGTGAACAGAAATAAATGTTGGAGAATGTGGTGATTCAAGACCAAAATATTCTCAACTAGCTGCTGATTGTTGTTGCTACACTACTTCATTGTCTAGTTAACTTATCTTCTTATTGACCCTTCATGTAGAAAATGGTATGCTCTGTGCTAACCTAAGCTGCTAGGTTCACAGGGTGGCCCAAAATTGTAGTTGCACTGGCTGCTGTACTCTAGCTGTACCATCATTATATGCAAACATTGACCAATAGAAATTGAGACTGACAGGGAGCAGGTGCACATGGTACACATAAAGACCACCAAAGTTCAGTCTAACAGTATCGGCTAGTGTTCTCCAGATGGCAAACTTGTACTGCACTCTGCTTTGTTCAGTGCAGTGGCAGACTTGATTTTTGGTGGTAAATGGTAAATGGACTAGTTCTTATATAGCGCTTTTCCACTCTTCTGAGCACTCAAAGCGCTTTACACAACTTGTGCATTCACCCATTCACACCCATTCGCACAAGCACAACTGACATTCACACACATTCATAGTCCGATGAATGCATCGGAGAGCAATTTCGGGTTAGTATCTTGCCCAAGGATATTTGGCATGGGAAGCCGGGAATCGAACCACCAACCTTCCGATCAGTAGATGACCTGCTCTACCACCTGAGCTACAGCCACCCGTTGGTGGTACCGTTGTAACATTGAAAGGAACTAAAAGAACTAAAAATGTCTCAGTCTCTTTTCATAAACACTGATATCACTGAGCCAAAAGGCTCCAGACCTGAACCCAAAACAGCAACTTTGGTATGTGGGAAATTTGGGTTGTGAATGTAAAACTGACAAATCCAGATGTGGTGTGAATAAGGCACAGCAGGACCACAGATCTGTGTTTTGAGGCAGACCTTTATTCATTCTACAGGGTGGGCCATTTATATGGATACAGCGTAATAACATGGGAATGGTTGGTGATATTAAAGTCCTGTTTGTGGCAGTGAGGGGGCAAACTCAAAAAAAAAAAGTTGTATCCAAGATGGATACAACTTTTTTTCATCCAAGATGGCCGACTTCTAAATGGCCACCATGGTCACCACCCATCTTGAGGAGTTTGCCCCCTCACATATACTAATGTGCCACAAACAGGACTTTAATGTCACCAACCATCCATCCATTCGCTTCCGCTTATCCGTTTCAGGGTCGCAGGGGGGCGCTGGAGCCTATCCCAGCTGTCATAGGGCGAGAGGCAGGGTACACCCTGGACAGGTCGCCAGTCTGTCGCAGGGCCAACACACAGGGACATTCGCACTCACATTCATTCGCACATTCACACCTAGTGACAATTTGGATTATCCAATCAACCTATCCCCACAAGCTGCATGTCTGTGGACGGTGGGAGGAAGCCGGAGTACCCGGAGGGAACCCACGCAAACACGGGGAGAACATGCAAACTCCACACAGAAAGACCCCGGCCTGATGTTGGAATTGAACTCAGGACCTTCTTGCTGTGCGGCAACAGTGCTAACCACCGTGCCACCGTGCAGCCCGTCACCAACCATTCCCATGTTATTATGGTGTATCCATATAAATGGCCCACCATGTACATGCATCACACCACAACAACGCTCTTTAACACCGCGGGCGTGATCTACAGATGTTGTGCAGTGCGTCCGCATGGCACCACAGACCACGCCCCACCACACATCCCCTTCACTCGACCCTACCTACTCCCCCCCCGGGCTACAACCCAACAACAGGGCAGTGTCTCTGTGAGCAACCGCTCACTGCCGGCTGGACCGGCGTCCGTTGTTCCGGGAAAGCACGCGTCTCGCTCTCAGCCCCAGGTGGCGCAGGTCCCCCTGAGACAGCGACCTCTGTCTCCCCGTGCGGAGAATGTGCCCAGCATCTTTTGCAGCCAACAAGACTGTATTCTGTATCAGGGCAGTATTTTGAGTAAAGAGAAACCTAAATGGTATAAAATGCAGCACTTTTCAGTTTTCCTGAGAACATATTGGCTGAATGTATATGTCAAATATAATCAGAAAAAGAAGTCCTTCCAACTCTTCTGTTCTCTGTTATATACTGGAGACTGTCCATTCAAGTTCTCATTGGGTTTGTCACACTCATGTTGGCCACCCTTGCAGAATTTACCAGCAATTTACGACAAAGCTCAAAGTTAAACTGATCTCTAAGACATCACAACATCAGTTTGGTTTCTTTAAAAGAAATTCTGTTCTGCCTATTCTATACATAAATCATCAATAGCCCCTCTTAGCAGTCTGTTCCCTTCCCACACACTACATGGTCTCAGTGATCCAGTGGAATCTGCTTACCCTTCCCACTTCACTTATCCCTTACTTTCAATAGATGCCTTGGGATGTTTTACATCCCTACTTACCGCTTTGTAACTTGGCTACAAAAGTGGATTCTGGTATTGTAGTATTATTAGTAAACCATTACGCCTCCCTGAGTATCATTCGTAGTGGAACCTATTGCAATGTATTGTGTCAGGAAACCTACTTACAATAACCTCTCCTTTCTCTATTTTTTTCCTATTAGTCACTTTTTCACATATAAAACATTTTTGAATCTAGGAATGTGAAGAGAATTTACATTTTAACTGTTGATACAATGATTAAAACTAAATTACATTCTAACAGACACTTTTGTTTAATGCGTTTTGAAGTGATGGGAACAAAAGATGGAATTTTTTTGTCAGTTTTTGAAAGAAAATAAGATGTTAGTAACTGTTGGCATGATGTGTGGGAGGATTTCTAGCCCACAGTAAAAGATTGGCAGGAACTGTGTGTTCTGTGGATTGTTTTTAGTTCATTCGCCCATCACCCATAGAGCAGAGAATAACCTTGACTGAGATGAGCAACCAAAAGGTCTTCTGAGTGACAGTACATTGGTTTATAGGGTATGACCAAAGCTTGGAGATCTGAAGTTTTGAACCAGATGCAAAATGCAGCAGGAAGCTAGTGGAGTGAAAACTTGTAGAAATGAATGGAGAATGTTAAGGTTGAAAACCCCAGCATTCTTGACTAGAAGAGACAAAGCTGTCAGAAACAAACATGTATGGATGACAGCTGGATTAGCAACGAAGCTACTTCATTAAAGTGGAAGAGGTGAATTCCATGAATATAGGGTGAAAAGATTGAAGGCTCACATCCAGGTTCTTTAATGTCTAAAATCAAAGAAGCACAGACATTTGTCATTGTAAGAAAATCTGTAAGCACTGCGTAAGCTCCAGATTCAAATATTCACACAAACATTGTCATTCATAAGGTGCAAATATTGCTTAGAAGGTTACTTGAAAGGACTGGAAATATGATTGTTTCTGCAAATATGATTGTGTCTCAAAATCAGAAAGAGAAAGAAAGAAATTAATGTTTTATGTTGTTGATCCCAGCTTGTATCTGGCAGCCTTGGTCACCATCCTAATTCACCAGTCGATCTGTTTTTCTTTTGTGGCTCAACTTACTCCTGCCATATACAGTATGTGTACTATTAGCACCTAATTCATGTCTCTATTGTATCACTTGCATTATCATTTTTCATTCAGAAATGTTTCTAAAACCACTTCTGAAAAAAAGTGGGACATTGTATCAACTGAAGATAAATACAGAATTCAATGATTTTCAGATCTCATAACCCCATATTTGAATTATATAAGACATAGAAAACAAAAGAATTGTGAGACATTTCATTTATTTATTTATTAATTAAATGAAAAAAACAACACATCTCAAAACAGTTGGGATTGGACAACAACAGGCTGGAAAAGTACAAGGTGTGATGGTAAGAAATAGCTGGAAGAAAATTTTGCAGCTTATTAAATTAATTAGCAACAAGTAAGATGACTGGGTACAAGTGCGTGTGTGTGTGTGTGTGTGTGTGTGTGTGTGTGTGTGTGTTCTGCCTTTTATAACTTAAATCGGATATTATAGTTGTAAGCTGCCCTAGAGCTCCCTCTAGTGGCTGCTTTGGGTTCGGTTACTTTGGGAAAGGAAAAAAATGAGAACGTGAAGAAGAAATAAAAGATGGCGGAAAGTGATACCGTAATGTTATCGTTCTAAGCTGATACGGACCTTAAAATGTTGTTGCCTTGGACAAGATATGTCTGTAAGTATGAGTGTCGATAAAATAATTATTCTTTTGTTTTGTGTAAAAATGGTACAATAATTTGTACATTTGAAAGTTTTATCTTGTTAGCTTGCAGTAAGAGGGTAACAAGCTAGTTTACAATGTTAGTTAGCTAATACAGTATTTTGTACTTTCAGTTTTACGATGGTCAAAGCGAAGGCAATGGTCAGAGGCCATTCTTCAATAAATCAGCGCAAAAAGGAAAATAAGTCTGGTTATTGGAGCATCGTTATCTCGCTGTCTAGCTGGTGAAACTAAGAGACTCAGGGCGAGGACAGCATAGTGTGTGTGTGTACATGTTCAGACATCTTTATGAGGACAGAAAATCTGCATGCCATTATACTTGTGGGGACCAAGGGACCCTTATGGGGACATAATGCCCGTCCCCATTACTTTGAAGGCATTTTTGGGCCTCAAAATGTGGTTTTAGTGTCAGAGTTACATCTAGGTTGTAGTTAGGTTTAGGCTACGGGTTAGGTTTAGGCATTTATTTTTGAATGCCTAAACCTAAGCAGCTAGGGAAAGCATTATGTCAATTAGATGTCCTCACTAAGATATGAAAACACATATTTGTGTGTGTGAGAGAGAAAGAGACACAGAGAGAGAGAGACCAGAGTTCACTGTGCCATCCACTAATGCAGTTCTATCATTCAAAGAGCCATATGCCATATGTGATCATGATCCAGAAATGCAGCCATCTTCTCTGGGAGAAAGCTCAATTAAAATGCACTGAGACAAAGTGGAGAACTGTTCTGTGGTCAGTGTTTTGGGAAAACATGAACCCAAAATCCTCTGGACTACAGAGGATTTTGGGAGTCACCGCACCTAGTGCTCCGATTACCACGGGGACCACCGTTACCTTCACCCTCCACATCCTCTCGAGCTCTTCTCTGAGCCCTTGGTATTTCTCCAGCTTCTCGTGTTCCTTCTTCCTGATGATCTCTGTCCAGAAGAGCGCAGTCCTGGGAACAGCTAAGATAGTTCGCAGGACCCTCAAGCTCCCAGGCCTCTGGTAGAGGACCCGAGCTTGAAGGATAAACCGCCCGCAGGGGCGTGCTAAAAATCGCTAGCCCGACGCCCCGGGGCTAGCAATTTTTCCAGTCGGGCTACCAAAATCTATCTCTTCCCTGCCCGTCGGCCTATCGTAGGAAGGAAAAATATATGTCAATGCTTTTGCATTCTTTCAGAAATGTAGCTGGGTAATTATGTCATTGGCATCGGTGAGCCACTGTCAATATGTGACATATTGAAATCGCGTTTGAATTTGCGCTTGTTTTTTGCTTTCACTTTGCAATCGCACGAACTGTGTATAGAGAGCGACAGTACTGATTGGTGAGTGATGATAATTTGCGCACCGATTCCTCTGACATCTTCTTATCAATCGTTAGCTTACTATGCAAACATGACAAGTGAAATCTCCTGCAGCTTAAACATGTGAGAGGTTGATCGCGCAGAGAATCGCTGAGCTTATGTGAGTGCGTGTGTAAAAGCAGCAGGATATATATTTCAGTTCTGCTGAGCCAAATAAGACAGGTCAGGGTGAAGAAGTGACAGCCAAAGAAAAGCTTACCACAAAACGGAGAAGTTATGACAAATCAGACTATAAGGCAAAAAGAAAGTGCAGCTTTATGGTTTCATGGACAAAATAATTTCTGTGGCTGCAATATGACGAGCTAAATAACCAGGGCTGCACATAAGTGGTCCGCAGGTGCGCATTCGCTGTCAAAATAAAAAACACGCACAAGATAAGAGTTGCAATGCGTGTTTGCGTACATAAGATTTTCAGGAAGAGGACAGACATTTGTTTAGAACTCTTAAAGATGTCGAAGAAGCTCCTTTAAGCAATTACTGTGATGTTCCTCCACCTCCAAAGAAATGTCAGAAGGAGTCCGAACCACAAAAGAAGCGCGTATTCTCGGAAAAGTAGTTGCAGGAGGTGAGCTGGCTTCAAACAAATGATGAACGCACAGAGATGTGGTGCGGAATGTGCCGTGAAAATTTAATAAATGACAAATTAAAAAGGCATGAACATTTTTTTTTGCATCGAAAAAATTTCGAACCGTGACACCAAAGTATCGAACCGAACCGAACCGTGAATTATGTGCATCGTTGCACCCCTAATATATATATATATATATATTAAAAAAAAAAAAAAAAAACACCCAGCACGCCCCTGCGGGCGGTTTATCCTTCAAGCTCGGGGATATTTTGTTTTGGTCCATCCTGTTGCCCTCACAACATCTAAGAGCTCCGCAATCCCTGGTCCAGTTCTGGCACGAGCTCCAACAGGACGCTGTCCATCATCTAAGCATAACCCCACATCAGGCATGCATGTAAGCACATGGGGACCATACAAACTACAGAGCACCGTTCTGAGTTGCTGAAAAATGGACCAGCCTGCAGTATCATTTTTTCACTTTGATTTCTGGGTGTCTTTGAATTCAGCCCTGCATAGATTGATCATTTTCATTTCCATCAAATGATGTGTGGCATCCTTTTGTTCGGAACACATTACCCAGTCCATACAGATATATATAGATAAACAGCATGAGTTTTTTTCCTATTGAGATTTGATGTGTTTTCCTGTGCTCCTGTAAGTCCTTTGAATAGTGTATAATATATATCAGTACAAATATCTGTGACAGCTGAATTACAGTGGTTGCAGTACCATAAACATATATTATGATTTTGGTGTTCATAAGAACACTATATCTTCTAAAAATGCAGGGAGCTCAGTATAGATCAGGAATAAGAATTGTTGACAAAAGAGTACACTGCGCAATGGAGTAGTTGAGCAGTTTGCAGGGTGACAGCAATCCCTGTTCGACATATATCCAAGCTGCTGACAAATAAATGAAATTGAATGTTCCAAATGTGGAAAATAAAACTGAATTTCTGCTGACATTTTGAATTGATTGCACTGAAAATGAGCTGACCCCACCTGTGCTGTGGAGAGATAAGAGATTTACAATGCACGCTGGTCTCAGTCAGCAGCTTTTGTCCCATGTAAATTGAATACAACATCTGGGAAGAACAATACAGTTTTACCCTGTTGTCGCATCGCCTTTCTTTTGTAAAAAGGAAGACTTCAGGAATCACTTATTTAGTCTTTGAGATTCAGTTCTTTCCTGTACTATTTTGTGAAGGGCCACCAGACCATGTCACAACTCTTCATCAAAGAAGATCAAAGCCACATCTCTGGCCTTTGTTGTTTATTGCATTAACTTGCAACCCATGTGATACATCTCTGTCCCTCAGTGCTGTCCCCTTTTAGCAAAAGAGTGAATTAAACTCGACTTGTGTCATCATACGCAATCTGTCTTCATTTGTAAATGCGTCAGAGGCAGTTGTTACTGTATTGTGAGCTGAAACCAAGCAACAGAGTTTGCCACGGCTCGTTCATACCATCAGGGTTGTTGTTTAGACTTCAAGGTCTCTTACAATACCACATCTTTTCAGCAATGCATTTGTCACGCTGAGAGAGGAGGAGAAAGCAAAGTTGTCAGTTTATGATGTGCGTCGAGCTTTTTTATCATGACTGCAAGGTCAGATTATTCCATATAAATTAGACCGTTACAACCCTTTTTATTTCAAGCATTCTTAATTCAGCCTGTCTAACACAGAGGAAACTGAATCATCCTGGCAATGACAAAGATCACACAAAAAGAAAAGGAGTGATGATCCACCCAAAATTCAGAAAGCTGTCAGTTATTTAGCCTCTGTGTGTGTGCTTTGACTTTCAAACACATGAATCCATCTGCACCTGCTGTTAAACTGCTTTATAAATTTTAATGTCAGTGTCACAAATATTGGTATGGTCTCTTAGAGAGTGACATTAGAGTGACGTTTCTGATTTCCAGGCCAAATGAGTGAACAGTTGTGAACAGTACATTAACCAACAATTACCTAGTAAACAAACATCATTTCTGTATCAAAATGCAGATAGTATTGAATACACACATACAAAATGGGAATCTGGTTAAACTGTAAAATCTCTCGCACAGTTTCAGTCAGAAGATAAGTTAAAATTTGCACAATTACTACAAGAAAGACAGTTGCCTAAATTATGTGAACCTGAATGTGATGCTGCTGTTGCAGTGTTTGTCTGGACCCTCCGACAAAATCCACAGGAATGTCTGATGAGGTAGAATTCCTAAAGGAGTCAGAAAAAACAGCACTTGGGAGCACTGCTGTCTTGAAGCAATGAGGTCCTGTGTTCCTATCCACCAGCTGACTGTGGTCTTTCTGTGTAGAGTTTGCATGTGCTACTGTGATGCAGTACAAAACACAATGAGTTGTGCGCAAAAATAAATAAAAAATAAAATTGTAAAGTCAAATTAAATGCTTTTGGTGAAAACAACAACCATTACAAAAACAACATGTTTTGTCATCTGAATGAATGAAAACTTCCATTCTCGACCTCATAGTGTCTTCATAGTGTCAACCTCCTTAAACTGTCTTTGCTTGATCAGAGTTACAGCACAGGGTTTTTGCCAAAGAAGTACAACATGTGGATAAGTGCTCATTCAAGTTGTTCTAATCCTTGGCTTCTGCCCTAATAAAATCCCTTTAATGGGAAATTATCATAATCTGAAATTGTTGTGTGGCAGTAACATGCTGAGAGGTGGGAAGCTTGAAGTTTTTCTGTTGTATGCTTTGATACATTTCAGCTTAGACAACACAATAATCAGCAGTATTGTGTTGGTGATTTCAGAATTCTTCTACAGTTAAGTATAGGTTCGGTTTTGGTTCCTCACAAAGAAGCAGAGACAAGCATTCACACCTACAGACAATTTGTGTGTCTCCTTATCCTCCGCGTCTTTAGACTGTGGGAGAATACCCAGATGGACATGAAATATGCTGGCTGTAAGGTGACAAAGCTAACCACTGAGCAACCACACCATAGTAACATTTAACCCGAGATGATTAAAAGTAAATGTATCTCTCCTGCTGCTCCTTGTACCTCCACTTTCCTACTTTCCACTGAACAGAGTAAAAGAGTCATCCAATCCATTTTCCTCTCCACCACGTAGTGCTGTTAGCGGTGAAACAAGCTGTTGCTCTCTCTTTTTGTTGTCTCGTTTTCATTACAAGACAGATTCTTGGCATTTTCAAATAATCTTTATCTTTTGTTTCATTGAAATAAACGTAATACATCGAGAGTAAAGTGTTTTATTCCACATTCAAGTTTGTCACTCAACACAATAGCTGAACCAAAACTGAATTTCCTGTAGACACATTATCAATAGAGATTTTTGACAGCAGTTGATGTCTGGCTGAGATGACATCCCACATGTTGTGAACTCCTGTTCATATTAAAGAACAGTGTTTTTAAAAGAAAAGAAGTTAACACTTTTTTGTTCATGTTGTTGAACTAACTAGAATGTACTACAATGCGGTCAACACTTGGCCATGTTCTTGTGTAAGAGATATAGCACTTCTTTTTGCCTCTGGCTGGTTAAACAATCTCTAAGTTTTATAGAGAATGGTCTTAAAAAGAAAATATCTAGTGAGCAAGAATGCCTTATTCATGGAAGAGGTCAGAGGAGAATGGTGAGACTGCTTGATGCTGATAGAAAGGCAACAGTAACTGAAGAAATTAGTCTTGCAGCAAAGGTATGCAGAAGAGCACCTCTGAATGTGCAACACATCAAACCATGATGTAAATTACATGAGGGTACACTGGGTGCCACTCTGCTCAGCCAAGAATAGAAACCTGTTCTTGACTGACAGGACAGCTACGATGGGCTCACAAATTTGGACAATAGAAGGTTGGAAAAACATCGTCTGGTCTGATATATCTCGATTTCTGCTGCAACTTGGGACATTAGGGTCAGAATTTGATGTAAACAACATAAAATCATGGATTCACCCTGCCTTGTATCAGTGATTAAGGCTGCTGCTGGTGGCTTAATAGTGTGGATAATAATAATTTATTGTCACACTTTGGGCCCCTTAGTACCAGCTGAGTATAATTTAAACACCGCTGCCTATTAGAATTGTTGCTGACCATGTGCATCCCTTTATGACTTCGGCGTACCCATTTTCCACTGGCTGCTTCCAGCAGGATAACACGCCATGTCACAAAGCTCAAATTATCTCAAACTGCGTTCTTGAACATGGCAGTGCATTTCACTGAACTAAAATAGAGCACCTTTGGGACGGTGTGGAGTGGGAGATCACATCATGGATTTTCTGCTGCAACTGTGTAATGGTATCATGTCAATATGGAACAAAATCTCTAAAGACTCTTTCCAGCACCCGATAAAGCGATGCCATGAAGAATTTTAGGTAATAAGGGGTCCAACTTTGTGCTAGAAAGCTGTTCTGAGTAGATGCCTGAATGGAAATATAGGAAATCTATAGAAGATAAATAAATATGCTTTTTGTGAGACATACAGGTGATTTTAGGGCACAGAAAGTTGTTTGTGAAAAGTGCAATTATAATCACAAACAAGAAAATAGCTTTTTTCCCCTCAGAATGATTTGTACACACAGTATTATAAGGGCATGGTGAAACACACCGTACGTTTGTGGCTTACTCATTAAAATAGAAGAAAAATTACTTTGATTATAAAGATGTGTATGTGTGAAAAGGCTAGTTCATTCCATGTCTGCCTTGTATTTGATTTCTTGGATTTAATGTCACATGGAAAAAGGGTGAACAATTTATGTGTTCACTTGAAAAACAAACTGTGCCACAAATAATTAGTTCCCCTGGGGGAAGTGGTTTGTAAAATGCCCCCCGCACTTCAATTTGGATTCGTTTTCACTTTATTTCACATTTTCACTTGAATTTTGAAACCTTTACACCAATTAAAGTAAGATACTGGTTGGTTTTAAAAAATCTATTTTTTACAAAAGAACATTTCCCAGCCTCTGACTGCATACATTTTTGTAACCTTGCACTATTGTTGATTGTGGCAGGAAAATCACTATAATGTGTGGTTCTTTTTCCTTCTTGCAGTGACCTGGTAGTGCGACTGTTCATTAGTCAAATGAGGGTCACCTGTGCTTGATGCCTTGTTGCTTTTAAAGGCTGGCCTACATACAGCATCTTTTCCACTCAACCAAACAATTCAGCCCCCCAGCATGAGCCCTTCCTTCTTGTAGTCTGAACTATCAGAGTTACTACACCTAGATACACACTAGGGTACACCCTTTTAATATTTTTAACACTATTATGTTGGAGCTCCTGAGTGCAATTTTTCTTCCATATTTACTTGACATGATTTCAGTTTAATAAACTACAGCAACAGCTCTTTAATCATATTCAAAGGCCAAGTCAGGCAGTTCAAAAGTGCACATTAATAACTAGGGAACTCCGTCATCAAGGTTCTGGGTCTGAGCCTGCCAGTGCCTTTTCTTTTTAGATTATACACGATGTCTTTTTTTCTCTTCTCCACAGCTTTTTTCCATGTTTCCTCTATTTGCTTCCTTCCACATTTCCGACACGCATTTTAGGCTACTTGCTGATTGCAGTGTCTGTCTTTTAGTGTGTTATTTGGCCAGCCTCAAACACTATAACCTATTCTTACCATAAAGCCATTCCCAGCATACTTCCACAAGTCCATCCATTTAAACATGAAATAGAATTTCTAATTGCTCTGCAGAATAGTACATGCAGCTTTTACCTGCTCTAACAACAATATCAGCAGGAGGCATTATTTGTCTCAACCTTCCAAAACCGCTACTGATCACTGTTGGAAAATAATTGTTTTTGAGGTGACACAGCTTTGAATGGGTTTGTTCTCTGTTTTTATACTGGAATACATTTAAGAAAGGATATTTTGGCAGTCAGTATGGACAGGAGGATCCGTTTAACAAATCAAGAGCAGACCCCTTTAATGCTTGTTTATGTCCACTGACAACTATACCAAGATTATTACTTGTTTTGTTTGTTTTGTTTTTTTGCCTTGGTCATGCATTCAATTAAATACCAGTGACTGGCCAACATAACTACACACAACTGTGCTGTTGTTTAACAGCACAGTTGTGTGTTTTTTCCAATGCCCATTCAAGCAGAGCTCTCTATTATAATGTTCAGCAAGACAGTGTGTGGTGAAGTGATTCATGTGGAGCAGTTAGATTCATGTCGAGTTACATGTGTAGCAGTGAACTACAGTAAGTGATACCATCCGTTTGTTTGTTTGTTTGTTTGTTTGTTTGTTTGTTTGTTTGTTTGTTTGTTTGTTTGTTTGTTTGTTTGTTTGTTTGTTTGTTTGTTTGTTTGTTTGTTTTTCCCTCTCAGAAGAAAGCAGTTTGTTAATTTAATGGGACGTATGATGACATCATATTCCTTTTCAAATGAGTTTTCCCCATATATTATAGAATCATCATTTTGAATTTGTTTTCTCTATTTATTGTTTGACAGTGACTTTGCAGAGTCATAGGTAATGGTGGTAATAGGTATGTATTTACTTTCTTTATAAATATTGACCTTTGGCAGTTGCCCTGGCTTTGGTAGTAAAGACTTGTTTATCTTTTGTTCTGGAAACTCACAATTATCTTTTTTCTACCACAGTGTAATAAAGCTCCACAAGGGATTAACAACACTGATCCTCTTATGTAAATGTACAACATAAGTACAGCTAGTGTTTTATTCTTGACCAACCTTGCTGCTGAGGATGGTAATTGATAAGAATTTAGCTATTCCAGTTCCATTATCAATATCACTCATCAGTTCTCTTTGGGTTCTCAATGGCTCCGTTTTGAGAGTTGTCACCTCTAAACGGCATATCTAAGACATTACATTTGTAAAAAATTAAGTACATGCTGTGTAGTGAAATGTTTCTGCATGTTGGAGGTATTTCCGCTCTTTTTTGTGATCATTGTTGGTTATTACTTAAAAAGAAGTAATGTATTATAGATTACCCATTTATTTTCTTAAAGGTAATACAGCACATCCTTAATTACTCTCAGAAGAAAGGGTTTTTTGTAATTCAACTCGTTACATTACCTTCACATTATCTCATAATGTCATTTAACAATATAAGCCTATAGACCACAGTCCCACACACCACACAACTCCCTATCCTAATAAAGACACTCATGATATTTCTCTTAGTGTTTAGGTATGAACACAAAGCCAACAACACAAAGCAAAGATGAAAACCAGCACAAAGAGATGTCGGTAATCGTTCAGCTGTTATATCTCTTGACTAGCTTGACTAGCTTTCTTTCTTTCGGATTCTTGACTAGCTTAGCATTAGCATGCTGTCTATGCAGGTGTTTGCAAAGAGCTGAAGTTGTGTTAGCAACATAATGCAGTTATTTCTGTCCTGGATGCAGTTTGAACCTTGCCATCACGCTGTCATCCTTTTGTGCAATAATGTAAATAAATAAAAGTAAATAAGGTAATGTACATATCCACAAAGTAGGTTGTTCTATTCCCCTTCTCCAGCACATGAATTGAAATTGGCTGATTCTAATGCAAGTGGAACCAATAAGTGCAAGTAGACTAACAATTCCAAGGAAATGAACTACTGTGAACTGGTTCTCTACAAGAACTACAAGACTGTGGAAGACATTTGAGCACAGTTAACTGATTATCATGTTCAAGAAAGTAGTTTGAGATGATCTGAGCACTGTGATATCATGCATTATCCTGTTGGAGGCAGCCATTAGAAATTTATTACACTGGACAGATGGACAAACTATGCTTGACTTCTAAAAGACCTAAAGTATGCCAAGAAAATATCCCCTACACTATTACACCACCAGCCTGAACTACTGATGGGCAAAACAGAGCCATACTTCGATGCTGTTTATGCCAGATGTTCTGACAGTTGTGGCACCCAATGTGGTCTCTGCTGCTGTACCCTATCTGCTTCAAGCTTTGTGTTGTACATGCAGAGATTTTTTAAGCAGTCTGACCATTCTCCTCTGACCTCTGCCATCAACAAGGTATTTTTTCCCAGAACTGCAACTCACTGGATATTTTCTATTTTCAGATCATCTCTATAAACCTTAGAGATGACTGTGCAGGAAAATCCCAGTAGATCAGCACTTTCTAAAATACTCCAAAAACTCCTCAAGTCATGTTAATCACCTTATTCTGGTAGTCAGTTTGCACTTGAGCATGTTGTCTTGACTATTCCTCATGCATTGAGTTGCCTTCCTGTGACTGCCTGATTAGATATTTAGGTTAAGATGCAGCTGATCACAAAGTGGGCAATGGGCATAACCTTGGGTTGTCCTCTTCTGTTACTTGAACAAGATATGGGGAGCAGCTCTGTATTTGCCCTCAGTGGTTTAAAGCTAGCATCACATTAATTCTAAATTTGGCAAAGTAGCTCACAGACAAGGGGTGGTATGATTTCTAGGCAGATCACCGCCTCACATTTAATCTGTTTCTTATTCATTTGGTAATATAATTCATATTTTGCTATCAAACGTCCACCTCTACGGCTGAATGGCTGTGATTAATTATGAAAGAACTTGTAACATGCAGATAAAATTGTCTTCTACCGCCTATAGTGGTAGAAGACAACTCTTTAGTGGCATGTGGATTCTTTCAATAACCATTTCCATGGGTGAGAACGGAGCAAATCCAGATATTATGTTTTAGGTCACATCAAATTTGAATGGATGAAAGAAGTCCCAGACTTGCATGTATTTCCCTATATACTGAAGACAAATATGATTTATTGTGACTGCACAAAATTCAGTGTGATAGTCATTCTCATGTTTTAATTCCCACTTTGGTGTTGTGCATTATGGGTTTTTAATGACACCTCGGGCGCTTTTCCACTTTTCAGTGAATCATCTAATGTGGCTGAAGACATCACAGCTGTACGGTAAATTGCTTTTTTGACTTAACTGTAACTTCACTATTACTATCAGACTTGTGTACATGCTATTGTCAGACAACTGTTTTACTTTTTGCTTGATTTTTTATTATAATGTAATATTCAGAGTTCTCCAGTGGTATAGAGTCTTTTGGTGATAATGATACAAGAAAAAGAAGTAGCAGAAGTATCTCTTAGTTTAAAAACTGTAGCTATATTATCCATTTAAAGAAAGCTCTTTGATTATTAATAAGTGAGTGAACACAGCACAAATTAGCTGAACTCCTGACACATTCCTCAGAAGCCTGAGAGCCTTAGAAAATGATTTAATAATTTCCTTTCTTGTGCTTTTGTAAGGATTAGTGATGCACTTATTTTGTTCACATAGTGAACATATTTTTTCCTCCCATTCACCTACACAAATTTTAATAAAAAGGTTCAAACGCACTTTGTTCTTCTCATTTTGATGAAACTGTGAACAAATTTTAAGACTCTGTTGTCTGAGATATCTAACATAATGTTAGTTTTTGTATAACTGGGTAAAAAATAATTTATTCCACCGCAATGTTTTTTAAAAAGGAAAACAATATTTTATAACTCCTCACGTTAAGTTTCAAACTAAGAGCTGTGAAATCTCAAAATATATCTGGCAACAGTTTCATTTAAGATTTTGTTTTTGTTTTCTGTAAATTTATTAATAGTCTTTAGGGAACATGCACACCATTTTCATGTCTTAAAACACCCTAATCTAGTTGTTATTAGTTGTTATCCTATTTTTTTTCACATATGCAGTTCAGAGTCACAGTGGGGCTGGATACACCCTGGACAATTCTGTGTCAGCCAGTCTGTTGCAGGGCTGACACAAAGATAAACAACCATTCATGGTCACATTCACACCTGCAACCAATTTAGAATCACTAATAAATTTAACAAGCATGTCTTTGTGGGATAAAGTTCCCAGAGAGAACCCACACAGGCACAGGGAAGTGTGCAAATTCAGATGGGTACAGGACCTTCTTGCCGTAAGGCAACAGTGCCAATAGCTGCAACACTATGCCACCATTTTATTAGGCCACTGTGGGGGGTTTTGGGTTGGTTTTTTTTTAGATGCCCTGTATTTGGACATAATATAGTTGATAATGAAATAATATAATGATTTAATAGCACAACTTCTCTAAGTGGACACCCAGGTTTAATAAAAAGGGCACAGGGTACCAGCCTAAAGCTTTAATATATGGAACCTTCATCTCTTTATAATCCAGCAATGCATAAAAAACCCTGCCAGGCAGGCATCCATGGCTTACAGCCATTACTCTTAAACTTGTCAAAAAGTACCTTTAAACCTGCTTAATAATAATAATAATGGATACTTTATTGATCCCCATGGGGAAATTACTTGTTTTTCTCTGCATTTGACCCATTCACTCTGTGAAGCAGTGGGCAGCCCACTAAGCAGGCGCCCGGGGAGCAGTGCGTAGGGACGGTACCTTGCTCAGGGGTACCTCAGGGTAGCCGTTAAGTGGATTCGAACCGCCGACCTTCCGATCATGGGGTGACCACTTTACCTACTGAGCTATCCTTGCCCCTTAATAAAGCAAACTGACAACCTTGACATCGAGAGAAAAATTAATGTTCAGCTGTTTTCAAAGAAGGTGTTGGTCAACTTCAGCTTGGCCACTGCATCAGGTGAAGTTCAGTAAGTTGGGTATACTTCTATTGCTGAGGCAGGTGAATGACCCCAAGGTATCAAGGTAAATCTGACTTAAAAGATAATATGCCTTTGGAAAGGTCCAATCAGAGTCCAGACCATAAAGATTCTGTGGAATTCCCTCAAGGGTCGTTCACAGCAGACAACCTAAAAATAAAAGTGAATTGAAGCAGTTCTGTAAGGAAGAATATTCCAAAGTGATTCCTGAACTTTGTGTAGCAACCAGAAACACTTTTTCTTGAGGGTATTTCTCTCAAAGGAGGTTTGAGTAGTAATCAAAACAAACAAGGTGCAGTTGCATTTTTAAATATTACATTGCATTTGGCTTTCAACTGCATTATGCTTGTCTGCTCTTGTTACATAAACAAACATATGATCACAATTTACAGGTAGTTAACCTATAAATTCCATACGGTGCTAATACCCAGTGAGATAATTCTAATATACGTGCACACACCTTTACACCACTGCTTCCCTTTATATCTTGGCCACAAGATATAAAGGGAAGTATAGCTGTATACAGCACACACTATGCTATTTCTATTCCAAGGACCTTCTGAACCCTTTCAGGCTAAATTTCCTTTCAGACAAAAACCAGCACTGTGTCATGTCGTGAGCAGAAATCTAAGGAACCAACCACAGAGAGAAAGGCCTCTTGTGCAGCCAGATCAGAGCTTAACTATCAGGCACCCTGCCAGGACAGCTGCACCCGTTTGGAAGACTTGCAGTCATTGCCATGAGGTACCTTTAGAGAGGCGTTTGATTCATGAATATTGCTGCCTAACCAGAAAGATGAAGCAGAAAGAGGTTTAGACTAGTGCAGAGCAAGGCTGCCCACAGCTAGAGATGGGAACACCAGGCATCATGGTCAACCAGAGCAGAAGACAACCTTTTTCTAGTTCAGGTTCAGTAGCTGGTCAGTGTTGTAAAGCAACTTACAAAGGATCATACTATGATAGCACTTCTTATATGTTAAAAGAAATCCACCCTATTGCTGACCATATTATTTCTGGGCAGTTACTGGTTTCAGTTCTTTTTACATACCTGAAAACAATTATTTTAACAGCCATATATTTTACTACTTTGAGGAGATAAATGTTTGAATTTTCAAATTCAGTGGATGTGATTCCTGCTTGAGCTTGTGAATTAAATACTCTGATATCTTTTGATTGCTTTTCACTGGTTACCACTTAAATCATGAATACAGACAGGTTGTTAAATGCCACAAAAATGTTACATTAATTGAATTAATTGAAAAAAGAACCCCATAAAATTTTACTGTGCTTTATATGTCCTGTATCCAGAATGTTTTAAACTCATGTCTGTGTGGTGTGCATTTGCTTTGACTTTCACAAGAAACCCAAATTAGCCATTTCTTAAGTTGATCTTTCATACATTATATTTTCATCCAACAAAGCTATAACATCTACCACAAATATGTAAACTGTGAGCAGTGGGAACAGAAATTGTGTGACAGCAATATTAAATTAGCGGTGTGGAAGTGTAATATTCCACTCAACAGTATTATAAAATGTGATGTCATATTCTCATTTTTCAGAAAGAGGTCAGTAATATTTCTATTGACTTAAGCTGAAAAAGGAACTAACAGTAGTATTTTTTTCATACAGTCAGCTGCGTGTTCTGTGTTCTTCTTAAATAAGCATGTTGTGATAGTCTTCACATCACAGTGGATTTTCCCCCTACCATTTTTACTTTCATGTGAATGCACATATTCCTTAAATGTGAAATATTCAGTCTTCTCATCACTGTGTCATGTTGATAAAAACTAAATCTGTGCAGCTTTCTACTTCACCATTTTACTGCTAAAAATCAGTAGTATATAAACTCTCCAGGAGGCTGGGTTATGTCTATCACTCTTTAAAAAAATAAATCTTTTTATTAAGGGCTGCAGGCTGTTGCCTTGCCTCATAGTAAAGTCTACCCCTGATTACAATCTACTGCAGTTAAAGAGCTATATCTATCAAAAATTATATGTTGGGTATACAAATAATGACTGCTTGGTGCCCTGTAATATTTCAACTCTGTGCTAACGTAAGGTAGCTGTGCTTAAAAAACTGTAAATATAATTTATCTTTGAAGCTGTTCTGAAGGAGGAACGAGGTTGCTCATTTAAATTAGACTAAATCCACACATTCCATTTGTTTCACTGTGTTTCCCTTAAATGTCTAAGATTAGACAAAAACCCCTGGGTACCACATGAGTTATTCATGAACAGAGGAACTGCACTTGGCACCTAGTATTCAAATGAAAGGAGCATCACAGATGAATACTAAATGGGGAAGTCAACAGTAGTGTCCCAAGAAATTTAGACTCTTTGCAGAAGCTGTTGGATGTGAACTACTGGAATGATTTACAAATATATAAACAAACATTAATAACAAGAAAACAAAAATCCCCAAAATGTTTTACATCTTTGTTAAATTACTGCAGTTAGAGAACAAAGTCAGAAAAGTCCACAGGTAAACACTGTAGGCAATAAAACTAATTGAGAGTTGGTATCTGAAATGCAAAATTGTCTAATGCTAATTATCTTGCAGATCAGACTACTTTTTCTTCCATGCAGAAGAAACCAAAATGTTCAAAAAACATATCGTTTTGATAATTTTGTATCTTCTTTTACTGTGGGCATATCCCGCAGTATAATTGATGAACACTCTCACATTTTTATCATCTGCAGTATTTTAGAAAATTATGGTGTTTCTTGACTAAACAAATAAGCATCATTTAAAAACTTCTCTTCTTTTTAAAAAAAACATATCTCATTTGCCTCAGAGCTGAACATAAATTGGGCAAAGTAGAGCTTATGTCCCCATGTAACTCTATGGTCAAATGAGGACTTGGATTCAGCACGAGTAAAAAATAGATACATAAATAAATAAATAAATAACCCCATCTACAAACAGAAAAAGAAATGCGTATCAAAACAGGGCAATATGTTGGGTTTGTGATACTTAAGTGAGATTACATAAATGAAGCCACTCAGATTAAAATTACTCTTTGCATGTTACTATCAGATCTCGAAATAAATGTAAACATATTAATATTTATATGGCTCGTTTTTATGATATCCTCCCACTTTTCCCTCATAGGATAGTCATTATTTGCACAATTGCAAGAGGTGACGAAAGGTGACATACAATATGGGGAAACATGGGTCACAAAGTTCATGTTAAGCAAGCTGCTTTTTTTTGGGGGGGGGGGGGGGGTTTAAATGTGGACCGTCTCAAAATGAAAAATAGGAACAAATCCACAAAGCTGTAATGAGTCCTTGGGGGTTAATTCACCAGGAACATTGGACAGCATTCTGGCAGTTTTTTCACATTGTTAGTTTGTCCAGGGAGTCTGTAATGACTGTAATAATAAGTCTGAAAATGCCAGTCCCCTAAAATTGGCAGACATTAGCCTGTGAGAAGAAACTGGTTCCGTTAAATAAAGCCAAGTCTCTTTTTTAAATGTATTTATTTTTTAATGAAGGCAGTTTAGTTTGGCACACAGATGTTTTTGGATCGTTACTGTTGTGATGATGAGTGGCTGCTCTGTATGGTGCTTGTTTCCATGGTGTTGTATTCTGTTGTAACTTAAACTCAGATGGGCCAATTTACACAAGAGTTGAGAACTTCTGCCCACACAGTGAGAAATGTTTTGAATGGATTGTTTGTGTCAGGTTTTTTTTTTCAGTAAAAATCCAATAACCCTATTTATGATCAATGAGTGATTCTCCTTCAAAATTACAGAAAAGTGGCTATATTGCAACAACACTAAGCCATTGCTTTGAGCAAGGCAATATCAAAGCAACTCCTTAATGTGCAGGTGACAATACCCTTTTATTTGTCAATATGTCTGTGTTACACAGTGCACTGGGGCCCAGAAGGGTTGATGTATGGATCAAATTATCAAGAAGGAGATTAAATAAATCTGTTCAACTTTTACGGGCATGTATTTTTGTCAGCGAGAAGATAAAGCTCAGCAATCCTTTGTAAAACAAAGACTTGGAGCTGGGTTTACTCCAAGAGTGACCTGCATAGGTTGGAAAAAATGGGGGGCATCTATTGATTTTTACCTCACTATGTCAAGGTCATTGAAATGACTCTGTAATTGAAGTTCTTTAATGGACCCACTAAAATAGTGTGGGGTAGATGAGAGGGTCCAGAGACCAGCCTGAGGAGATAACCCTCACTGCTGGCCACTGATGTATTGTCCAAGGAGTAGGCAATAAAATGTAATATGTACAGAGATTAAACATTTAAATATGTTCATATTATGTGGGAGAGAAAAAAAAATGCTGATTCAACCTACCGCGCAAGAAATGAATGAATTCATTAATTTTCTGTGCTTCCATAGTCCTTCACAAGGTCACCATAGATCTTCAGTTCAGACAAGCAAAAAGAATTCACTTGTGCTGCTCAGTGGAGAAGCACATTTAATAATAAGGTTTAGCATCTTGCTGTTACATCTAATTTATTGATTCATTCACACACATCCATATGACTGATGTCATCACAGTAAGCTTGAAATTACTAAAGTTGGTCATAATTTTAATGGATTTAGAAGAAACGAAGCACCGTCAAAGTTTAGGAAATGCTTCAACTGTTGCCCTCTTGAGTATTTTGATAAATTGATCTTTACATGAAGTGTCGACCATGTTTAGCATTGTTGTTGGTTTCAGTATAGACAGACACCATACTGTTGACTGCCCACACCTCCACTGTTACTCCACTGTGTGTGTCTGTGTGTGTGTCAGCCAACCTGTATATATCATGTCTACATTTCTCTGCTGGCAAACCTGTTCTGCAACATCTAATCATAAAGAGTATATCTATCCCAGATATGGAACCCTGTCTATACCAGATCATTCTATCATTAGCACCGTGGTCACGTTGGGCCAGCTCTCCACTGAGTTCTTCTGGTGTTTTGTTTTTACAAGTGTTAACCTACTTCTCTCTGCACCTCTGATTTTCTTTGTGTGCTCACCACCTTCTGATTATCTCTAGTTCAGCATCTTGCTGTGGCATTTACACTTGCTTGGCTGTACACTCTGCCTAGCTCAGTAATCACTTCTCAGACAGTATTAACGCAACCATTTTTACAATTAACCTTTATATATATATATATATATATATATATATATATATATATATATATATATATATATATATATATATATATATATATATTTTTTTTTTTTTTTTTTTTAATTTGTTGTAACTCAAACCTAACAGTAAATGTGACAGAAACCCAAAATACTACAAACATGACCATCTGTAATTTAAAATTATTTGTGAACACTCTATTTCCAAAAACAGATCTTAGCTGATGAAATAATAAAATGAAAATTAAAACCAAATAATAAAATTACTTGGCATGTAAAATTTTTTTCCATTGTTTTGTATATGTTTTGTATAAGTATTAAAAACCGTGATTCATATTTTTTCAGATCATACTGAGTCCTCACAAAAGCAGACTGTTGGTTTTCTTTTGCCTGTATGAACATTTCATTAGGATCAATTTTATTTAGCTCAATTTAAATATACGGAGTCCTTCTAGAAAAAATGGATGTAGTCAGTTTAAACCATTGTATACTTCCTTTTAAAACATATTGTTAAATGTGTTTGGAGCCTATGTTGTAAAAGGTTATGATAATTGGTCTCAACTGCTTTTTGATTGACAAAATTAGACAATAACACCCCATTAAACTTCTTGTTTTGAAACTTTTAAAGCTGTGCAGTCTTAAAAAAAGAGTTTTCACAGGACTCTTTGCAGCCCCATGAAGTAAGCACACCTTTACTCACTCATTCTTTTTCAGTAAGAATTAAGAAAGTAAGCAGCAGCCAGGTGCTGCTAATCAAATGTTCTTGATCAAGAGATCATCAGAAAGTGTGATCACCTTTGAAGCAGAAGTTTTGACAGCTTGATGGTCTGGAGCATTCAGATGCATGTTAACACAATGTTACAATCTTTCCGGAGGTGGACGTCACAGCAAATTCAACCTAAGGTCAGACCATGCAATATTCAGAGAAACTGCCACAATCCTAGGAGCTGCATCTCAGTTAGCATGTTAAATGTTAGAGGATGGCAGTAGAATTTGAAGTAAGAAAGGATTGTGAGGACAAAACCCCGTCTCTGTAGAAAGACCATGGCAACATGGTTTAGAAAAAAAATACTAGATTTCTGGGACAGTAAACACTGGACTGAGGTGACCTCAATGAAATAGGTGGAGTTTGATTTTAGCGAAGTGAAGCAATATGCATTATAGCCAAACACATTACACCAGCACAAATACCAGCTATCAAGAACTGTGGTGGAGGGGTGATTTTTGCATAAGCGTGACCTACAGTAGGTATGTTGCAGTCACTACTTGAACTCTTCTTTATGCCAAAACATTCCAGAGTCAAATGTGAATCCATCTGTATAAAAATTTTAATTGTAGCAGAATGTGGGTCATGCAACACGACAATGATCCTAAGCCGGGGTTGTCTAACTCCAGGCATCAAGGGGTGTTGTCCTACAGTTTTTAAATGTGTCCTTGATCCAACACAGCTGATTTAAATGACTAAATTACCTTCTCGACATGTCTTGAAGTTCTCCAGAGGTTGGTAATGAACTAATCATTAGATTCACGTGTGGTGACCCAGGGTGATATCTAAAACCTGCAGGACATTGGCCCTTGAGGCATGGAGTTGGACACCCCTGTCCTAAGGACATCAGTTAAACTACAGCAGAAAGTTTTTCTGGGCCAAAAGAAAAGACTTGTGGTGTTGTAAAGATCTAAACCCAACTGTGATCTGAGGTGGGACCTTAAAAGAGCTGTGGATAAACAAATGCTCGCAAATATCAATAAACTAAAACAAAAAGAGTAAACAGAGTATGCCTAGGAAAAAAAGAGAAAGCCAAAAGTCTTCCACAGTGATGTGGAGTGATGGTTGTACAGAAGAGGATTACTTTGTCATTGTTGCTAAAGGTGATTCTACAAATAGATCATGATATATTAATAAGAAAACTAGAACGTTATGGTGTCAGAGGGGTAGTTTTAGATTGGGTCCGGAGTTATTTAAGTGACAGAAAGCAGTTTGTGAAAATAAATGGTGGTTGCTCCTTATGTATGGACATTGCTTGTGGTGTACCCCAAGGGTCAGTTTTGGGTCCAAAATTCTTCAACTTGTACATTAACGACATCTGTAAAGTGTCCAAAGTATTAAAAATGGTTCTCTTTGCTGACGATACAAACATTTTTTTGCTCTGGTGATGATCTGCAGAATTTATTGGAGGATATGACTAATGAAATAAGTAAAGTGAAGTTCTGGCTTGATAAAAACAAATTATCATTAAATTTGAATAAATCTAAACTGATGTTATTTGGAAATAGTAGTTTAAATACAAATGCAAAGATTCAAATAAATGGTGTTGATATTGAAAGAGTCAGTGAAAATAAATTTCTGGGGGTAATAATAGATGAAAAACTTAACTGGAGAGCTCACGTAAGATATATTCATTCCAAAGTATCACGAAGCATTGCAGTACTAAACAAGGCAAAACAGGTATTCGACAGAAAACCACATTACATTCACTTTTTACTCTTCAAAAGAAAGCAATTCGAATCATCCACAATGCAGGTTATAGGGAACATACAAACTCACTATTTTTGCAGTCTGAAATATTGAAAATTGACGATATAGTGAAATTCCAAACAGCACAAATTCTATTCAAAGCAAAAAATAAAGAACTGCCAGGTAATATTCAGAGTATGTTTTTTTTTGAAAGAAGGAAGTTATAATTTAAGGGGTTTTTGTAACTTCAAAACAATGAAGGTACGTACTACAAGAAAAGGCTTTTGTGTTTCTGTTCAAGGAGTGAAACTATGGAACAAACTGAATATGGAATTAAAGCAATGTCCAAACATAAAACTGTTCAAAAAGAGTTATAAAAATATGATCTTCTCGATCTATAAAGAAAAGGAAAATATTTAAATTAAGTGAATGTCTCTATTTAAAAACAAACAAACAAAAAATTCATGATGTGATATTATAGTATATAGTATATCAGAAATCTGTTCACTATTTTTATTACAAATTATATCAGTAAGGAAGCTGACTAAATATTCACTGATAATTTATGGGACAGGGGTGGGATTAAATAAGTGTATACTTCTTCCCACTCCCTTTCAACATGTAAATTAATCAGAATGTTTTTTTGTATGTAATTTGTATAGTATTTTTTTTCTCTCTTATTTCTTTTCTAAATGTACTTGTATATTGTTCACATGTTGAAATAAATTACCAATCAATCAATCAATCAATCAATCAAATTATTGAATCACAGTTTTGCACAGGCCTGCACAGGCTTGTGAAAACGTTCTTGTGCATGTGACTGTATGAGTTTGTTGGACTTTATGCTGACATACCATTAATTATCAGTTTAACTGTAGCTTAATTTCATGACGTAATATCATGTACATTTTCATTCAGCATTTGAATGCTGTAAATCTCATTGAAGCCAGTGCAATATGTCTCACAGCTGTTCTATGTTAAATTCATAACCTCCTTTTCCTCCTCCCTGTCCTCATCTATTCTCCCCACATCTAACTTGTCTTTTTATCTCTATTCTTTGCACAAGCATTGTGTCCTCTGGCAGTCTAAGTAGCTCATTGTTGTGGGGAGAATGCTCTCTCATGGGAGCCATAGCCAGTCAAGAGTGGATTGCCTCAGTGAGATGCATTTTTACTTTGTCTGTCAGTTGTGATGAGGGATAAGAAACACTCCTTTCATTTGAGACTTCCTGAATCAAATATGGGAATTGTGAAATGCCTGATTAAAATAAAACACACACACCAAAAAGTATTTTCATACAGTTGTTCAGAGAAGAGCTGTGAGAAGATAGGATTATATAAAGTCCCAAGATGATGTAAGACCATGCTTAATGTATATCTGAGGAATCTATGTACAACGTGCTTTATCAAAGTCATTGTCCACTAAATGTGAAATATTGCTGGCCCTGTAACATGTGTAATGGTTTTTGCTACGCTCTTTGTTACTGCATCTCAGCAACAGTGTCAAAAAGAAAAATCACTATTATTTAATCAGCTTTGTCAGAAAACAGCAATCTGCTTCTGGTCTTGATGTTAACGTTCTCTAAGCCATACAATGCACTGAACATATTATTTAAAGTTTTTGGACTAGATGGCGGAATGTGAAAGATTCCCGATGTTTACATCTTACACCGGACAATGAAGGGAGTGGTTTGATTGGAGAATTTGTTTTCTAGTTAACTGAGTGTAATTTAGTAAAACTCAAAGTGGTGTTTTAAGTGTGTTGTCAAACCAGCAGCAAGAAATAAGAAGGGATCTTAAAAAAACTTTTCCAGAGATCCCACATAAATGCATACCTTGTGATGTCTAGAAATGCAGGGCTGTATAAAACTCCCCTCCCTGATTTTAGATATTTAAGTGCCCAACTGTCCTTAACAACTTTCAAATTCACATATATAAGGCATTGTTTAGACAGCACATGAATCAGATTTGTTTCTCAAATAACATCTTTAAGACAGACAAAGCCACAGTTAATTGCAAATAACATCAAATTGGTGTGCATAGACACGAACAACCTCTCTGCATAGGCTGTTCTAAAACGATACTAGTTTCTTACATGCTGCAACACGTGTTCTGATAAATTCCCTGGTTCTGCTAGGTTTCTCCTTTTTGCTCGAGCCTTCTTCCAAATCCCAGAAGAGAATTTATTTTGGCTTCTGTCCAATCCACAAGTTCTGTGTTTGCCTTCTTCTGGCATAGGTAGTGCTCTGCACGTTCCCTAGTTTAGATTTTAAGTTGCCTGTCACAATTACAGTTTGAGCTACCTCTTCAGTATTTGAGGAAAAATAGCATTTCATGTTATTTTCACAGTACAGATTTTTATAATTAATTAAGTGTCAATTTTGTCCTTTATTTCCTCTCAGTTATTTGTTCAGTTGGTTTTAGACACTTGTATCAAGCACAAACCTTAAGGGTAAAACAGTTATGATTTGTATGTATATATGTGGAAAACATATTAAGTTCACAGAAGTTTCTTTTCCAGTCCTCACTTCTTTTTAAATGTACTTACCTTTCAATTAGTAAATAAAAGCAAGTCTTGGCTTGTACAGCTTCCTGGGAGCAAGCAAAATTACAATATCAGCATGCGCATTTTAACCTTAAATTACACAGTCGGAGGCAAAACTAAAAGCATGTATAAAACTAGTTATTTTATTTTTCTGAATATATGCTTTCTTCATTGCATTTTTGGTGGGTTGTTTTGTTTGGGTTCACGCTGTGAAATTACAAATGAATCTCTGCTTGGAAACAAAAGATGTGTATTTATTTGAACCGTGCTTACCTGATGCATTTATTAACCTGCTATCCTGTAGGGAAAACCAACACAAGTCTCATTAGTTCTTAAAAACATTAGCCAAGTTCTACTTTGTTACTGACTTCATGCAGTTTAATGAATGCATGTTTACTGTACATTTCTAGAAAAATATGGAGAATTGTAACGTAAGATATACTAGCAAGTAAAATGCTACTAGTACATTTCGCTGTTGTTTTGAAAGAAGCCTCTAACAGTCAACAGAATCAGAAAGAAAGGGGTCATTGTATATCTAATTTTACTTGCTGCAGAGGTGTGAAAGCCCACGAGCTACCCCCGCTTTGAGTGTGCTCTTTCCCCATTCCCCCAGCCCTGCAGCAATCCCCTCGGCAGCCAGCAGGGCCTATGTGACCCCCGAGTACTGGCCAGTAAATGAACTTCTCGTGAAGAGAAAGATTCTAACACAAAGGGATTTTAAAGTGGGTTCAGTCAAAGAAGAGGAGCAGCTGCATGCGCTGCGAGTAACTAATCACAACACTCGAGTTCTTCTCGAGACCGAAGGTACCAGACTTCACCATGGAGCTGAAAACAATCTTAAGGGAACAGAAATCAATGCAACACACTGAGCCAAAGATCTATGTATGACCTGCTTTTGAAGCACTGTTGTGTTCTAAAATACTGAAAGAGCTTATCTCCCACCCTTCTGGGTCTTTTTTTTTTTAAACTTTCAGACCATTGTCTTGGGAATATGTGTTAGTACATTAGTCCAAAGAACAAAGCAGACATCTGATTGATGGGTCCAAAGCACTGATGAACAATATGTACACTATCAAACCTTCAGTTTCACAAGCCATTCCATGTATCCAACATTTTGAAGCGAATGCAAAGGCTTTTTTGTTTTAATAGCTATGAAACATCTATTGTTCAGATATTTCCAAGTACTTTCAATCTTCCCCGACTGCATAACATTTCTGAAAAAGCTTAAATGCAAGTTGTAACAAAGAGCTTCATTCTCAAGTCATTTATGCAAAGACAAATTTCTGCTTCCTCCAAATTATTCAAGGAAGTTACACTTAAATTTCTGCAACCAAGCATCACACCAGGATGCATCTTTTTCTCAAACTAGATGAATTAGCAATAAACAATAAAAAGCATCACCTCCAGCTCACTAATGACTACCCATGATCCTCTCCTCCTTCCTTCACAAATTTCACTAGGGAGTGGGAGAGTGATGTGGGGTGTGCCTGACGTTTTTTGTTTACCCTTATTGCTTTTGCTACCGAAGACAATATTATTATCTGCAGCTGCAGGCCTCAGAGCACACAACTTGTAAATAATAAACCAAGCTGGACAGAAGCCTGTGAGGCCACTGCTAATCCTGGTATTATTCTACTTTTATTGTTGCTATTTGCTCATTATTTCTCATCTCCTCTGGCTGAAGACAGCCAGTTAAATTATTTTCACCCCATTGTTTTCTTGTGCCACAAAGGCCAAATTAGCATTGAGGACAGGCAACATTTAGAAATGTCTTTTATTCCTTTTTAGCCCTCCTTTCCTCACTCTTGACCCATTTAGGGCCCACAAGGCATTGCAAACTGTCACTGTGGGTGTTAGTAGATGCTGTAACTTCTGAACATAATCATGAATAATATTTTTTATTATGTTTTAATTTTCAGCATCCTTCCATTTAGGGAGAATCGGGAAACTGTAGGTAGTAATCTGGAGATTCAAGTTATAACCCTGTTGGGTCTCCGGTGGAGGTTTGGGGAGAATGAGCGCTACATAAAGCTAAGTCAGATTGATGCTTTGCTCAGAATCCAATTCCAGTTGTTATAATCAGCATTTGTACGGGTGATGTCTGATCCTCCAGAGAGCTGCAATATTCTGCATTTGCTGAGAAGGGTAAGATTTTACAGAGTTTTGACTCAGTTACATCCTTCTCTCTCTGACAAGCCCGAGGGCAAAACTTGTTTGCTGCACAATGTGTTCATTGTAGCTATGATGGCACCTAAAGATGTTCAGCTAATGAAATGGCTGCAAAGCTTCTTAGTGTACATGGAGCATTACTCCTAGAGAAGTATGAAGAAATACTGCAGCTTTAATTACCACTTCAAATTCTACAAACCAACACCAGGCAGAATTACGATCATTAAGCCTTAGAGAATGACAGATTTCACACATCAAGTCTAATTGCAGATCTTAAAGGAGAACATATGTGAAATACAGTGTATAAAGCAATTTGTGGCTGCAGAAGGAGCTGTTCAAAGTCTGATTTTTGCCCTGTCATGTAAGTCATAATTGGAACTGAAGTCTCCTTGGAAAAAAAAAAAATCTGAATGTAGAGCTAGATAAAAATAACGACGGGGGGAAAGTTACGGAACCTCTGTAGCCTGCTCACCATCTCTTCTTTTGACATTCAAAAAGCTACCTCTCTCCTAGCATAAAACACTGTAGTCTCCAATCAAACCGTCAGTGATCTAGACATGTTGTTCTATGTGTCAGGTTTTGACACAAAAAACTGCTAGTAGGCTCTTTCTAGTTCTGCTGCTTTAAGTTTGATCCTCTTCCTCGTTTTTTGTTAGCTGTCCAAGATCAAGTCTGACATTGTTACTCTACTAAATGTGAAATTGGTAGAATTTTCTTTTGGACGTGTTTACGTCTACTGGAGGTTACTGGTGCAGCTTGAAAAATGACACATCCTATATACATTTAGTCTTTATTTTTCAAAGTGTTGCTGTTAAACCTTGTGCCAGGCTGCCTCTGTGACTGTTTCAACTTACAATATGCACAAGTAGAGAAAAATTTGGTCTCAAGTGGTTTGGAATCACGATGGGCGAAAAGCAGCGATGACAGCTTTCATTAGTCAGCAGGTTGTAACAGCAGTCTGGCGAGGAAGGAGCGGCTAGCCGGTCCAGCGGGCATGTGGTGTGGAGGTTAGCCGGATAACACGGAACCAGTCGGTTAAATCCAATAACAGACCTTTATTCGCCGTCAGCAACATTACACTTTATAAGCCAGGTCTCCTCGGCTGTACTCGTCCGAACCTACATGCGCGGGGATTGGTACCACCAGCGCCAGCTTGTCACAACAGTAAGTAAGGTGCTTTCTTGGAGCATGGAACATGAGCAGCATGAAATGGCTGCCGCTAACAACTCACACACCCACTAGGAGACCCCCACAGCTACTACAATAGTTGGGCAACCCCCCCTAGTGGTGCTATAACCCAAAAGGTTTGTTACAAGGTCTTTCAGTTAGAAGAAACAAATAAAGTGCTGAAGAGCTCAGTTTTAATGGTGATGAATAATCCCTCGGGATAGTAGGGACAGAATTTTTTTTTCTTTTTTCATTGAACTGCACTCGCATAAAACAAAAGCAAAGCTGGTAGATTATAATTACAGCTGGATAACTTTTTTCTGCCCGTCCAATAATACTATCAGCCAGAGCAGATTCTTAACCATATGAATACTAGCTAATGCCACTCATGAGAGTCCTAGGTTATGATGACCTCCCTCTGCTGCTAATGAACTGAAGCCGAATGTGAGAGAAAATGGTGGTAGAGGTCCTCACTGTGTGAGATCACAGCTCCAGTAAAGCAGCAATTTACAGCTCTGAGTGGCTCCCCTGTACTCAGGTATAAGATGCACAATGAGCATTGATTTCCCAATGCTAAGTGCAGAGCACATCTAGAGCCTTGGGCTAGTGCTAACTGCGTGACTGTGAAGCAGTGCACCACTTGTACAGTGTATGAGCAAAGAACAAAGATACACTTGGGTAATTTGCATGTGTGCATTATGAGCTAAACAACCTCTAATCAGATTGAAACAAAGTAGGATAAGATAGATTAGGCTGCTTGAGTGAACAATTATTGCTGCTCACTTTTAGCTTTTGCATTCATCAAAAATGCAATGCCAGACATTAAACAGGTGGCTCATTTTAAGGTCTCTTCTTTTTCATCGTTTTCTTTAACAAAAAATAGGCCAAACAAAAAAAACAATAAATAATTGTGTAAAGGCTGACGTTAGTGAATCTGATCTAAAAAAATATCTATGATCTGTCTCTTTAGCACATATCTAATGTGAATTTCAACAAGCTTATAAAAGAACTTCAGTCACAAAAAGTAAAAGTGAAGAAGATGCGAGCATATAGACAACATTTGTGGTCTGATAATGCTGGGATTCGATTTCACCACATTTTTGTCTTAATAAAAACACAGTATTAGATTTGAGCAGTCCTAATGCTATCAAATTATTAGTTAGGGTTATGGCAGACTACAGACTAGTACATCTTTCATAACTTCCACAGCTTGCTTTGTTTTTTACACTAGATGGATATATCAAGGACCAACTTTGCAGTCCCATCTGATATGACTAACTGCATCATTAGATTAGATGTACACTCTATACAATAGAGACTCTGGTCTTAGATAATGGAATGGGGCACAGGACATATTGGCATTATCTTGCACAACATGTAATTCGAAGGACATGCAAGTCTCTTTCACAAAATGCATCGACGTAACTTTATGCTGAACATTGGGGGGGGGGGGGGGGGGTCTAGATCTCTGTCTAAATAAATAAATAAATACATTTGGGTAAATTTCCAGATGATTTTCTTTACTCATTTCAGGTATTACCTGCAAAATAGTTGCATGTTTAATCAACAACCTATTTATGCAAGGTAATTCATAATTTTATTGTGGGGGTTATATTGGTTGGGTCCCCCCCCCTGGAAATTATGGCCCTGACAAAATGTAAGCATTTGACCATGAGGATGTGGGACTGCAAAGACTGAACTCGTGTTGTAATTTTATCTAACAGTTTTTGAGACAAACCCATAAATGTAAAATCTAAGAAGCTTGGCAAGAAAGCAACTGAACTTCTTTAACCTCCTAAGACCCAAACTCTTTCATGGGATGCATTTTTAATTTCACTTTGATATTTGGGCATATTGGGACCTGAGTGGTTTTATATGGATTTAATGGTCCATTCCTGGTATTGTGAATGAATGAAGCATGTTCTCACACACAAATCAATTACTCTCTGTATACAAAGAGTAATTAATACAAAATGCAGTAAACCAAGAAGGAAAATCCAATTTTGTATGCAGCCACACATTGAGATATTAGATTAGATTAGATTAGATAAATTAGATAGAACTTTATTAATCCCTCGGGTGGGTTCCTCTGGGAAATTCGATTTCCAAAAAAGCACAGCACCGACAGAAGTTACAGAGTTACAGAATATTATATATATATATATATACACACACACACACACACACACACACACACACACACACACACACACACACACACATATATATATATATATATATATATAAATACAGAGACAATATAAATAAAATATATGAAGGGGATAAATAGAATAAATAGGAATAAAAAATACAAGTGAATTGCACATTTCAAGTATTGAGGTCTATTGCACTGTTGACTATTTACAAAAAGTATTGCACAAGGTATATATATATATACACTTCCATATATTGCAGTTTAGAAAGGCTCATGTTAGGTAGATTGTTGTTTACCTTCGTTGAGAGATGGGGCTCACACCATATGTTTCAGGGTTTCTTCCACGTTGTTGAATTTGTTGTTCCTTATGACTCTGGCTGAAGGATTTATTTAGAACTGACCAGGGGCCTCTCTGTTGATACTACCACATATAAGAATCTAAATGTGTAGCCTACGTAAATTAGGAAAATGCACAATGCCACACAACTTGCCATTGGGTTTTTATACTGTAAACCCTACTCAAGACTTCCCCACTGACAGCAAGAAACACAGCTGCATACTGCCATATAACAGTAGCATACTAAATTTACTGCATGTTATACATCCATTGTGTCTCATGTATAAATGGCTTGCTGTCACCGCTTTGCTTTTTGGAGAAAGAGGGACTTCTGGCGAAGTGACTGCACCTGTCACCTTCTTCAAAGGGTCTTCGTACGTCTTGTCACACCTTTCCCATCCCCCATTGTGAAGGGAGCCCTGGCTGGCAGGTCTCCATTGATCTGTTCCAGAGCTGTGATAATTGGGCTATTAAGATCTCAAAAAGACACCCAGCATGTGGCAGAGATGGAGTCTAACAGTCTGCCAAGAGAAAGGTCTTCCAACTCCTTGGCATCACTTATAATGATTTCTTTGGTATGCCATGAAGTATCTGTAGGAATAGCATGCTGTATTTACTCACAAAAGGTGTTAGTATTGAAAGCAGTGCAGTACAGAAGTACAGTAAGATACCTGAATTTACCAACTAAGGCCCATATCTCTGAGAAAATTTATAGTTGGTAGAACATTTCACTTCAAAGATGAACTAATGACTGGCTACTGGTTAAAGGCCAAAGGGACCAAAGGTCCAGGGTGTCTTTGAAGTGACACCAAATGACTAGAATAACACACAAGAAACACCAAAGAGACAACAAAGAAACTCAAATTTATAAATGGATGTAAATCAACAGTGAAAAAATGCAAATGAACAAAAAAAACCTAAATGGTCTCGGTTGTTCTGGGATGGGTTTTTTTGTTTGTTTGTTTTTGTTAAATTAATAGTGGGGACAATAACAAATCTGGTTAGCCTTACACTTCACTACAGACCATTGAGAAAACCTGAAAGTAATTTGGAAAAGAAATCAATGGCAAGTGCCAATCCTTGTCTGTTTCTGAGTCGTGATAGGGCTGCTTTCTGCCCCATTAACTGTCTCCACTCTGGTATCCTCCCAATCACAAGCTCAAATACTCATCACCAAACTGTGATTAAGTAGCTGTGTTTTAACTGCAAAAACAACACACACAATGGAAACTGAAACTAGACAAAGAATATAATGTGAGGGATGGATCAAGTAAATGGATTTATTTCTCTATAGAGCAAATCAACTGATCTAGCATATTTATGAAGACTGGTTACATTTTAGTTATAATGTTATAGGTTAACCACAACAACGTTCGGGTGACATAACACACACACACACACATTTAGACTGACAACTGAGCCAAAAGCATTTATAAAGTTTAAAAAATGAATATGATGGGCATATGGTCATGGTAAAAAGAGAGAACACTTAATTAATTGTAAGGCCTCACATATCAGGACATGATGAAAGTAATCTGGTCCTTATCAGGTCTTAAAACACATAAGATAAGACAAAAACTAAACTGACGAGGAGATGTGCAAAAACTTGCAGCCATAGAGCTTCCATAGAAATTCAAGGGGAAAGTAGCAGCCAGGTGCTGAGAATCAAATTGACAGAATGACTGAAAAAAAGACTCCAAGGTGTTTCAATGGATCAGTCAAAAAATAGCTGCACATAAATAAATGTCTCCAAACCCCAGGTAATGTTTTTAAAAGAAATTGGGTCAAATTACTTCACGTCTGCAAAAAAAAAGACACAGAGAGAGAGAGAGAGAGATTGCTTTAATTTAACTTATTGATGCTAAAAGCTATTGATTCTTGGGATGTACTTTCTTCTACAGTTTAACTTAGTTTTCATTAAATACACAATAATACTGTGAAATTTATATTTCAGATTACATTTACTTAATTTTAAGACATGGTGAGAACTAGAAAAATATTTAATGTCCTGATATGTAAAATCTTAGAACTGATGGTGTGTACGTTTTCCCATAATGGTAGATGCCTTAACTAATGATCCTAACTAATTGTGCTACAAGACCTTTTAGTAGCTGTCTTACACTAAAAGACTTTTCAATGATTCTGAAATAACTTGATAAAAATGTTTTTGATGTTTTATTTGATGAAAAATCGTGTAATGGAGTGTTTCTTCAAACGCAGAGAACAGTATCATATTTTAAAAAGAAAAACTGGATTGATTTGATCAACAGAAACGACAGCCAGGTTGTGTTTTGAGTGTGAACATTTTGCCACATCCACTTGTTCAACCTTTGTGAAAAATTCTGCTGATTAAATCAGTGTCAACCATCAGTAAGTGCACTTGATACACATAAAATCCTCTTGACATTTAGAAGAAATTCTTTTAATAATATAATTTCAAGTGCTTAAGTTTACATAGTAAAAGTTTATTTCATCTTCATACTCTTGCACTATATTGACATCCTCTGAAGATAGTCCTGCTTTAAATACATTTCATTTACTGTACCATTTAGTCATGCTATCGAAGGTTAATACACAAACACTTGGCACAGTTTGAATTGCATTGTATAAGATGAGAGGAACACAGAGGGGTGATGTGTCATAATTGTGTAAAATGACATGTCGCAAATTGCCGTAGTTCAAATATGAAGATTTAAGCAATTAAGTAAGGTAAGGAAATTGTTTAACAGTGTCCGCTCTAAACAACTCTCATCACTATACAAATTTAGTCCATCAATTTTTAGTTTTTTTTTTCTGATTGGTTACCCTTGTCTGCATATGTGCTGCAGATGCTTAATGTATTCATAACCCTCAAGCTGCTATATACTTTAACATAGCACCGCATTAGTTTGAGTGGCACTGAATATTGCCTTTCAGCATAAAATGTTTATGTACAGTAGTTAGATTTCAGGGTTATGGAAAGGAAAATAAAATCAAAGATGTGTTTCAAAAGCAACTTTAAGACGTGTTTTCTAAAATCGACACTGCTGTGATGAGCATCTTTCAGGTCTTGAATTAAGGCAGTTAAATGAGAGCACAGCTGAGGCTAAGTGTAAAAGGAAAGGCGTGTCTTGTGATAGTATCACTTTGAGACTGAAGGTCAGGACAACTGCTGCCCAACTCTCCTCTGAAATAAATAGTGTTGCCCAAAGGAAACACTCAAGAATATTTGGTCAATGTCCAAGTGGTTTTCCTTTGGCTCAGGGATCAATGTTAGTGAATTACTCCTTCCAGACACCATATGTTTAAATTGCTGCAGCTCCAGTGTCCTTTCTGACAGAGAGATTTCTTTGGGAAGGCATACCAAGGCATTTTAAAAATATTTAGTTTTTTCAACTTGTGGTTCTTTAAGAAAAAGCATCAAACTATTCGTTAAGTTTAAAGTTCATTTTCTGAGCATGCAACCATATATCGCATTTGGGATCGCAGTCTCCATCATTCACCATCTATTTATGAGTCTAGGGATAACTGCTTCTACTGAGTTTCCAATCGGTCAGTTCCATTATATCCTTTATTACATTGATGCCAATATAACCAAATTCACAAGGACCCATTAAAGCTCAAAAACAAATATTTGCCATGCATAAAGTTAATCTGAACAGCCACACATATTTCTTGGGTAAGTAATTCTGTCCTTTCTCGGTGTGAGGAGTGGATATTTATATGCTTGGACTTGCCCTGTTTTTATTGCCAGTGTAATTGAGGGATAGGCTTTCATTGAAGAGGGCCTATCACTACTGTGAAGAGACCTGGCAGGCATTAGTATGTGGGGAGACCAGAACAGCCAAGCAATTTGCCGTGCCAGGCATTTCACATCATTGGAATTCCATTGTTGTGCCTGAAGCAGGTAGGGTAGAAAACATCACCACAAAAATAATTAGTCTTGCGACCAATGACAGGCCATCGTGCTTCTCATCTGTATCTGCCCATCTGAGTCTTTGTCTTGAAAAGCTCTAATTTCTAAAGTTCGTTAATTTCCTCCTTCACTCATCATCTTTGCTTTAAACGCATACCCAAGATACCTGGGCGCGCGCGCGCACACACACACACACACACACACACACACACACACACACACACACACACACACACACATACATACATATATATATATATATATATATATATATATATATATATATATATATACACATACACACACATACACATACTAGGGGTGCAACGATATTCGTATCGATATTGAACCGTTCGATACAGTGCTTTCGGTTCGGTACGCATATGTATCGAACAATACAACATTTGTAATTTATTTTATCAACTTTCCTTCTGACGATGATGTCTGTGTTGAGCGCTCAGTGAATCTCTGTTCGACTACTCCGCCTAGGCTGCACTGTCCAGCGCAGATCCATTGAGCGTTCAACACAGACAGCATAGTCAGAAGGAAGAGCGCAGGGCAAGCTAGAGAGACAGAAGTTAAGCTCTCCTTGCAACAGGCAAATTGAACCTCATTCAGATCTGGCGTTTGGAATTATTTTGGTTAGGGTTAAATTTAAAAACTGTACTTTTGAGTTAAAATATATATTTATAATTTTAATAAATGACAAATTAAAAATGCATGAACATTTTTTTGTATCGAAAAAATATCGAACCGTGACACCAAAGTATCGAACCGAACCGAACCGTGAATTTTGTGTATCGTTGCACCCCTAATACATACATACATACATACATACATACACATATATATATATATATATATATATATATATATATATATATATATATATATATATATATATATATATATATATAAAAACACCCAACATGCCCCTGCGGGCGGTTTATCCTTCAAGCTCGGGTCCTCTACCAGAGGCCTGGGAGCTTGAGGGTCCTGCGCAGTATCTTAGCTGTTCCCAGGACTGCGCTCTTCTGGACAGAGATCTCCGATGTTATTCCCGGGATCTGCTGGAGCCACTCGCCTAGCTTGGGAGTCACCGCACCTAGTGCTCCGATTACCACGGGGACCACCGTTACCTTCACCCTCCACATCCTCTCGAGCTCTTCTCTGAGCCCTTGGTATTTCTCCAGCTTCTCGTGTTCCTTCTTCCTGATATTGCTGTCATTCGGAACCGCTACATCGATCACTACGGCCGTCTTCTTCTGTTTGTCTACCACCACTATGTCCGGTTGGTTAGCCACCACCATTTTGTCCGTCTGTATCTGGAAGTCCCACAGGATCTTAGCTCGGTCATTCTCCACCACCCTTGGGGGCATCTCCCATTTTGACCTCGGGACTTCCAGGTTATACTCGGCACAGATGTTCCTGTACACTATGCCGGCCACTTGGTTATGGCGTTCCATGTATGCCTTGCCTGCTAGCATCTTGCACCCTGCTGTTATGTGCTGGATTGTCTCTGGGGCATCTTTACACAGCCTGCACCTGGGGTCTTGCCTGGTGTGATAGACCCCAGCCTCTATGGATCTTGTACTCAGAGCTTGTTCTTGTGCTGCCATGATTAGTGCCTCTGTGCTGTCTTTCAGTCCAGCTTTGTCCAGCCACTGGTAGGATTTCTGGATATCAGCCACCTCCTCTATCTGCCGGTGGTACATACCGTGCAGGGGCCTGTCCTTCCATGATGGTTCCTCGTTTCCCTCCTCTTTCTTGGGTTTCTGCTGCCTGAGGTATTCACTGAGCACTCGGTCAGTTGGGGCCATCTTCCCATCTTCCCAATGTATTCTTGGATTCTTGTCTCATCCTGGACTGTGGTGCTGACACTCACCAGTCCCCGGCCCCCTTCCTTCCGCTTAGCGTACAGCCTCAGGGTGCTGGACTTGGGGTGAAACCCTCCATGCATGGTAAGGAGCTTTCTTGTCTTTATGTCAGTGGCTTCTATCTCCTCCTTTGGCCAGCCTATTACCCCAGCAGGGTACCTGATCACGGGCAGGGCGTACGTGGTGATGGCCCGGATCTTGTTCTTACCATTCAGCTGACTCCTCAGGACTTGCCTGACCCTCTGCAGGTACTTGGTGGTTGCAGCCTTTCTAGCGGCCTCTTCATGGTTCCCATTTGCCTGCGGGATCCCCAGGTACTTGTAACTGTCCTCTATGTCTGCAATGTTGCCTTCTGGTAGTTCAATCCCCTCAGTTCTGACTACCTTCCCTCTCTTTGATACCATCCGACTACACTTCTCCAGTCCGAACGACATTCCAATGTCATTGCTGTATAGCCTGGTAGTGTGGATCAGTGAATCGATGTCTCGTTCACTCTTGGCATACAGCTTGATGTCATCCATGTACAGGAGGTGGCTGACAACTGCTCCGTTCCGTAGTCGGTATCCGTAGCCAGTCTTGTTAATGATCTCACTGAGGGGGTTCAGGCCTATGCAGAACAGCAGTGGGGACAGAGCATCTCCTTGGTAGATCCCGCACTTGATGGTGACTTGTGCTATGGGCTTGGAGTTGGCCTCTAGTGTTGTACGCCACATCCCCATTGAGTTCCTGATGAAGGCTCTTAGGGTCCCATTGATCTTGTACAATTCTAGGCATTCCAGTATCCAGCTGTGGGGCATTGAGTCATAGGCCTTCTTGTAATCAATCCAGGCAGTGCACAGGTTGGTCAGTCTGGTCTTGCAGTCTCGGCTGATTGTTCTGTCTACCAGTAGCTGGTGTTTTGCGCCTCTGGTATTCTTGCCAATTCCTTTCTGTGTCCCGCTCATGTATTGACCCATGTGCCTGTTCATCTTAGCCGATATGATGCCTGACAGGAGCTTCCATGTAGTACTGAGGCAGGTTATTGGTCGGTAGTTGGAGGGGACCAGTCCCTTCTTGGGGTCCTTGGGGATCAGGACCGTCCGGCCTTCAGTTAGCCATTCCGGGTGTCTCTCGTTAACTAGCAGCTGGTTCATTTGTGCTGCCAGACGCTCGTGGAGTGCAGTCAGCTTCTTCAGCCAGTAGGCGTGAACCATGTCGGGCCCTGGTGCTGTCCAACTCTTCATACTGGAGACCCTTTCTTGGATATCTGCCACTGTGATGGTTACTGGACCCTGTTCAGGGAGGTCGCTGTGGTCTGCCCTCAGATCCTCTAGCCACTGAGCATTGCCATTATGGGTTGCATCCTTCTCCCATATGCTCTTCCAGTATTGCTCCGTCTCCAGCCTTGGTGGTTCTGTTCTCTTATTGTTCCCTTGCCACTGAGAGTACACCTTTGCTGGTTCTGTGGAGAACAGCTGGTTTATTCTCCTGCCTTCTATCTCTCTGGTGTACCTCCTCAAGCGGCTGGCCAAGGCTGTGAGTCTTTGCTTGGCAGTTTCCAAGGCCTCAGGTATGGACAGCTTGCTGTATTTCTTAGGCACCTTATTTGTCGCACCTTGCTGCAACTCCGTTAGTTGGATAACCTCCCTCCGTGCTACTTTGATCTTGCCCTCTAGCCTCCTTCTCCATGGAGGGTACTGCCCCTTGTCGCTTTTCAACTTGTAGCCAAGCATCTCACTGATCACTGCTGCCGTATTGTAGATCAGCTTGTTAGTGTCGGTAATCGTGGTTGTAGGTATTGCCCGTAGTGCTGCATTAACATCATCTAGCAGACCTTCTGAGGGTACTTCACGTAATCTTGGTAACCGGCTACGGGGGATCCAGGTTTCAAGCTTGGCCATGATCCTATTTTTCAGGTCAGTTCCTCTCGCACTCAAAATATATTTATATATATATATATATATATATATATATATATATATATATATATATATATATAAATAAATAGAATTAGAATTCAACTTTATTGTCATTGCACATGCACAGGTACAGGGCAACGAAATGCAGTTTGCATCCATCCAGAAGTGCTTAGTGATATAGATATATTACAATATATATTAGCAATAATATAGATATGTAAGTATATTACAGAAATGGGTCTATTATGTTATAATGTACACGGTATGAAGTATGTTGTGAATATTCTATAACTATAAGTATGTACAGGCTGTAATGAGTACAAGCTATGTACAGGATATGGACAGGATATAAATATGAAAAACTATACAGAATATGAAATAAATAACTTTACAGGAATCTGAGATATACAGCTATACAGAAATGGGAACTATGCAAGTTGTAAACAGTTGTAGGGTTAAAAATTATCATATGTACAGAATGATTGTTTACACAGGGCTATACAGTAGTGCAGTTAAGGTAAGTGAGGGTGTGGATAATTTCTACAGAGGCTATATAAAGTGCTAGTGGTTGTGAGTGGTGGTTCACTCCATGTTATTATTGTGTGTTTGAGGGTACAGTTGTCCATTGTGTGTGTGTGTGTATGTTCAGTCCATGAGTTAACGTGGGTCAGATGTCAGGAGGCAGAGTTCAGGAGTATGTATGTATATACATACATACATACATACATACATAACCAGTCTCATACAGTAAGATCTCATCAGTCAGCTATGGAACCCTAAGGAGAAGTTGGGTCACTGGTGTGCAAGGTGAGTGGTTATGAGCTAACCAAAAGATGAAAATCCTGAAATAGCCTTGAGTATCAAGTAGATTTCAGTTTTATTTGTCATATGCAAGTAACATAAAACCTACATTATTCGATATACAGCTTAGTTTTATAGTGCTCCTCTGGAATAAGAGTTCTAACAAGAGTTAAGTCAGTTATTTCTCATCATTGAAGTTGTAGGTAGCACAATGTTGAACTATATCAGATTTTCTAATATTCTGCATCACTAGTGTACGTCAGAGTAAACACAACTTCTGGCAATGATCAGTTTGTTATAAATTTTGTTCAGATAGATGTTGACATGGCAGAACAGTTGCATTGGATTGTTTATGAGCTGTCAGCAGTTAAACTAAAGAGTGATATTTCCTTCACTCACTGTCAGGTTTAAGAGACCTGTAAAAGAAGAGAAAATGGTCTATTTGAGAAAACGCAGGAGGGAAAAACAACAACATTCTTGTAGCCAAAAAAATGTTGTTTCTCTTTCCCTGCCTTGTTATTCATCATGTTACAACCCAAATTTATCTTGTGACCCCTTGGGAGTCCCAGCCCAAGGGTGTGGAAGCAGTGACTAAGACTCTAAAAAGGGTGAAAATATATATATTTTGGAAACAAAATATATCAGCAGCATTGGGAAGTAAGCCTTACTCGGCACTGCTGAAGTGTAGGATCCCTACACTGAATTAGTGTGTAAATGAAAATATGTTGCAGGCTGTGATAATGGAAACAGAGTTTGTTCATTGCAGCCTATTGAAACTTTATACAGCTTTATGTTTTTAAAGTGAGCACCGGTGTCAACATCTTTGAACTGCATGACCTTTAGCTGACTCATTCCTGCTACACACTAGCCATCACCCACAAAACCTTTTCAAGCTCTTAGTCATGTCCTGGTTTTGGCTGCATTAAGACTCTAACCTGTTTATTTATCACTCTATGAGCCACATGGATTTAATGTTCTTTTGTCTTGTTTTAGACAGAAAAACGACAAAAAAATGGAAAAACTAAAATGCGTTAAAATAAAATAACTAACTAAAAAACTAAAATAAGAAGAAAATGCATTAAAATAGGTGAAGAAATTATATAGAGATGGTTATATACAATGATTTGACTACATGCATCTAAAGTAATCTGTCAATAACTGTCCCTTTGAGATCTTCAAATTAGTTCACATCAAGAGTATGTTCACCTCTCAAAAGGCAAAATACAAGGTGAACCCTCCTCACATCATCACAGTCTGCAATGTGCAGCGTGGGGCTCCGACACAGCTCTTGATTAAGTGAGTCAATTGGCCCAGGGAGGACACTTTTCTCCTATTGACCCTGCTGATGTGTCATCAGCAATAATCTTACAGCGTGTTTGATAGGAAGTGCTCCTTTCATCAAGCAAAGTCGCTGATCTCTACTCCTTGACATCCTCATCTCCCATGCTTCAGGAGAATTGCCAGATGATTTTAAATGAGAGCCAGCTGACACCCTTCAGTATGTGTAGATGAAGTGAAGTGAGAGATGCCATTCAGAGGAAGATATCAGCAACTGTATACTACTATATAGGAAGGAAACTGACTTATAACTGGAAGCTCTGTCTGGGCATGAGCATTTTCTCCATTTAAAGAGACTTGAGCTTAGGTGTTTTCTTTTTGTTATCTGGCTTCTCAAAATCAAATATTTGATCCTGAATGTAAAATTGGTTGCAGTTTGGCTGTGTTTGCCCGTATCTTGCCATTAAAATTTATATTCAACACACACTCACATCACACTGGGCCTGCAACACTTCAGCTAGTCTGCAAGGTATCATCCGTAAACTTCAACTGATGATATTCCTGGTGGAATTCAGGATGACAATTTAGCTTTTTGACATTTTAATGTATATTGGGGGGGTTCATCTGTATAACCACTTTTGGTGGTACAGTCTTGCTGTTCTTAGCACTGTATCCTAACAAAAAGGTCCCATGTGTCCCTCACCTAACTCTGTGTCTTAAATGTGTTTGAATACTTTTTTTTGGCAGATATCAAGAACTAAATATTATTAAAAGTAACATGGTAATAAAAGAATACTCTAAAGTAAATGAGTTGCACGGGTGACATGGTGGTTGCTACTGTTAGATCACAGCAAGAATGTCCTGGGTTTCGACTCCTGTGTCTGGGTTCTCTCTATATAACAGAACAGAATGTTAACAGTCCAGAGACATGCAGTTGGTGGAGTTAGGTTAATTAGTGATTCTCCTCTGGTACACTAACCCCATGCATGTCCCCCTGCACTACATCCACAAACCTCCCCTGTGGTTTTCCTCCTGCCTGGCAGCTCCAGGTTCTACATTTATTTTTGTCCCTCTTCTGCACATGTCCAGTGATTACAGTCTTCTCTCTCTAACTTTGTCTCCAGACTGCTCAACCTCAGCTGTCCCTTTGATATATTAATTTCTAATCTTAGCCAGGAACATGACTATGAATATTGCAATAAATAAAAGATATTAAAAATACTGCTGCACCTAAAAATCTTCTTCCAAAAATAACTAAATACAGGACACAGAAGGATATGTAAGCAGACTATGATCAGTGAAAAGGGTCGATGATGATGATGATGATGATGATATTATTATTATTATTATTATTATTATTATTATTATTATTATGAAATTGCAGGGGAAAAAAACCCTGAGTCACCATCACTGGACTGAACCTGGATTAAGTCATCATCAAGGACCCCAAGGCAGCAGAGTCAAACAGGGTCAGCAGCAGTTTTGCTGTTGTTAATACATTCCAATTTACTATCTCTTATTTTACACACTGTTAAACACTATTTCAGAATTAGACCAGTATTAAGCAGTTCTGAAAGTAGAAGAAAGCTGACTCAATATCTTCAAAAAAAAGTACTAGATCAGCAGACCAGTTATTCTGATCATTTACATAGCTCGAACTATGCTTACAGTAATCTGGTCTTTGGTTTATTTTTGCTTCACATCATCATCATCATCATCACCACACTAAGTGTCAGATAGGTGGATGGATAAATTTATGTTCATCCCAAAAAATCACAGCAGACGTTTTAACGCAAAAGAATCATTGCAAGCTTTTGTTTTGTGCGCAGTAGTTTAATTGCTCAATAAATAAAGTTGATCCAAGGAACTTAAAGCTTGCTTCATCACTTTTCTTTTGCCAGAGAGAGGCAACAAACTGAAGAGTCAAAGAGAAGATAATTTTCCACTTTAAGCTGGTTAAGATTAATTATCTTGTTTTAAAAAAAAAAAAAGTCTAGTATATGTAGTGTTTGTGCTTTGTTTTTCCTCTTTACCTCCTTGTCCAAGGTTGGCAAATCTTTGATTAAAGCAAACTGTTCAACATGGAAAAAAAATATACTGATGTGTCAGTATTGTCTCATATTCAGTATGATTTTCTGTGATACTGTATATAATCGCCGTTATCTTGCAGATATGGTTGCACTCCTACTAAATCTACAGCACTTCTTTATTTGATATTGGCCTTGGAGCTTTTAGTATTCATTTGCTGCTAAGATGTCAGTCACTTTTAGTGTTTTACAAAATCATGATTAAACTGCATTTCCCCCACCCACTTTAAGTGGCACAATAACAAACAGCCTTAATGATGTCACAGGTCAACTGATTTTAATTCTCAAAGTTATCACAAAGACACTTTCGATCACATTTCCTGCACGGGTTGTGTGGGTGTTGTCATGTTGACAAACAGTATTCCTACCCCCGTTTAGCATATTTATTCATTCATTTGACATTTACTGTTGCAGAAGCAGATGGTCTGAGTCTTGGTTACAAGTTTCTGGCACCCTCAGGATTCACTGCATCGATTAGGCCAATATGTTGGGCATAGTTTTTAAGACTGTGTCAGTTCAATCAATGACATATGAACATCATTAAAGCAGAGGTATTAAAAGTTAAATCATTCTTTAATGAGGTTGTTTCTATGGGGATATTATGTAGTTGTTACACATGGCAGTAAAAGTCTGCATGCAAAATTAACTTTCCAAACTGAGTATTCAACTTTTTATATTGATGAGTGAGGTTACATGAATAAACACTGAATAAGAGTGTTAATATTCAAAAAGCTACAGTGACTTTCCTTCTAAAGATACATTTGAAAACAGTTGATTTAGCTTGTGAAAAGGCATTTGATAAGAATTCCACATTTAACAATAAAAAAATAATTAATAACACATGCAATGAATATATGGCATCATCCTTAATCAGACGCAGAAGCTGAACAAATTTATAGCATACACCAAAATGGAAACAAAGGTTGAGGGAAGAAAAACAGCATGTGACTATTATAAATCGGCTCCCTACAGCCTATCATGATATCAGCATAATGACCGCTCCAAACATATGTCTGCATTTCCTGTTTTATTTTGTTTGTTTATTTGTTTTTCCTTTTTACAACTTATAGCACATCAAAATACATACAAATGTATACTACTACATATGTATAGCAGATATGCTGCATGCCTAAAATTAAAAAAAAAAAAAAAAAAACAAGGCTTCAAATTATGATCATAAACTTCTGAAATTTAAAAAATCTATAATTTATTTTAATTAAGAACGATACAGAAGAAGTCAATGTTGTTTATGTAGAAAGCAGAAAGCAAGCAAGGAGGGTAAAAGAGGGCAGAACAGCATGGGCAGGAGCTATGACCCATAGTAATAAGCATGTGATAAATCCAGACACTGGTTTCCCTGGGACATAGTGAGACACTCAAGATGGTGGAAATTAAAGACTTGTAATTATATTTTCCTGCTGGGCTACAACAGCAGCATCCAGATATTCATCAAAGCCTGTTGCAGCAGGTGCAACCACATGCTTGCATTGATTCATCACCAGAAGCCAGCTCCTTTGTCATCTTTCAGCTGTAGAGCTCTTTTCTTTTATTGAGACAATTGATTTTTCATGACGCATTAATGATCATTTCCATCTACATGTGAACAGGCTGCTGTGGTTGGGTGGAGAGCTGCTATTCACACAGCGCGCCCCAACTTGGAGTTATATTGAGCTATCCCAGTGAGCAGATGCTTACAAAATCTAATTCAGGAGCCTTGCCAGTATGGAAAACAGTCGTGCTTCTGCCCCAGTTTCCTTGCTGCTATGAAATCATTGATGAGGAAAAGCTAACTCATGCCAGCTGTAGCCAGAAGCAGCTAATGCTGAAAGCAACAGCCCATGCCTGACCCTTCAATCACACTTAATGTATCAAATGCATCAATGTCTGGTAAAAGGACATTCATGAAAAATCTCAATTATACAGCAGAGCCATAGAGTTCGATAGAATTTAGTTTCTTGAGACTGATGCTATACCTATGCTTCGTTTGTAGCTATATAAAAATGTTTGTAATTCATGAGCCTGCGTGCACTCATTAATTAGTTTTCATAACAGTTGCTGTAATAGCTGTTATTTTCCTCTTGATATTTCACTTTTTTTCAGGCAGGCAGCTAAATATTTTTGATCTGTAGAAAACCTAGAATCTGCTTGTTCTTAAAATATTATAATTATTTACTACAATTCAGTTCTCCCAAATTGCGGCTGACAGTAGAAAGTGATTAAATCATTTTAAGTAACATCAGCTCGCCTTATAAGATTTTAGCATGTGCTATATGCGACATAAATGGCAGGCTTTGATATACCTTTCTGTTTCAGATGTGCCAAACAAAGTGAAAAAAGCAGCATCTGCTTGTGGTCATAAAGTTATTGGTTTGTCACTCAACACATCTCGGTCTCTCACTCCTTCTCTTACATACACACAAACAAGAAAAATTGGTCCCGTAGCATGACTCAGGTCATCCCAGAAAAATAGAAAAACAAACACATTCTTTCTCTCAAACACACTCGCTCACTATATAGACTGAGAAGCTAACCCTTTATTTTCCGGCTGTTAAGCCCAACTGTCCGAGGTTAAAAAGGGCCTGGCTCAGATCTGTCCACAGAAAGACTCCTAGAAAGATGTGGTGCTTTAAGTGGAAGAAATTCCAAGGGCAACATTTTGCTTTCCAGTCGGACTACTCAACAGATTCACAGCAATATTGCAATCTCGCTTAACTATTGGCATATTCTCCTGAGCCATAGCAACTTTTATAAACAAGTCCATAATCATTTTTATCCTCACCATAAAACTACTTGTGTTACTGTGTTCCCTCTGCACACTGCTTAATCTAGTCCTGATTCAATAGCCTATAGCTAATGCTATCTGAAGACAGATGAAAGAAATGCCTCCTCTGCTTAACAACACAGGTTTCAATCAAATGCTGCAGATGTTTCAGGTGGATGCTAGAAAGAGAGTCCAGAGGAAAATTAATGGACTTATCACTGGGATTATTACAGTCTAGCATGGGTAGAAAGAATATTTCACCTGGAAAAGCTAAACATAAGAATTTATCAAACAAAAGCATAACAGTGATATCCACACCTCATCAGTGCTTGACATCTACAGCCACCTTTTCTTAACAAAATCAATTTTATTCGTCTGACTGGGTGCCAGTTGCAGGGAGCTCCAAAATAAAGATAATGGTCCACAGTGAGTGATTTCCTCTATGTACCCACTGGAGCTTTATGTGGAATAACTTTTTTCTTTTGCTGTTTTTCTTTTGGAAGGACAGCATGATTGACACAGCTTCATGATTAGGAAGAATTTATTCCCCACACATGATGTTGGAAAAACAAAGATTTGGCAGACATTAATACCTTAAGGCTTCTTGTGCTCTCAAAGAGTAGAGATTATATTCAGCCTGTGCATTCAAACTTTTCAGCATTTATTGATTTAAAGGATTCATATTTTAAGGATTATATTAATTTTACATTCTGTGCATTTGCTTTTCTGTGGCCAAGGTGCTATAGGACTCATGCATACTTTGAAATCCTTTGAAATTTTAATTTGCTTTTTTACTTAATAATACTGTGCCTTTCCTAATAAAACAGGAAAGGCACAAAAACATCAAATATGGTTTTAGTAGTATTTTTGATACCACTGTCATGCACGTTAAACCTTTCAATTTAAAAATATTGTGTATATTATTTTCAGATAACCACACAGTTCTAATGTACTACTGCTCTTAGAGCAGAAAGTTGCTAAGTAACATAAAAAAAATTTGAAGAAGAAACAGAATTCCTATTCAGAAAATACCCCAAAATACAAACAATTGTGATTGTTGGCCCACAATCATAAGCTGTGCTGTTCTAAAAACATCCCACTTTCCTGTTTTTGTGTGAGGACCTCGATTTTTAGGTAAAATATTTTAGTGCTTAAAATTTACACAGCTAGAATCTCGACTACCTTATCTAAAATATAATTTATAATGCATGTTACAGTTAGAGAATAAAATATGAATTTCTAGTCTGCCTCAATATTTTTGATAGACTGCCAGTAGGAGGTGCCTACACCTTAAAATCTGAAAACCATGTCTCCTTTTCTCTGTTTGATATAAAATATGAATGAAACTAAATAAAAACTTAACAAAATAAGAAAAACATGACACTGTAAAGATAGCGTCAACCTGAAACGAATAAACACAGCACAATAACAAAAAGGCTGTTCAACCAACTCTTTGTTTTACTATTCACTAATAATTAAAACAAAGAAAACATTTATTGAGACCCCCTTAAGGTAAGAACTCAAATCCAGGCTGTCAGTTCTCAGCTGCCAATAGGAAACACTGTTAATGTAGCCCCTGGATGTGAATGTGTACAAGTGTGAAAATGGTAGTATGCAAAATGTGCTTGAGTGCTTAGCAAACTGGGCCTGAATAACTAATAAAAAAAAGAAATCTCAAGAGCTGTGTCAATACATGACTTATAAGACAGTTTATGCTCTGGCATCATTTCAACCCTTTCAAGTGCAAATAAATAGAGCAGTGCTTTGTATGTCATCGAACACTATTTATTTTGTCTTTATTAATATAACCTAACGCACATTGAAGCATTTATCTGTATTTTACAGGGCTCGAAAGGCCAAGCTGCTTTACTGACATTCAACCATTCTGCAAATCTAACACAAGATTTGTCCCTAATTTACTCCCCCTCCCCCGTCTAACCGGGTTTATACTTTGAACAAACACATACACAAAGATGTTTTTTTTTTTTTAGCATTTATGTATAAAACACTGGGTTGGCCTTGAGCAACTACTAAGTCCTGACATTTCACAAGACACTGCTTAAAACTATGACTCATTCTTTTAACCTCGGGCATGCTTTGACTCAGCCTTACTAGTCTGATCATATCAGTCTAATTGTAGTGTTTAATTTGAAACATTTTTACATAACTAGGATTTTATATTCCAAAGCTTGGATGCAGAGGTAGTGTAAACAAATGTCCAAATCAAACCCCTATATGACCAGAGATACTAAAATACACCAGCTCCTTTAGATGCACTTTTTCTGTCTTTCTATTAAGAGCAACTTGTGCTATAACTGCCCTTGACGTCAGAGAGGATTTGTCTTTGTTGGCATAAGACTTCTTTTAATCATTCTCTTTATGTATGTGTGTGCTCTGCAGCCAATTTCGCTCTTCTTTTTTTTTTTAAACAGACCTTTTCTTTGATAACACCTTAAATTGGATTAAGGTTCATTCTCTATCTTTTGTCAAAAGTACATTTCCCTATCTTCCTAAAATGTCAAATCGAGTCTCCAACAAAACATCTTCAGAGGAAGATAACACACAAAAATTGTCCCAAACTTGAATAGATAGACGATGAGAGCTTAGGTCCCCATCAATGTGAATGCAGATTATGCTTTTGTTACACTGGCAGTTGTGGCAGCTGTAGCATCTGCAGTGAGTGGAGAAAAAATTCTTACAGAATGCTCCAGGTGTTATTATCCGTTCCCAGCAGTGAGTCGGTGTTGATTTTTCCACCAGTCAATACCTGCTGCTGTCCATGCACCTGACATGACTTGCTGAAAATTGATGTGCAAACACAACAAAAGAAAGAAATTAACTGAAAGCCAAGCTGAGGTATTCTGTAACACACAACTCTGCAGGTTTTTCATTTGCATGCAGTTCATCAATGGGTATTATGTTTTTAGTGCTAGACCAATGCTTTGAAAGTTGGAAAAATAGATGTTGAGAATCAGCCATGTAAGGGACTGCTAGTAACAATGACTGTAGGGTACAGTTATTTCAGTGATAACGATGTAAGCACTTTTGTTCACAGTAATCATCAGTTTATATTTGAAGTCTCATCCTATGACAGGTGAGACAACAGAAAAATTATGTCCAGATTCAAATGACAAGAGACTACATCATCAAAGCACTGTGTTCAATTACTGTGCCCATATTGCGTGGCTAATTGTCCTGTGCTAGCACAGGCAAAAAAAAGAAAACACAAAAGTGGTTCAACAGGAGCTTAAAGAGAAACAAGACATCCTGAATGGTCATTCAAACTTTTCAATGACATTTCTTTCTTTTTATTCGTCATTGAAGGTTGTATCAGCAACATTTGCTTTTCAGTCTCTTAAGCCTTTTCAAAGGGGAACAAAGAGCATACCAATATGGATTTTTACCAACACTTGTGTACCCTTTCTGTTATCTAAGCTTTTTCTCTCAGTGTCAACCGGACATAAATCCTGCACGTGAGCATAAGAAATGGGCTGAGTCCCCATCTATGGTCAAACCCCATTCAGAGGGGATTTTGGTTGCAGGCAAAACACGGACTTACACATGTGTAAGAGAGAGACTGTATAAGAGAGAGAGACTGCATGATTGAGATGGATGGAAACTTCTTTTTTTTTTAACTTTAGTCCTCAATTGGTTCTGCTGCTTGTTGCCTAGTAACCACAATCCCCTTTGAAATCCTCGCTTCCTTGCTCAAAATATCACTAAAGATATATTCACATTGTCTACCAAACACTCTTATCGACAATGGTGACAATAATGTCCATTTTAGAGAAACAACGCAAGAACTTTTTTTAAAATGTAAATTTATTTTAAAAAAAAAATTCTGGAGGACAGTCCTGTTTCTCTGGGTTGTCAAGCTAAGCTTGCTGAGTAGCTTTTGTGTGTAATGAAAGATAATGACTGCTTTCTGGCTGAAAAATCTGAGTTTGCTGGTATGTTGGGTGCAATTGCTACAGCAGTAGGTGACACATTGCTGGCAGGAGGCGATCTGGAAATTTTTAACAACTCACTTTAAGTGGTATGGTATAGTGAGGGTTGTATGCTAATCCGCTGATTACTGTCAAATCAGCCATTCCACTCACTGCACTTTTACAAAGGTTCAGTATAAAATGTGAACTCAATTACCCTCCAGCCATTTGAGTGAAGAGGACTGCAAGAAATGCAAATACTTCAGAAAAACAACATATTGAAGAACATACAATATTTATATTTTCAGAGTGAACAGAAGAGACACTGCCTGCCATATGTTGCCATCAGTATTACAGGGAAAGTTATGAAAAATCGATGACTGTTAAAAAACTTCTGCACAGTCATTAGTCTGCATGTGTCTGGATTTCATAACATTTATTTAGATACAAATTTATTTATTTATTTAGCCCACCTCTCTCATATCTGACATAGGCTTGATTAGCATAGGGGTCTAGCCTAGGGACCCTTACTAGATACAGATGTCCTGCTCGGAAGTCCCGTTCCAAAGGCTTGTAGTCTGACCACTACGCTGTCCAGCTGGGCCATCGGCAGACAAAGGAAGTGGCTGACATACAGAAATCCTACCAGTGGTTGGACAAAGCTGAACTGAAAGACAGCACAGAGACACTAATCATGGCAGGAACAAGTTCTAAGTACAAGATCCATCGATGCTGGCAAGACCCCACACCAGGCAAGACCCCAGGTGCAGGCTGTGTAAAGATGCCCCTGAGACAATCCAGCACATAACAGCAGGGTGCAAGATGCTAGCAGGTAAGGCACACATAGAACACCATAACCAAGTGGCCAACATAATATACAGAAACATCTGTGCCGAATATGGCCTGGAAGATCTGAGGTCAAAATGGCAGATGCCCCCTAGGGTGGTCAATAATGACCAAGCTAAGATCCTGTGGGACTTTCAGATACAGACAGAATGGTGATGGCTAAGCAACCGGACATAGTAGTGGTGGACAAGCAGAGCAAGGCGGCTGTAGTGATCAATGTATCGATACTGAATGATGGCAACATCAGGAAGAAGGAACACGAGAAGCTGGAGAAGTACCAAGGGCTCAGAGAAGAGCTCAAGATGTGGAGGGTGAAGGTAATGGTGGTCCCAGTAGTAATAGCAAATATACTGTGCACGACCCTCAAGCTCCCAGGCCTCTGGTAGAGGCTTGAAGGATAAAGACTGCTTGCACAGGTGAGAGAGAAATCTATATATAATTAATTCTATGCTAGTCTAATTCTGAAACATAGTGGAATGTACATACAGTGGGGCAAAAAAGTATTTAGTCAGCCACCGATTGTGCAAGTTCCCCCACTTAAAATGATGACAGAGGTCAGTAATTTGCACCAGAGGTACACTTCAACTGTGAGAGACAGAATGTGAAAAAAAAATCCATGAATCCACATGGTAGGATTTGTAAAGAATTTATTCATAAATCAGGGTGGAAAATAAGTATTTGGTCAATAACAAAAATACAACTCAATACTTTGTAACATAACCTTTGTTGGCAATAACAGAGGTCAAACGTTTACTATAGGTCTTTACCAGGTTTGCACACACAGTAGCTGGTATTTTGGCCCATTCCTCCATGCAGATCTTCTCGAGAGCAGTGATGTTTTGGGGCTGTCGCCGAGCAACACGGACTTTCAACTCCCGCCACAGATTTTCTATGGGGTTGAGGTCTGGAGACTGGCTAGGCCACTCCAGGACTTTCAAATGCTTCTTACGGAGCCACTCCTTTGTTGCCCGGGCGGTGTGTTTTGGATCATTGTCATGTTGGAAGACCCAGCCTCGTTTCATCTTCAAAGTTCTCACTGATGGAAGGAGGTTTTGGCTCAAAATCTCACGATACATGGCCCCATTCATTCTGTCCTTAACACGGATCAGTCATCCTGTCCCCTTGGCAGAAAAACAGCCCCATAGCATGATGTTTCCACCCCCATGCTTCACAGTAGGTATGGTGTTCTTGGGATGCAACTCAGTATTCTTCGTCCTCCAAACACGACGAGTTGAGTTTATACCAAAAAGTTCTACTTTGGTTTCATCTGACCACGTGACATTCTCCCAATCCTCTGCTGTATCATCCATGTGCTCTCTGGCAAACTTCAGACGGGCCTGGACATGCACTGGCTTCAGCAGCGGAACACGTCTGGCACTGCGGGATTTGATTCCCTGCCGTTGTAGTGTGTTACTGATGGTGACCTTTGTTACTTTGGTCCCAGCTCTCTGCAGGTCATTCACCAGGTCCCCCCGTGTGGTTCTGGGATCTTTGCTCACCGTTCTCATGATCATTTTGACCCCACGGGATGAGATCTTGCGTGGAGCCCCAGATGGAGGGAGATTATCAGTGGTCTTGTATGTCTTCCATTTTCTGATGATTGCTCCCACAGTTGATTTTTTCACACCAAGCTGCTTGCCTATTGTAGATTCACTCTTCCCAGTCTGGTGCAGGTCTACAATACTTTTCCTGGTGTCCTTCGAAAGCTCTTTGGTCTTGGCCATGGCGGCGTTTGGAGTCTGACTGTTTGAGGCTGTGGACAGGTGTCTTTTATACAGATGATGAGTTCAAACAGGTGCCATTCATACAGGTAACGAGTGGGGGACAGAAACGCTTCTTACAGAAGACGTTACAGGTCTGTGAGAGCCAGAGATTTTCCTTGTTTGAGGTGACCAAATACTTATTTTCCACCCTAATTTACGAATAAATTCTTTACAAATCCTACCATGTGAATTCATGGATTTTTTTTTTTTTCACATTCTGTCTCTCACAGTTGAAGTGTACCTCTGGTGCAAATTACTGACCTCTGTCATCATTTTAAGTGGGGGAACTTGCACAATCGGTGGCTGACTAAATACTTTTTTGCCCCACTGTAGCATAGGTTCATTTAAAAAGATATCAAACTTCAAGCCTAAAAAAGCAGCTGATAAGTTACTGCTACACCTACAAAAAAACAAAGGTTGTGCAACAAAGCCTACCATCACATTTGTACCGTCAAAAAAAAGGCAAATATTGTAGTGGGTATTGATTCTAATAAGGTTAGAAACTAACAGTGCTTATACATTTCACTATTGATTTGGTTAAATGCACAAAGCACAATCGGTTTTCAATCAGAGAGAAAGGCAAAAATACCAACAAAAATAAGCTGAATGGATCAATACAGGTTATAATTGCATCTATTAATGCATCATTGGTTATTATGATGCTAATGATTTCATAATGGTAGCAGTAATGCAAGAGTATATATCTGAAGATGGATGGTGTAGATGGATAGTATATTGCTGTGCGTGAGCATGTGCAGAAAACAATAGTGAAGTCAAATAAAACTGTAGTCTGTGTGGATTCAGTTTCTGTGTTCCAAGCACAGATATTTAAACTCAACTGTCTTTTTGTCCACTTAAGTTAAACTTACTGTTTATTTGATTCACAAAGATTGTAATGTTTTTTTTTTTCCATTCTTGCTGTAATGCACTTTTGTTTTACCAAAGGAAAGCTTAAAACGCTAGATTTCCCTGTGGAAACTGAAGGAAGGTCAGCCCCAAACCACCGATGTCTCTGTCCAGATTAAAAGCAATGGAACAACATCATACTCCTTGTCAACTATTGCCTGATAGACAGAAACAAGCTCAGATAAAAGCAGTTTTGCTATCATCAGTTAATCTATTACTATAATTTTCAGAATAACATGTAGAAACACCTTACAGTATACGCAGTATTTATGTATTATGTGTGTACTGTATGTAGAACTTCCTTTTTAGACAATATAAACCAAGAACAATAATTTCAAAATAAGTAATTAAGCAGGATTTAAATCCCCTGATCAAAAGAGCAATTTGTGTTTAACCAGCCCTACGTGGTGAGCTTCAAGCCCTAAATAAAGCACTCTAAACTTAAATAGGCTTTGAGTATTAATTTGCTAGCTCTTTTATCACTTTTTTAATTCAATTGAACAGACATTGTATGACAAAGAAGTCTTTATTTTAATTCCTTCATCTGCTCGGCACATGTAAGCTAAGGCAACAAAAGCTAAGACAATAAGAAGTAGTTGACCATATCCAGTGGAACAGGATCCCGCAAAGCATGCACTTAGTCTCGGCAGGAAAGATAATAACTTAAAAGAAATGACATTAGTTTTTCTTGTGTTCGTGTAGCACTGTTTCTGTGGATGTCCAGCAGAGAAAAGCTGGTATCACTAGGTTACAAACTATAGAAAAGTACAGACAGATAATTTTTCTCCTGCAAAACTCAAATGTCTTATTTCAGCACAGGTACAGTTAATGTGCTCAGGAAAGAGCACCGAAAAGACTCAAGTAAATAAGTAAGTAAAGTTTATTTATTAAGCGCTTTTCATAGACAGGTAGTCACAAAGCACTGCACACAGAGATTAAAATAAACAGTATGATAAATAGCAAAATGCACAGTATACACAATATAGAGTTTAAATGTAAATTAAAAATATAAAAATGTAAAAAGCATTGGTCAACAAAGTTTTTTTAAACAGTAAAGTTTCTAACTGCTTTTAAAGGATTCCACAGAGTCAACCAAACGTAGTTGTAGAGGTAACTGTTCCACAGCCTTGGTGCCACAGACTGAAAAGCTCCGCCCCCTTTCGTCTTCAGAGGTGTTCTCGGAGCAACCAACAAACTCTGAGTCTGTGAGCGGAGAGGGCGAGCAGTAGTGTTGTAGTAGGCCTACTTGTTGTTCCTAGAGTATTTAAAAGTAGAATGGGAGGGAGAGCCTTCAGTTTTCAGGCCCCTCTTCTGTGGAACCAGCTTCCAGTTTGGATTCGGGAGACATCTCTACTTTTAAGATTAGGCTTAAAACGTTCCTTTTTGCTAATGCATATAGTTAGGGCTGGACCAGGTGACCCTGAATCCTCCCTTAGTTATGCTGCAATAGACGTAGGCTGCCGGGGATTCCCATGATGCATTGAGTTTTTCCTTTCCAGTCACCTTTCTCACTCACTATGTATTAATAGACCTCTCTGCATTGAATCATATCTGTTATTAACCTCTGTCTCTCTTCCACAGCATGGCTTTTATCCTGTCTTCCTTCTCTCACCCCAACCGGTCGCAGCAGATGGCCCCGCCCCTCCCTGAGTTTGGTTCTGCCAGAGGTTTCTTCCTGTTAAAAAGGAGTTTTCCCTTCCCACTGTCGCCAAAGTGCTGCTCATAGGGGGTCATATGATTGTTGGGTTTTTCTCTGAATCTATGAAGCGCCTTGAGGCGATTTTTGTTGTGATTTGGCGCTATATAAATAATTGAATTGAATTGTGTATTTTGTGAGAAGCTTGGTTAAATAATCTGGGGCTTGGCCATTTAGTGCTCTGTACGTTAAAACAATAATTTTAAAATGAATTCTAAAATCTATTGGGAGCCAATGTAAAGAACATAAAATAGAAGTGATGTGAGCTCGCTTGCTAGAGCGAGTTAGTAGTCTAGCTGCTGCGTTTTGTATAGCTTGGAGGCGAGAAAGAGATGATTTATCCAAGCTGGTAAACAGGGAATTACAATAATCTAAACGCGATGACACAAATGCATGGACAATTTTTTCCAGTTCAGCTAAGGAGACCATATGTCGCAATTTAGAAATATTCCTTAAATGAAAGAAACGATTTTACGTGTGAGTCAAGGCCCAAAGAAGAGTCAAATATCCGATTGTTCAGTCTGACGTCACTAGCCGTGTCTGGGCCTAAACTCTGCTGCAGGTCCATATATCAAATGATCACTGTGGCATTACTGAGAGTTAAAACACTGTCTTAAGTCTTTCATCTTTAATAAAATTATCAGCGTTCTGCTCTACCAGGTGTAACAATTGAGTTTAACATCCAGGCATCCATGAAAATGGAATTTATGACATTTAACGGAGTTAGAAGTTAGCAGGAAGTTAGCTCGCTAGCTTCCATCTAAATGCAATATAGCATGTCCTGACTGCGGGGCTTTGGAAACAAATTAAAACGTACAGCTTTCTTATCACTTCCAACATAAATGAAGACAGAAAACTAAGCAGTGACGTTTGTAGGGTTACTGAAGTTTGGCTAGCTGGTATATAATGATGTGCTACGTGACCGCTAGCGACACAGCTACTGTATGTTAGCATAATATAAACAAGCTAACTTTTTTTCCACTCCATAAAAGTTAACGTGAGTGTTCTCGGTGGTCAGGAACAAATGTAATCGCATGGCAGGATGCTGTAAAAGGACCAAACTTCAGCCAGGAGAACCACTGAGATAATCCATCCACAATACGAGGTTAGTCATTCATATACTGCTGCATGGGCTGTGCTGTAGTTAAATCGTAAGGTTTTAAAAACTGAGCTTAAATAAATGATTAGCGGTAATAAAAGCCGAGGGAGGTCAACAGTGATCACTGACTGTTTTAGGAGCTTTTTGAGATTAAATAGAAGAAAATACAAAACATTAAACATGTTAACAACACAAAAGCCATATTAAACGCAGACTACTTTAGGCCCGGAAGTAGGATTCGTCACGTCATCACTTAATAATCTGATTACTCCAAGATTTCGAATATTTGGCTTAGCTGAAGAACAGAAAGGGGCAAGAACCTGACTGATTTTAGAATATAGATCAGGAGGAGCTATGATCATGGTCTCTGTCTTGTTCATGTTTTAAAAAAAGGTAATTGTTAGAAAGCCAATCAGAGATTTGAGTTAAAGCCTGGACTAGGGTGGACAGCCTATCCAGCTGATGAGGCTTAAAGGACATATACAGCTTAATGTCATCGGCATAGAAATGATAAGACAGGTCACTAAAAGACTGAATAAGGCCAGCTAAAGGAAGCATATAAAAAGAAAATAAATGACTCAAATGTACCTAAAGCAGAAGAGAACACAATGTAATTGTGTACAGAAACACTGACAATAGTGAATCATGTCCAGACTCCATTGCACATGCATGGCAGTTCCATAATTAAGACATTAATCAACTGCAAGAGCCCCAACCTTGCCTAACTCAGTGCATGTGTTATGATGGCCACATACCCAGCACAGTTCAGACAAATCATCTGCTGATTACAGATCATCATTTTATTTCATGAAATAAATGAAGCTTGCATTACAATAACTAGTGAAAACAAATTATATACCAGCTTATTTCTTGATGAGCTTTTGGGCTATTTTGTTTCTCAGAGGATTGATCCCCTGCTCATCAAAGAACCATCCACAACCTTCTTCATTAAATTCACGTCTGATAGCTCTAACAAAAAATAAGATGAAGAAACATGGAAGCTTAACATATACAGAATGCATTTATCCAGTTTAATGAAAAATAAAGTGAATATTTAACTTATGTGCTGTTACAGTGGGTAAAATAAGGTTCTATTCTGTTAAGTAGTCATTCGCCTTTGTTTAACATTGTTATGTTTCCTGAATTCTTAAAAGATGTTGATCACTGCTGACTGCTTTTATTTTGAAGGTGATGCTCCACTTATAGTTTGTGTTGCACTTTTTCTTGTTTTACTGACACTGAGTTAGTAGTTAGTGGGTATTTAGGGATGAAAATTAAAAAAAAAAAATACATGCAATCATGGCAGATTAGAAGTTTGAATGCAGGAGTTATATCTCATTATTTCACAGACATTTGGAAATACGTTCATGGGAAACAAGGGTGCCTACATATGTACTATATATGGTCACTGTAGGAGCCCAGTCTAGGCTATAATTATGTTTTTCAAAGAAGTTAAGGAAGCAGTGAGATAAGGACATCCTCTTTTCTGCTTCATTCTTTCTTTCTGTGGACTGGCAGTAATAGTGCCATAGCAACAGTGTCTATATAGATACTACATGCCTGCTGAGTGCAGCAGTTCAGGGAGGTAGCTGTCACACACAGGGAAAGTTAGCTAGTGTGCCCCAGGTCTTATCCTGACTTATCCTCTAATATTGGACTGAGGGCAGAGTAACTGGACCCTACAATGACTCTGTGTCACCATATAGTCTATATATGGTATGATACTGGTGATATAACACGCTGGAGTGAACTGGAAAGCACTGAGAATATTGAGTAGTGCCTAGATGCATGTCCTGTCGAAGTTCAAATAGAGGAGAAAGATGATTGAAGTGACTTTGAACTTTGCATGCTTGTTGGTGCCAGTGAGGTGGTCTGAAATTGTAATTATCTCAGAACTACTGGGATTTTCTCACACAAAAATCTCTATGGTTTACAGAGGTTGGTCTGAAAAAGAGACAAGATCTATAGAGCAGCAGCAGAAGACCACACTGGGTTCCACTGCTGTCTGCTAAAAACAGGAAACCGAAGCAATATCATGTTACATCACTTGTTGTAAGTGTGGACATACACTACTGGAAATCTATTGTTTAAATGTCAGATGTGGCGTGGTACAAATCTGAATATACTTTTGCTTGTATAATTAGTGCAACACTGTCCTATTTGAAATGTGTTGAAGTTTTTCGAACACTTTGCCACTCTACTTCAATTTTATTATTTTCTACACTACACTACCTCTGAAAATAGTTTCAAGGTTAATTTATATTAATTGCCCTCGCCTAACTAACAGCTGCTCCCACTCTCTCCTTGGTGGTTTTAATAAGCCAGAACCACCACCACTTTTCAGCTTTTGCCTTTTAATTTTTCTTTTTTGCAAAATCAGAAAAAAGATGTAATTCACTCAAGTGATATGTGTATTCTTTAGACTTTTTAGGCTTTTTGGCCAGGTTTAGGCTATCAAGTTGTCTTCTGGTACCAAATCACATAAAAGGTTATTCATTACCCTAAAACTCATGGAAACGATTAAGCAAAATGATGATTGTTCAGATTACAAGCATCATTGCCCACATTATTTCCTGCTCTCTGCACAGTGCACACTGCTGAATAATTCTGTACACATTGTAAAATAATTTTGTTCCAAAACTCCAAAAAGATCATATTAGATGAGGAGGTTTGGAACAAGTGCTAATGAAATTGAGGTCTTTGGCCTAATGTGTATCTAAATGGATTTTCTTGATGTGGAAACATTTGACAATTCCTCATTTAGACACTGAGTGATATTGGTGCTGAGGGAGTAAAACTGCACTGTGAATACATGACCACTTGCTACTCGAAACCTGCAACAAAAGTTTGACTTCTGATGATGCCTTTTCTGGCAGAAACCACTTGGAGACTGTCTTGCAGATTCAATCCAGTCGCCTGTCAGGAGGTATAAACTGCTAGCGGAAATGGCATGATTGTCGACAGAGGGCTGGAGTCTGAACAGGTCCGACATAGATGTGATTGGCAACTTGATCAAAAGCAACAGAGATCCAGTGTGAAGAGGAAACACTGCTCAGTCGCATTGCTTGAGACTGAATAACAGACAAGGTGATTTCTTTCTTAGTTTCCTTGTAAGTTTGAAGCATCCGAAGACTGATTGAAACCTGTGTTAGTATACTTCTTTTATTTAAAATCTCTTTAAAAAAATAAATAAAAACAAGATGTTTGTGAGCCGGTGAGGTGAACTGAGACATTTTACATTTTTGGTTAATAAATTTATACACACATGGAGAGCAAGAAGAGTTATTTTTGTTCAGCAACTCATTAAAACATGCTTGAGGCTATGTGATCATATCACATGTTTTTGAGAGAAGGAGAATGAGTGTTGCATGCTCAAAAATAGGCCATCCAATCCAGTAAGTAGTTACTGAGTGAAGTTATTCAATTGTGCAATGACTGAATTGTAAAATACAAACACTTCACCCACTACTGAGAAAAGAAATTGTTTTGGGTTTTTTGTTTTGTTTTTTCATTTTCATGTGATTAAGATGGAGATTGTTCATCTGATATCCTCTTAGTGGCAGCAATTTTATCATTAGTGCCCTACCAAAGGGAAGATAACTTAATCTCATGCACAAAAACCCTAAAAATCATTTTTATATATTACGTTTGGAATTTACAGAAGTATATGTAATAATCAAAAGGGCATTTTTTTATATATATATATATTTCAACCATCCAGGTATTGTTATGAAGGTCACCACTCTTTAAATTCATGAATAAAGAATAAATAAAGTTCTGTCTGGGCCACACTACTGAGGTGGAGGTAAAATACTGACTTTCACCTCAATATTACCACAAATTAAGATAAGAATCGCTAAAAGACCCAACAAATACCATTTTAGTTTTCCAATATCTAAAATTCAGATCGTGTAACTCTTTCATAATGAATCTCTTAAACTAAGCTCTCTTGTTATTATGCTATAAAGATAAGGGAGAGAATAGAGTACAAGTATGCCCATATTGTTTCTTCCTGTTAAAGGGGAGTTTTTTCCTCCCCAGTGTTGAAACGTGCTTGCTCGTAGGGGCAAATATGATTGTGGGTTTTGTTTTTTTGTTTTGTCTCTATCGGTGTCTTTACCATACAACATAAAGTGCCTTGAGGCATTTTGAAGAAAACTTGTCAGTTTTGTTCTTCTTTCATCTTCTGCACATTGTTTTCAAAGTTTTGCACAATGGTTTGGACTTGTACGGTACGTTTGACTGCTGTCAAAGTGCCACAGAACTGCAGTGTTTCCCTTTAGACCATCACATGGCCTGACAATGGTTGCAGCTGGCAAGACAGTTCCTGAGGGGGTGAGAGAGAAACAGAGAGAGATTTCCAGCTTTGGGCATTGCAGGCCTGCAACCAATAGCTCAAATTGATACGGCTTGGGACCACCATGGTCCTCCGCCACACTAATGTCTGCTTCAGGGTATTTTGAGGAGGAAAACTCCTCCACTTCGAAAGAGCCTTTTACTTTCATAGATAGATGTCTTGCGATTTGGTGTTGCTCTCCATTTTCCTATGGCCTTGGGATGTCACTGAACAACTCTTGCCTTACACGTCCACATCCCCCCTCCTCAGCCCATCTCCAAACCCCTATTCCCTGCCTCATGCACATCACTTTTTAACATTTTTCAAACTTATGCAGGGGTTTGGAGATAGACTAAGAACTCTTGGTGTGCTTACTCTTGAATGTTAGTTGTTCCACCTGCTTAACCTGCTTCTTCACTTACATATGAAATAGGCGTTTCTTTAACCATTAGTGGTGAATAGTTAAGATGTAATGGAGTAGTTGAGCTTCAGCTATATGTTAATGAATGGGTGTCTGAAGTCTTTTTTTTAAATTGTGATTCTTTCTTTCTCCAAATGGTAGACATTTGTTGCATAAGAGAAGTAGAAGAAGAAAAAAAGAGAACTGGTTAAGATAGTGACTGACTGTTGATTGCTCTGAATCCCAGGTTAGCAAAATTGACTAAGCTGCTTAGCTTAGCAGATCCATTGTTTCTTCTCTCCCGTTCTCATTAAAAAAGATCAGTGTACAAAACATTTGGGAAGTAGTTTTTCATTTTAGCTGGGGCTGATTATTATTTCCACTATTTAAAATGGTTGCTGGTGGCAGCTCGTTTCAGCTGCTGCTAATTAATTCCATGAGTAACTTGATGACGAACCGAAAGTTTCCTATTGTTGGGTTTGTGTGTCTTGTGCAGTCTGAGTTCAGCAAACTGAGACACATCTTATTTCTGGCTCATTACATCATGTAACTGTTCATGGTTTGCATTCTTTTGGTTCAGTGTTTTTGCTTTTTGCTGTATGGATATTATAGTAATCATTTTAACACTTACATAGTATCAATTTCCATGCGTTCACAACATGGTTCAAGTTTGACCCAGGCTAATAGGTCCCTCATAATAAGTGTTTATACGCGCAGAGAGTATTTTTATTTTAGCTTCACAACATTCCCTTTTTGGGAAAAAAATCTAGGACATAGTATCCATGTCCTGTTCTACCTAAGGCATGAATATACAACAGCTAAAATGATTTCCATATATTTTATCGAAAGTGAAAATGGCAAGAATATTGTGGAACTTGGATGGAAGGAAAACTGAAACATCAGAAACCTATGGGTAACATCACAGCAGGTAAGCAAAATTCATCCTTTGTTCTCTGTTTTAAACTCACTTTGTTTCGGAAGTAAAAGGATTCTAATTTGTTTACTGTTAGTATTTAGTCATATTACAGGTGCTTTTAGGTGCAGATCTCATGTGTGCATCTTCTGTCAAAGTATCCTCTGACCCCTGTGTGATATGATCATATATGATCACTCCTGCACTGTTTTATTATTTCACAGTTTAAAAACACCTGTTTCTGTGGAACCTCAGCAAATGTGGTGGGGGACGCAATCAGTTCAATTCGCAAATTCCCTAAAACAACAATTTTCGTTAATCTGACCTACACTGAAATACTTCTCAACGGATATGGTAAATGTGTGATCTAGAACAGCCTCAGTGTAAAAACATTTACTTACAACTGTATAACATTTTTATATATTTAAATTTTTGTCTATTTTGGGCTACTTTAAGGAAAGTCGTTTATTGTATTTCTGTGGTTGTCAAATATCAAAACAGGTCAAGTTTGTCAGATAAATAAACCAGAAGCTTAAGAAAAATAAAATGTAAAAACTTTGAAGGACACAATTATGAAATACTCTGTATCAAAGAGACACAATTTTAAATAACTGAAGACCCTTAAGCTAACAGTCATTTTTTTCATCCAACCAAAATTATTTTCTGCGGTAGTGCTGCAGGTTGAGAGGGCAGCTTCGTGGATCCAAAAAGCTAAAAAGTAATATTTGCAATCACAAATAATTAAAGCAGGAAAAAAATTTAATCGTACAAAATCAAGCTCTCACATATATTACCATTACTACCTCCAAATATTCCTGAATGTTGGTTAACCTTTAGGCAGAAACTAGGAATGCAGCTGTGCTTGTTTCATTTTGTTGTTATTTACTTCCACTTTTTGTGTCAAGGTTGGTTTCAGGTTTTACCTTTCACAATTTAGCCAGTGGAAAAATAGCAGGAACACGTAAACGCGGACCACTCTCGGTCACCAATCCTGGCTTGTGCTGCAGATCTGAAGACACATCAGTGCATCCAGAAATACGACATCAATTAAATTTAATGTAGATGAAATAACATTCTTGCATATTTCACAAAACATGTAATTGGCTTTTATTACAAACACTGCACCCAATACAGGATTATATTTGAGCCATACAATATCCACATTTTCTTTTTCTGCTTTTTGGAACAAGATTAGTGCAGAACAGAACACTTTATTACTATAGAAGAACAGAAGCCAGTCACTGCTGTCTGTTGAACAGGATTGTAATGCTGTCACTGCTTCTTCAACAACAGACAGTTCCTGCTGCAGCTCTCCTATTTATGAACTGCCAAAAGCCTGTTTTGTAGGTATATTTAAAATAAGCTAAAACTAGTTGATAAAATAGTCTTTCGTGCTGTTGGTTTGACTGTAATAAATACAGTTGATTCTCTGGTTGCTGGAAAGTAATTGGAAAGACTTCAGGTTTTGTTTACAGTAAGATCATTTTTAAACACTTACTGTGAATATGCCTGATATATTTTTAATAATTTATGTCACTCTGACTCTTTACATGATTATTTTAAAAATATTATCATGTCTGATTTTTACAGTAAGTATATCTGCTTATCCTGCTGCTGTAGAGGGCAACTGAGCAAATGTGAAGAGAACATTGGCTTTAATGCTCACTGTGTGTAGGTGTGTCTGTGGTGAAGGTGGAGTTGCCCTTGTGCCCCAAGTGGGATAATAAGGGGATGTGCTTAGTCTCCCCACACTGTAATATATATTATTATCTCACCATATACTTAACGTCCAGTATATTTCTCTACCTCTGTTATTCTTGGAGTCAGTGTATAACCTTTTGAATCTTTGTTATCTGAGAGTGATTGGTCCACAAAAGATGTATAGCGTTGCATCACCAAAAAGATTTGACCGAGCCCAAGCCAGTCAGAGGTTGCTGAGTTTTGCTTTGTGTAGGCTGGGGATCTTAGTGCATGCGGTGTGTGTGTGTTATGACAGTTCAAGGTTCATCATATCTTGACAAATGGAGTTGTTTACATCAGACACAGCATACAGAGGACATGGCACCATCAAGACAGATGGTCTTCATTTTTCACACGTTTCCTCTCATCTCCCTAATAGAAGCAGCCCAGGCTGTCAGGAGCGATGTAGAGGAGGCTTTCATTTACATCCTGGATAAGGATCAATAACGTCTCTATTTAAAAATCAATCATTTCTTGTCAGCCAGGTTGAGTTGTGTGAATGTCTCAGGTGTGTTGCGACTGATGGTGTTTTTTTTCCAGGTGACTGCAAATATGAAATGAATGCCAACTGAAGAGACATGGTGAAGATTCTCCGTTGGGATTTTGAGATGTTTACAAAATATATTTTTAGCGACAAATGAAGAACCTGGGGGGAAAGAGTCATGTGTATAAAAACTGAAATATTCAACGATTTTCAACCTTTGGTGCATACGATGCTGTAACAGAGGGCAGTGTTTTCCGTGGGCTTACGGCACATACATTTGAAATTGTGCTTTTTGAAACAAACATGTCCCCAAAGTACATCAGACGGGCTCCTGCCACCCTATCTGTCAAGGTCTAACTACCATACAGAAATGTGTTTGCCTCTTAGTATCTATGGGAGGATTTTGGACAGGAATAGTAGGTGCCATGGTTAGTGCTCGCTAGGTTCACGGTCGATAAACCAAGCTTAGGTGACCATCAATCCCTCACCCAAAGGGAGAAATGCTTTGCAGCTGTCTGACTGAGGTTGATTAATGGGCCAATACCACTTTTTTAAAAAAATAACAATTTGGCCTATAGCTGATGGTAATGTTAGCTTGTTTGTTTATTTTGTCTTTGTTATTCATTCATCCTGTGCCCCCTGCCAGGAGAAAGAAGGAAATCTTCATTATAAATAAATAACTCACTGTTTTAAAGTCTTTCATCCTTTTATCACTCTGCCTCCTGTCAACAGGAAGAATGTTGGGCAGATAAAACGGTACATGCCTATCCATAACATTTGCACTTTTCTGGAGTGCTCTTTAACTCCATGTTGGAGATGAGCTTCAGTATGCTCACAAACCAGCAGGCATAGTTGAAATCCAGTGTCTGTGGGATTTTGTATTTGTTTGCACTTCACATCAAACGTTGACATTTTCAGTACAACAAAAAGCAAATTTCATTCTGGCATCGAATATATTCATCCCTTTTCACATACCAGTGTGGCCCTTAACATATGCTTTTTTGACGCTTTTGAACTTAATTTAACGTAAACTCGATTCTATAGGACATACCTATCAAAGAAAATACAAAAACAGCATAAGTACCAGATTGACTGTCACTCAGAAAGGAGCCATCTATTACATGCTGGTGTGTGGGAGGTCAGGAAACCATCCTTCTGCATTTTGAAGGGAGATGTCTTGAGCAGAGTCATAGTTAGATGAAGAAAAATGACCCTTCATCTTTGATGGCAGTGAGGGAGAGGTAGAGCTGACAGTTATCCAAGCAGCTTTCTGTGCAGATCTGCGGCTCAGAGTCAGTCACGCAGGCAATGAGTGTGGTGAACTGGGAGGACAGTGACCCCCTGCCAACAGGGCCCCCAGAAAAGAGGCTGTCATAGAAAGAGACACTTAAGTGATGTCTGACTGCCTCTGAGCATCAAGTGTTCTCTGCATGCAAGCATACGGTTTCATCTTTCTGTAATACCTGAAAATATCTGCTTGCATTGATTTTGATATCACTATGGTAGCAGGTGCTAGTGCAAAGGTGTCACTTTCCTTTTAATTCAAATGCAGGTGATAGAGGATGGCTTCTTTTTGTGGAGTTTATTTACACTGCTTCTGGCTATGGGGCCACAAAATCCAGTCACAGTACACTAGAAATGGCACACCCGACTTGCCGGCAAATACTGCCAAAGCGATACTCGAGCAGCGCGTTGTCAGAAACAATAAACTGTCACTCAAACAAGCATCTCTTTTGTAATATCTAGTGTGTGACATTTTCTGCGTCTTAAGCAAATTGTCCCATTCAAACCAATGAATATTGCAACATCTTTGTAGCATTGCTATCAAATATTGTTGGAAACAAAACAGTATCAGACATGTTCACAATTGTCTTTTAAAGCTTCTAACATGAAGTGCTATCAACAGCACTTCATGTTAGACGCATCATGTCCATCACTCAGAAATTATAAACGTATTCTTCCTATGGTACATCAACTTATTTAAAGCTACAAGGAAACAAAAGTTAAAAAAAAAAAAACACTTGAATAATTCCTGCATTTTTGGTATCTGAATACAAGTCAGTTTACTTGATCATGTTCATTTGGTAAACAGATTGCACTATTGATCATACTGCTAGTTCAAGAAGCCATGGGGTCAAGCTATGCCCTCTGTTCTTCAGACAAGGACCCAGCCTCTCTCTTGCCCCCTCCCAGTGGCTCCAGAACTCCACTTTGAAACAGCTGTTCCTCATTATACTCACTTGCAGTATTAAACTCTGCCCCAGTCATTTAGCATTGATGCTCAGACCACCTAAAGCTTTTGCTGACTAAAATACTTAACCTGCTTGTCCTCTACCCATTGGGTCTACCTGCCTAATTCACACTCTTCCTTTACACTTACAGTACCTGAGATTAGAGCATAACTGGTCTGTGTAACTCTGTGGAACGTTGAAGGAAATTATCTGATAGCAGACCTTTTGTAATCTCAGAGATGTGGTGAGCCTGTAGAATCTTGGAGATGAAACCCGATCCCTCGCTGAAGAAACCTAAGAATAAGAAAAGTTTGAAATTCCAATTCTATTCCAATATTCCTGCTGGTTGTACATCCCGTAACTGTTCATTAAGCCTGTTAAACTTTTCCAGTCTAACTGTCAATGAGCCTTTTAAAAAGCCAAACCATAACACACACTGCCAGTACATCACTTTATTAAAGCTCTCAATATGAGCCTATATAAGCTGAGATATCAGGATACTATTCTGTGCATCCTATTGGCAAATATCATGCAGTACATGGCATTAAGTTGCTTTAGCCAGCCTACTATAACTGCTGCCTCTGCCAGTCACTTGGCAAATTAATCAATGTCATAACTGTTGTCGCTGATGCCTTGTTTGTCCTCTGTTTGAGTCGTATTGCAGCACTGTTCCTTCAGCCTTTCCACCTACTCATTTGGAAGAGTGGGAAGGTCATTTAAGAGAACCATGCCCCCCAAAGCAAACCGATACACAAGAAATAACAGTACAAATACCAAAATACCCCCCCACTGGTGGTGGCAGATGGCTGTCCCTACCTAAGCCTGATTCTGCTGAAGGCTTCTTCCTTTTGAAAGTCAGTTTTTCCTTCCCATCATCCCCTGCGTATAGGGGATCGTCTGATTGTTGTGGTTATCTTCCTAATACTGTAGGGTATGAGGGGACATTATTACTGCTCTCATACACAGTATCGAAAGCCTTTCACACAAATTACTGAAACAGTCTCACACAAATTACTGAAATGCTTGCATACACTACTGAAAACCAAGAGGATTTCAGTTGAACAGGAAGGTGAGGAAAACAAACGGCCTATTTCAATACACAACTAACACAACCCCGATGTCTACTCTGGCCTTGGAAGTGACCATCCAAACACTGTTGCAGGGTAGCAACTCATTGTTGCATCCTGGCCATGGTAAGCTGCACCATGTTAGCTGCACCTACAATCTGGAAAGAAGACTATCTGACAGTACCTCAGCCATAAATGCTGCTGGCATGGGCAAGTTCCTATCCTGACGTGAGGGAAAGAGAGATTCTACGTGACTATCCAGCACATCCACACTTGCCGCATTTGAGTTCTGATGGTCTCTACCGAGGCTAATATATTTCACTTTAGGCTACTAGCAGGCTGTTGAGCAGACATTAGCATAGTGTTATCCATATTTTGAAATATCCTAGTTTTTCCTTGGTCACTGTCATGTTCCGCTGAAACGCCTTGGTTTTCAGCAGTGATAGTGAGAGCGTTTAAGCCAGCGGTCGGTACCGGTCCGTGAGTCGTTTGGTACCGGGCGGCGAAAGTTGAGGCTCAGGTGTGAAATGTATGGTTTTCAAGGTTTTTATCGGTTTTCAGCGTTATTTCGTTATAGTTTTTATCGTTAACTCGGTTTTCCTGGGTCTTTTCATGTGTGTTATGAATAAATCTTATTTTTTTCGGTACCGGTACTAGTTTTATTTTGTTGTATTTATCCGCGACACCTTAAAGGCCGGTCCGTGAAAATATTGTCGGGCATAAACCGGTCCGTGGCGCAAAAAAGGTTGGAGGCCGCTGGTTTAAGCAATAATGTCCCTAACAGACCTTCGTAGTAAGGTTTTACCTCACAGTTTAAGCTCCTGAAACTCTTCTTCTGATCTGGCCGTGCACATAAAAATATCCATTTTTCTGTACATGGAAAAAATAATTTTTCAATAGCTGAATTTCATATGGAAAAGAAACATTATGTACTTTACGTCTTATAAGATGTATGTTTCTCATTATATTTTACTCATAGCAGAAATCTCCTTGTAGCAGCTAATAATTACAATTAAGTATGAATAAAGTGAACGTTGTGCAATAAGAAAAATGTAAATTAGAAAATAATATGAGACATAAAGTCTTCATAGACATATAAATCGTTAAATTTGGCAACTGGAGACCAGGTCTAAATGTTATTTTCTTTTCCCTACAGAATAGTACACAATAATTAATTTTTACAAAATCTGTTGTTAGATTTCGAACGCCTGGAGAGAAAAGCCAACCCTCTTAGACTATGTCTCCACCGTTCCATTTGCTACAGAAAAATATAGTTGGATTTAAAAAGGAAAAAATAAATCTATTCAAGTGATAGCGTACACCATTTCAACATCAGTTAACCCCATGAAATAGAAGTGTGGCTCATGAAATCTACAAAACTCAACCAATCACAGCTTTATTCTCACTTTTGAGAAAATGCCCCTAAAGGTCAAGCCCATAATTACACTCCTTTTACCTAAGTGGAGAGCATGTCACAAATCCAATCATGGTATGAATGAGGGATACCCAATGAAAATGAGCTGGCTTTAGAACTATGCTCTGCAATATTGCACTTACATTACATTATCCACAATGACGCACAAAGCGCCTTTAGTGACCAGTGTTTCAGCCAAAACGTAATTGATATGTCTCTCTTGAGGGTGCTTCTCTGCAGGGCTTAAAAGGGGACTCGAATGACGATGTATGCTTTGAAAATGTAGTTTTCACTATGTTATGAGCCATCTTTGCATGCATGGCAGACTTTCTTTATTTTCTAGGTCAAATTTAAAACTGACGACAACAACAACAAAAAAGCCGTCCTGGATTATTGGTGTATTTCCCACAACAAACAACTTTCCCTGTATTGACACCTCTAGGGAAAATGGTAAGACTAAATGTTCTCTGTGATATTGTGAATGAGATTTTTCCCCTGATAGGAAAAAAGTCTGGACAATTTTTTTTGCCATTGATTTTCAGTGGGATACCGTGGTGGTCAGATGATTGGCTGGCATGTGGGATTGGCAGCAAAGTGTTTTCTCAACATTCAGTCCTACGGGAAATGCCTTTCTCAGTCAACAAGTCAAAAACCTTCCAACCTCTCGAAACAATAATCATCCCATGGGACAACAGCAGCTCGGTGTACAAAGAAGTGTGTTTATGTGGGGTTTAGTGTTTTTTTGTGTTTTTCAGCCTTGCTCAAAAAGACATTTTTCCACCGGGCAAAACGAAGTTGGATTGATTTTAGCTACACATCCACACAATGGTGAAACGCAAATGGCGCTTAAAAAAAATGGACTGTACTGTCGGTGAAACAACGCAAGCTAAGCATGTACTTTGCAGCAGTGGAGGATAGAATAACAGCATGGCGTATTGATTCAGAATGAAAAGTTTAGCTGCCAGATAAATGAAGTAGGTCAGACAAATTGGAGACGAAGATTGAGTAGCATAATTGTATGCATAAGTTGGTGCTAATGGTTTTTTATTCTTCTGTTTTTGCTTCAGTGCACAGTGTCATTTACTTGAGGGGGAAAAAAATGTTTAAAATTTGATGATGCCAAACTGCAAGCCTCTTATAGTGTCTCGCCTAATGATTATGCTTACTGTGAGGCCGATAATCATATAAATACAGTAATTAGTGCAGAAGGAGAAGAAGAAAGGCTAGTTTTATATTCTTATAGTGGGTTATTGCAGAGCACAAATCATAAGAGTAATGATTTTGTATTCCTTTGTTGTTGGAATAGTGAAAAATAAATACATTTGTATTTGTCTTTGAAATAGTCTGTACAACTGTGTCATAAAATAGTGTTCAGCAGAGCAGAGTGTGCCACAGGTCCATTCTGGTGACAACAGCAGACACGCACTCTCATGAAAATCTGCCTGCTGACTCTGCCAGAAGAGCAGCATGTGTGAGGTTGTGAACCTCCCAAGGACCCCTGTAAAGCCCCCCAGAATTACTGTTAAAAAAATCCCTGCTTGTTAAATGAGAGTTGTAAAGAATAAAGTGATAATGAAGGATTACTGGGTGCCTACACTTGGAAGCCATGTTTAAAACGCAATGCAGACTAGTTTGCTGCGAGGTGCCAAATGCAAAATTGCAGTCTGTTCTTCTTTTTAGGTCAAGATTAATTTGTGGTGGTGCAGTTTTCGTGTTGCATGCTAATTAATGCAAAATAACAAAGACTGCTCAATTTATGAATAACATCACCTCAAAGGGAGAAATGGTCATGCTCACCAGCCTAAGGCTGAAATTCAATCATACTACAAAACATGGATGTCTGACAATTATTCAGCTTGCATACTTACTAAGCTTATATAAGCCTCTTAATTATTAATATTGCTGCATGCAACCCCAAACATGTTCAAACTCAAATGTTTCCTGTTGCCCGATGAAAACTGGTTTCATCAGCAAAAACCATCTCTGCAGTCCATTAGGTTGCTCGCCGTTGAGTTGGTTGACTCCTTAAAGGTAACTGAATCGTCTGATGTGAAACGACGCGTTCTCAGATAGAAAACAATCAGTCAAATGAGACCATATGAGGACTAACGATTAGCCAATCGGTACCAATGGTGGAAGCAATGCTGTTGTCAAGTGATGTCAAGCTGTGCAACAGAACCATAGAGACGTAATGGAGCAATGGAGGCCATGTGTACCAGCATGCATTGTTAAGATCACCCAGCTTTGTAGTTTGATTTTGTTCCATTTTGCTTCACTCTTAAAATCCCTTAGAAAAAAAACTAGAGCTCGCTTTGCAGAGCTCACATCAGTGTTTACTAGCATATATATATAAATAACAGCCTGGGCTGATACATTGGTCTCTAGTAATTGGTTAGGAAAAATCAAAACCCCTCCCTTATGAATATCGCCTCAAGTGGAAATGTCACACTGAAGATGTAAAACATGTCCAATGAGTTGACAATTCGGTCCACTATCAGGCAAATGTGGTGCAATAAATTCATTACTCTCCTGTAAAGCATTTTGTTTTTTCTGAAGTTATGCTTGTCAGCTTAACATCTCCTAGAGCTAGTGTGGCATGTTTGTACCTGGAGGAAAAAATATGGACAAAACTCAAATGACTCACCTCTTCCTAGGCCTAAGGTTGTCTCTTTCAATTTGTATCATTGCTGCTTTAGTGAGGTAAGGCCATTCACAATGGCAAGATAACTAAAAGCCAGTTTGTTTATGTTTTGTGGTCAGCCGGGCTCATACTGAGCAGCAAGATCGCTTTTTCAGCAAGTCAATTTTGTGGCATCCCAGAGGCTAGTCTCTCAGATTAGCACAATGGGGATTATCCCGCCCAGCCTGTGTTGATCCTTCCACTGGCTGAGAAGGGCAATGCAACTGCACCCAAAACAAGGAGGTGTGGGTGGAAGCACACTCAGGAAAGTTAGCTGAACAGAATCACTGTGGCCTTACACCAAGGACAAAAACAAGCAGACAACCCAGAACACAATTCTTTGATGGGAAAATGCATGACTGGCTTCCAGATAAGAGTCAGGAAATCAGGGCAAATCGCAGCAAAACCTTGTGGGAGCATTTAGAACTCACAAATTAGTTAAAACTCAGAACTCACACACAGAGTTCGAAGGTAAATATCCGCTATTTGAATAGTTAAATGTTTTCATACGTTACAACCTGCTGACCTGCAACCACCTGGGCTTGTTTTAACCACACGACATGTGCTGCTGCAACATTATACTCTAACTTAGTTTACATTCACAGCTAGTGCTGAGGTCTGTGTGTGAGACTCCACCAACATGTCGCATGAAGCTTAAAGTGAATTTGACATCCAGGGCCCATCGCTGAGTGTTGTTGTTTTTTTGTTAGTTTTTTAGTAGTGGAGTGACAGCCCTGTGCATTATACATACAACCTTACCATAGAAAGCATGGAAAGAGAATAACGGAATAACTGCATGAAATGATAGTTTTCAGTTTGTTTGCTGACAAGCAGTCTCACTGTATGTTTAGAGAATGAAATTATGGCTTGTATTTTCATGGTGAGTTTCACAGCGCCTTTGCTCGGTGTGTGAGGGGTGGGTTTTTTTTGTTTTGTTTTTTTTGTTTTTTAATGTGAGTCACTGTTTACTATGTGTGCTGTGTAATACCTTGTGTGTCACTAGTCATGCTGTCAGATGTTAGAAATGTCATCAAGCCATTTCATGCGCGTGTGGCAATAACGGTGCATCTGATTCTCTTGAATGGTGCATTGAGCGAATAAAGGGTTAAATGTTGCAGTAATTATAGTCTCAATTGAAATGCAATGATTGTTCTTGTCAGCAAAGATGACTGCTCTACCTCAGGAGTATATTTAAGAGGTTTCAAACAGGATCCCTATTGCTTTCAGAAGACTTTGTTGACAATGACAATAATAGCTTTGGATGGCTTTCAAAATTAAAATGCCAAAGGCTTTTACCGGTAATGCACCGCAGAAGTCCATGACAACATACCCTTCTGGGGCATTTAATGTCTGTAACTAATGCAGGTGATGCAAAGTTGTAAGTTCTTTTGCTGGGAATTAGCCATTTTAATTCTTTAATACTACCCTCATTCCTGTAAGCAAGTAATTCACCAAAAGAAGTTCATTGCAAGTGCAAGGGTACTGGCATCACATTCCCGAACTTATCACAGCCACATGTCCAGATATGTGAACTTAGCACTGTCACTGTGGCAAATTAGGGGGTTTTTGTATGTAAGATTACCAAGCTTTCGCTAAGCCCCCATTACATTTAGCTTTGTTTTTGTTTGATTTGTTCTCAAACATTGAAAAAAGCTTGCACATTTACAGTATGGCTTCAATGTTCTCTGATATAGGACTAACTTTACAACCTGGGTAGGATGAGCATTTTTATTTTATTTGCACTACGTGCCAAGAATTTAGCAAACTACATGCCTTGTTGGACCAGATATGCAGATATGCACTAAACGGAATCTGACGTGGAAATACGAAAGAAACTGGCATCATTATATTAATTAACTATAGCTTCTCTAACAGTCTCTACTCGTGAAATACAACATGTCATTATGTTACTGTCTAAATGTGCAATATTCGTATTGATACACATAATGCAGAAATTCTGTTTTTGATAGTGTAAAAAATGGCTATTCATGCAGCAGGAGTGCAAGTCTGCATCATTATGTCAGTTGTTCTCAAACTGCATGCAAAAATATGGGATTGTTCCAGGCTGAATGAATATGATTTATCAAGAGTAAATGCACAAAGGAGTGTGCTGAAGTGTGCTGATGCTAGTGTCCTAACCTTAAGTTCACTGAAATTCAATTTTACTATCCTCTGATGCACAAACTGTAAAATGGAACTCATGATCAGCCAAACAAATAAATAAATAAACAAAACTGAAAAAAAAAGTTTGGAGGGAGCAGAAATCACATTTCACAGTAGCACTTTTTTTCTAGTAATAGGAATTTATGTAATGCACAAAACATGACATAAGATCGAAATACTATCTTCTCTGTACACAACGTTTAAACAGTTCGTTTTCACCTTAAGATTAGTTACTTCAAGCTTAGCATGGCTAATTTCTGCTTTTTCTGCGATGTTTCTGACTCATGTTTTTAGGTTTTCTTATTTCCTCAAATTTTACCAAATAAATTATTGAAAATATCATCAGAATTTAGGAACAAGAGCAGATACAATCCACAAAACTTTACTGATGTGGGATAGTTTGCTTAATAAATAATTTAACTGCATGTGTGCTGTACTTTTTTAGAGAAATCTGATCATGCTGTATGAATAAACTATGTGATGGTAAGAGGATAAATTCGATCACCTGAATCTGGCTGAATTTCATCCACAGTTCAGATTCTCATGCAGACACAGTATAGGAGAAGAACATGACATATATCAAATGTCAGATGTCAATCACTTGTTCTAATCACAAAGTGTATAATCAATAGGAGTGTCCTGATGACCGCTGCTGTCTCGGAACCTCTCATCAGAAATGTGTCTGGTTAAACCCATTTCTGCTCTCTCGGTTTTCTCCAGCTGTTTTGGGTGCTGCTTGGAGCAATTTGCAAGAGCTCAGCTGAAGTACGGCATGCATGCTGGTTATCTGCAGTGAGCTAATCTAGGCGAGCCTGACCTTAATCTCAGCTGATATTTATTCATTCCAGATATGTGTGTATGTGTCAGCCAGTGAGTAACATGAAATTTCAGAATAAAAATTGCTATATTGATTTCAGTGTATTACAATGTGTTTAACAGCTCATTTTAAAATCTTGCACAACTTCAGAGTGTAATGCCTAAACATTTGATTTGTCATGTTCCAATGTGTGCCTATCTATAGTTTGACTCACTGTGACTCATACTTTCAGCCCAGTGAAGCGCAGACATGGGAATAATGTCAAGCTCTGCTTGCAGCTGAAGAACATTACAAACATCTATGCACATCACTTTTGAATTGATTTACATCCCATTTTCTAGTCTAGTAGTTATAATTTTTATTGATACTAGTGACTATTAGTGCCAGAAGTATTGTTTTTGTAACATATTTACAACAGCTGCCTCTTAATTCCCCAAAGAGCAATTGAAAGTTGTTGCTTATGGATTTAGGCCTACAAAATAAAGATGAGCAGTTGCAGAGTCTGTAGAGTATGCATAATGTTGAGCAGTGAGTCACTCACACCAAGGCTGAATCCCATTGTGTAGACTGTGGACTACAGGGCTGAACACTTATGAATGTAGATGATACATTCTGAGACGTGAAAGCTGTAAGTCCACAAGAGGCTAATTGTCTGGGTTAGGAGAGAATATGCCAGTCAGTGTGAATCATAAAGAGGAGCAAATGCAAGCTGAACCACCCAAATGTGAGATATTTTAAAGCTAAAATAAAGGTAAAATGTGAAAATACACACTTTTAAAACATAGTAAGGAGATTAAATAGCACTACACACATTCTGTATCAGTTAAACCTTAGCTTAGAGGTTAAAAAACATGAGTGCAGGTTATTGTGGGCATCAAGTGGGCATCTCTTAAAACAAGTGTTTTGTTCAGTTAAGCATGTACAGTAAAACACCTCCAGGACTCTCAACAGTGAATCACTGCATTGGAGAACCACCCCCACTATTGTATACCTGCTCTCAGCCCTGAAAGTACATACATTAAGCTGTTGGGGTTGGACGATAAACATGCTAAATATTGTTGTTGCATAACAAACATTGGCAATGCCTGTGCTGTGTAGGCATTTACACTGACTGTAGTTGTACTTCTGCCACTTGAAAAAGAGGGAAAACTGATAACTGGAAGATTTATCTCTATGAATTTGATCGATCTGTTACACAATTTATACGGAAAACTTTGAAACCTCTATTATTGTTTATTTAATGTACACATCAGGCATATGTAAAGGTGAATACAACAGAACTGTGTAGGCTTTAACACTGTTAAGTATGTATTTTCAATTCCTTTCAATCTAACTTAATCAAAAGAAAATCCAAGGACTCCTGAGTAAAAAGTGAAGTAGCCATGAGGAATGATACAAAAATGTTGTTTAGAAATGTTTAGAGAGAGCGTTATCCGTATTTTGAAATTATATTGTGCAGCTTAAAAATGTTTAATTATCAGAAAACATGTACAGCAGCTTTACAATGGCTGCCATTTAGTAGGAACACCGAGTTTCAGACGCAATAGAAAAGATCCTCAGCTCTTCGGTGGTGGAAAAGTAGCTCTTGCAATGTCGGGTAGAATTTAAGACATTTCTTAATGAACAAAAACTACAATGAAACTTGTTCTATTGTTGCAATATTACCATTATGCAACATCATTAAACATTTCTCTCTAGGCATAAGAGGTGTTTTATTTTCAAAACTCAACAAATAATATGCAGCGAGACCTCTAGAAGTGTTGTTCTTTTTTGTTATTATTGCACAACTTCTAATGGTGTTTTTCTTTGCAGGATAAAGTGATAATAGGCTTGCTGTGGGTGTCTCTCCTTTGTAGGTCTTACACCCTTAGTTACTGGGGAAAGGCATATAGTTTTAGTTGGCCACATGCACAGACACAGCAGCATTAACACTTGCAAGTACAGAATAAAAACAAGAGGAACTGGTTGTATGTATGTTTCAGGGAGACGGTCCAAATTTTGCTGTACACCTCTACAGTGACAAATAAAGGGATTCTATCTAATTCTGTTGTCTTGGTGGTTTATATAGGACCTGGGACTCTGCTCAGGGCCTGACGCTCTGGTCGCGTCTATCGCGTTCGGTGTAAGGTATGTGCCCTAACCACTCAGCTATCAGGTCCCTCTAAAAGGTGTGTTTTTAAGTGATTTTAAGTTGTTTTGAGTTTGTGTGATGAGAAAACTATGAATAACTAATGTTAATTGACCACGAGGGTTAAAAAATCTGGGAACAGGAAGGTTTAGTAATGATGATAGGTTCAGATCTCTTTAAATGAAATGGGTCCTGCCACTCTCAGTGCTGTAGTTAAGACATAGAGGTTGAAGGCCAAGAAACTACAATAATGTCACAACCCATGCCAGCAGCCATATCCAAACAATTTCACCCACATCACCAAATATGCTTTGCAGTTAAGTCTCATTTTCTTTCCTAGCTGTTAGGTGTTAAACCTTTATTTGTCCACAGCTTGTGGACCTTCATGACAATACCATCTGTGGTTGCTAGGGAGATTTGGGACGCAGCTGCAGAGGCTCAGTTCATGACTTGCAGTGATGCCAGTGTAATTTTGCTGCTGCCATCTAAGCTTCGACTTTAACTCCAGCACCAAATTGACTCTTGAAATGCCATTCCAGCATAATGACAGACACTGCAACATGCATGGCAAACGTTTCCCTTTCTTTTGAAAGAAAGGGTGTTTTTTTTCCTTTCTTTTCTTTTTCTCTGAGGTAGGACGAGGGTGTCGACTAAGCTCTGGGATAATGCAATCTTTATTTGCTGATACTGTTGGCAGAGTTTCTCCAGTCTGTTTTATGATATAGACTCATAAGGTATTTTTTTTCTTTACAGGCCATCTGCATGTTGTTTTATAACATTTTTTGCATATTTCACTGAAGTTTAAATGTAACTGTTAATGCAATTACTCTTTTAAAGATTGTTTCATTGTATTAATATTGTGAAAGATTAAGAAAGAAATAGTGAAAATATACCAGGTACAATATGCCAAGGTCCAGTGGGAGATCTTAATTGCCTTTTTCCCCCTCTGTATTTCAGTTATGCTCCTATAAAACAGAACATTTTTTTAATATATATACATATCGGTCAAAAACCATGTTGTACTTTGCATATTGTGGATTATGTCTCTTTCTAGCAATTTAATTACAGTCAGTTTAAAGGTCACAGAAGCAATAATAGAGCTGACAACCATAGATGGAGCAAAGCCTGGAAGCATGATCAGGCAGGCAACTAGAGCTCCATTGCTTCATATACAAATAAGATGCTATCTTAGTTCTTTTATATGCATTTTTTGGATCAAGGGTGTCATCATGCTCTGTTGCTGCCCTTATTTGGATACCTTGCTTAAGAAGTATGACATTACTATTACATGAAGAAGGTTAAGGGTTTGTTTCTTTTAAATAATTAAAGGTCTTGGTGTGTTACACCTAATGATAAACTTTTAAAACATATTTGAATACTTAAATCCATATTTTCTTATTTTTAACTTTAAACTCACAAATATTAGTATACAGGGGAAACACATACATATGTTGCTTAATGTTTTGGCTAGCACTACACAATAGTAAATTCTAAATTAGCTTTTCTTCTTTCTTTCTCTTTCTCTCTCTCCCTCTTTCTCTAACTATCATTCTCATCCAGTCATCACCTTGCCAGACACCTCCCTGAGAGACTTTCAAGTTTGAAGGTTTGATCAGACAAAAAGGAAATTACTATCATGGGATTTACTGATTGATGGGACTAGCTGTCTGTCAGAACACTGCAGGAAAATGAAATGGTTTAGCATGGCATGTAATACAAATTCAACACAAATGTGGCTGGTCCCAGTTACATAGATGTTACTCTACTAAATTTTGTATGTACATGTCAAGCACTTTGTTCTTTGTATTGTGTAGTCATATGGGTTTTATCTGTGCCTACAAAAGAGTTATGGTCTGCAAATCTGGCAAACCCAGTCAGAAAACAGAACTGAATTTGAACTTGTTAAATGCCAGAAAATCAGTCGGACAGCTGATTAAATTTCAGGGCTGCAACAAAAATACCAATTACTCAGTGATCACTATAGATGGGAAATAATTGGCGAGTGAAGGCTTGCATTTTTGTATAATTAACTGAAAATTAACAATTAATTTCTGCTGCTAATTATATTTTCACGTGTAAATAAACAATTATTAAGGGGCACCATACCTGCAACATGACTTTTCAAAATATCACTTACAAGTAAGAACTCTTGAGTAATCAATTTTTCACTGACTGCAGGTTTTGATTCTCCGCAGACCTGCTGGGAAGGAGAACAACACTGCTTTAAAAATAATTCAGTAGCAACAATCTTTTTTGAAAGGGGATTATTGTAGTTAAGCATTTGTAGGGAGATGAGGCACAGAGAAAAATGCTCTCTTTTCATATTTTCTTTCTTTCTGTCACAATGGCAGGAGCCTAAGAAGCGAAAAATGATAGCCACTTGTTTATGGGTGATTTCAGCAAAGGGAGGAGAGGAGCACCTCCAACGCAAAGTCTTGGCTTAGTGAAGAATGATTTCGTATTTGCCAGCAAACTGAGTCGGCAGGAACTTGTCATATTCATTTGCTTCAGGAGACAACACAGTGCAGCACCCACAGCTCCTGGATTCTACTCTCTCTCGTTCTCTCCCGCCCACTCTCCTCTTTTCTCTGTGTTTCTGGTGTGTGGTGGCATGCTGACGTGCACCTTAAAAGGTCTTTGGCAAGTGTGTGAACAGAAAATTGTGCCCAAACCTTTGACCAAAGTCTCCCTAAACAGTGGGGAAACCATGAATAACACAGGATATATTTGTGGTATGCCCGTACCTCAACACCTTAGTGTCCTACATGTGAAAACAAGCTTGGAAATGCAACAGTGCCCCCAGTTGGTTAACAGGGAAACTGCTCCGACCACAGGCCGTCATTCTTCTGGGGACATGAAGTAAAATAGGCTGGGAATTTGTCAGGAGTTGAATTTAAGAGCAAAGTGTCAGGAGATGCTTGAGGTGATTTGTTGGGATTTTAGACAGCTGTGAAGAGGTTGACAGTGTTGCAGGGTCTGCAGAACGTTCAGCTTTCTGGCTAACAAGGCGTAGAGGAGGCCTCCGAGGAAAAAGAGCTATCCCAGAGGTAAGAGGTGAATGCTGACATGGTAAAAATTAATTCCAGCTTGAAATACCTGTGGCTAGTGTGTGGTGAGTATGTCACAGGAATTAGACACTGTTGCATTGCGTTTGATCTCTATTAGCTGGCTGTCATGCAAGCTATAGTAAAGAAAAATACTAGATTCCACCAGGAGCAGACTCAAGAAAATGCAGCAGTAATTTGATTCCGTGCAAATGCAAAAGTATGTTCAAGCAAATCTGAAAACGTGACATCTGACATCATCATTGCGTGTAGATGAAAATGGCTTGAAATTCTTTGATGATGGTCATCTTAATGACTTATTTCTGCAGTGTTAATTATCATATTTACATGCACTGCCAATGATAACGAACAACATGTTTTATTCCTGCCTGCGTGTGTGTGACATTTGAAGAATGACTAAGCTTCAAGGCAGCTCATTCAGTGAAGAGGAGACATCTTTCTCCTCTAACCATTTGACTCATCTCCTGCCACATTTAGATCTGGGTAGTAGGCAACAAACTGAATGGCATTAACCCTTTAAGACCTACCATAGAACCAATTCCGCCAGAGCTTATATTATATTTTTACATGCTGTGGAGCCATTTTTGGGAGTATTTCAAGTTGCTATGCATCAATACAACCATTATATCATAAGTTTTAATAATATGTCTGCATTAAGTGCATAGTAATTACATAAATTATAAAAAAAACTGCAATAAACTACAAAAAAATTGAAAATCGTTTTTGTTTTTTAACATATATTTCTAGTTAGAGAAATTTAAGAGGCTTATCCCTCAAAACTGTAAATACAAAAAAGTTGCACAAAATAGTTTCCCACCACAGGAAATTTATTTTGAGTGTCTTCATAGTTTTATTTTTGAAATACACCAATTTCTATACACTGCAGGAAAAACGAAAATAAATATTATAGTGCAAATTTGCAAAAAAGCAGCATCTGCATCAAAATAAACTATTTCCAGCAGTGCAATATGACTTCTAAGCATCCCAGAAACGACACAGAAAGTCATAAAGTCAAAGATAACTTTTAAAAACACCAGTATAGGCTCATGAGGCCTTGATGGTAAAAAACTACATTTCCGCGAAAATGACGTCACTTCCGGTTTCGGGCAGGTCATGGTGGACATGCGATAGTTCACGCTGATGGATGTAGGAGGTGTTACAAACAGCTGATCGGCAAAGCGTGTTTCTGGAATATTATGTTTTTGCTGCTGCAAGTGCTTTTTATGCAGTTTTTGCAAAGCTATATGTGAAAGGAAACCGTGACCTAGGTACGGTGTACATCAGGGCCGTGCAGAGAGGTTTGAAGGGATGGGTGCTCAAAGTTAAAAAGGGGCACATTGAGCCAGGCTGAATAACAACAACACACATTCATCAAGAATCTAATATGGGAAGGGCAGGGCTGTGTTGATCTGAGACTGTTGACATTAAAAAGTCCATAGGAGAGATGGTAGCTGATTAAACAAGTGTCATGAGATAATAACAAAATGCAAAGATTGGTGACAGCGCTTGGAACCATAAGGACACAAAAAACTGTGAGAAATAATTTAGGCTCTGCCTGTGAATCACTCTTTACTTCTCTTCTTCCTTCCATCCCATCATTTCATATATCACTCTCCACTTGCTGTCGATCTGAGAACAAGGCACAACTTGCTATTGCAATAAACTATAATCTAATTATCCACACCTAACAACTCTTGCACTTAATCTATAATAAAATGATGACAGAAAAATGTTATAGCCCTGCCTTTAGTAGCCTCACACAGCTCCTGCTGTTTCCTCCTCATGTCCTTACCAGCCATGTCTGGACAATGTTATATCATGAGTAATATTTTTTTTTTAAATCCATCTAAATAAAACACTCACATGCACGCACAGTGACATTTTAGACCTTCTTCAGAATACTGTATATACTATGGGCATCATGGTGCTGATCCAGAATCCTTACATTATTATTTATTACTAGAGCTACAATAATAAAGCAATGAGGAGGGGGAAGAAATAAATATGAAATAATGTATTTATGATGATTCCATTTGTTTCACTATCCACTCTGTGCAGGGCAAAGCTTATTACATTTTTAAACTGATACAATAATTTTACTGCTGTAAAATCTAAATTCTGTTTTATTTAAAATATAAATCTAATATAATCTGCTTCTTAATGTATGTTCTTTAAAATACAGCGTGTGTTTTTTAATATATTATAATTATAATAATGCATAATTATGTGGACATGCATATTAGATCGTTTTTAGTGAAATATCCAGAAAGGCAGGAAAAACTCTGTAACTTACCGTATTTCCCGGACTACAAAGCGCACCTGAATATTAGCCGCAGGGTTCAAAGCTTGTGCAAAAAGTAGCGGCTTATAGCCCGACAATTACGGTACTTTAAAACTAAATATGTTCCCTAAAACGGTGACAGAGCTACAGACCCATGACAGCCTTACCCAGTCAGCCAGCAGCTATGACCAGCACTACTTGTGCAGTTAATAAAAGGACAGGTAATGTTTGTCGCGCTGTTGCACACACAGCACGCTCGTTTGTTTCAGTTCGTCAGTTGCAACAAGACAGCTTACCAACGTGTACACAATAAGCTAATACTCCTGGGTGCTATACACTACAGTGTGCGCTGTACACCTACTTACTGGTTTTGTCGCATCAGTCTGTGTCTCTGAGTTAACTTGTGTTTCTCCTACAGCTCCGGACCGCAAAAAATGCGCGTGCTCTTTGTGAGCTCGTTCCCGGCTCGTAACCAGCGCGTTCTGCCGTCAAGGGCGATCATTGGTTAAATGTGATCATGTGACTGATGCAAGTCAGATCCTTTTATTTAGCAAAACTGTGATTAATAGTTAAATATTATTGTTGAGGAGCACAGACAGGACTCCGCATGCACACACACATAAAAATAAATAAATAAATAAATAAATAAAGTTTAAAAGTTGCCTCAACAAAAGGGCACTTTGGGCAGGAAAGGGACGGGTGCTCAAGCCCCTCTAGCCCCCCCCCCCCTCTGCACGTGCCTGGTGTACATTTTAGGACATCGTCAGGTCTCAAGAAAAAAGTTGTCAGGTATCAGACAAAAAAACTGTCAGGTCTCAGTTGTCAGGAAAAAAGTTGTCAGGTATCAGACAAAAAAGTTGTCAGGTCTCAGTTCTCAAGAAAAAACATTGGACATTGGAATGCCCAGTGCAGTAGCAAATCGCTCGTGCTTCACTGCACAAGCTGGACCCACAGAGTCTGCTAAGGTTTGTCACTGCCATATTACATATGATATTTATATAAACCCATTTAGAGTGAGGTCCATGTAAATTTACCATACTCTATTTGTTTATCTTCTGACAGCGTAAGATTACAAGTGCGCTCCAAAGCTTCCTTTGCCTGTTAGACATGGGAAAGCTGCAGACCGTCAGGGAGTGTACGCTCCATCAAGCCCACAGAATAGAGCCGGACTGGAATTTGTCAGTTCATGAACTGATGGCATTCATTTCAATCCTGTTTGTAAGAGCAATCATGTGTCCTGTTGGTGCCATTGTGGATTGCTGGTCAGAAAGATTTCTGGTGCCAGTAATCAAAGAGACAATGCCCCGAGATAGATTCATTTCAATTATGCCACACCTTCGATTTGATGACAAGGACACGCGGGCAGAACGGGTGAAAACAGATAAATTTGCAGTGATCTCCGACATCTGGACACGCTTCAACAAGAACTGTGCTAAGAGTTTCACTCCAGGAGAACACATGACCATAGATGAACAGCTGTTCCCTACCAAGGTTCGTTGTCCATTCACACAGTATATCGCAACCAAGCCAGACAAATTTGGGATCAAGAACGTGGTCATGAAACTGTTGGAGCCGTTTTTGGATGATGGGAGAAACGTCACAACAGACAATTTCTTTACTTCACTGTCACTGTCGCACAGACTGCTGCAGCGCAAAACGCCGTTACGGGGCACGGTGAATAAAGTCTGGCGTGAACTTACTCAACTTGTGCGGATGTATTCCGTAAGAGCAGCAACACGCAGGTGGTCAGTAGCGGTTTTCTACAATATCCTGGACCTGGCGGCGGTGAATGCCTACATTTTGTACAAGGCATGTACAGGGTGGACAGGCAAAAGAAGATTGTTTCTGAGTCTTCTAGCTCAGGAACTTCGTTGCCGATTCATGTAGCACAAGGAAATATTAGCACAGACGCAGGCTGCTGCAGCTGCTGTGCCAGGGACTGTAAAGACAACGCAGTGCCAGTGGAATTTACGTAAATTTGCGCAGGGCTAGTAAATCTAGTAGTAGGGACTCGCACCAGGGGGAAAAAAGGCTCAGTAATTCTAGTGTTAAGGTGTGAAACAGCTGTGTACTGCCTTTTGTTCCTGGAGAAGGTTTTTAACTGAGAGCCATGCTAGGCTCAAGGACACTCTGCTGACCGTCTGTCCCGCAGTCATGCAGGGACTTCATCAAGCTTGGTTGTCTGTTCTTTGTGTGTTTGATTAAAGAATGTTAGCTACCGCTCACCGCTCATCTGCAGGCTTTATTTAAATGGAAAACTTCCACAACAAAATGGCGTTGTCGACATGATAGTCCATGTGGTCGCTGAACAACGGTTTCGTGGACGGGCTGATCACCCCTGAGGGAAAAGGTACCTTTGTCCTACTAGCTGTTGAAGCAAAGGAAATGGAGGAGTCATGGAGTCGTGTGTTTCAGTTACCACCGAGATCATCGACTTTGAGGGGACTCCTGCAGATGGGTGAGTTGTAGCTAACTTTGTATACAGTCATGAGGAGTTTTTTGTCTGGCCGAGCCGTGAAGTGCTTGCTGCTACGGAGTCTCCGGGAGGAAAATCCTGGGGTTCGAGCCCCCAGGTTTGTGTTCGGTTCCGGTGTTGTGCAAAGAAAAGCAATCGTCTGCCAGAAAGTAATTGCAAAAACACCTGTCCATCACAGGGAACGGTGGTTCAAGTCCACTGTTGATAATCACGTCTGCACAATACAGTGTGCGGAGTGACGGTATTTTAGCACTTTTCTGCCGAGAAGGGAAGAAGGCCATTGCAGGGGACGCTCTGAATGTAAATATGGGATCTAGATATGGGATCCAGTAGCGGCGGACGTTTCACCCAGCGGCCAGAGATAAAACTCAATATTTGACTATATGGTAAGAAATGTGAGTGCAAGTATGTTGTCAGATGAAAGAGAATGGTTGTGTGGGAAAAGTTGATGTGTGTGTAAAAACAGTGAAAAATGGGGTTAAAAATGTTGAAAATTGGGAACAAAAACAAGAAAAGAAAAGAAAAAAAAGAGAGGAGTGTAGAAATGTGTGTAAAAGTTGTTTCCAACTAGTGGGAGAAGGTGGTACACCAGCTCCCCTAGGGTGGACACACACACACAAAATTAGCAGAATTGTTGATAAAAATAAGCAATAAAATAGGAAGAGGGTTTGGTGTTTTTCAACGTAGGGCAACTATAATCTCCCTGGGTTTTTAAGAAAGGGGAGTTCAGAACCAGAGAGGGGAGATGTGTTGTTTAAGGAATGAGTGTGTCACTTGCAGGTGAAGAGCAGACCTGGATCAATTTTCCACGTGCAGCAGTCGGAAGGCAAGGCAAGGCAAGGCAAGGCAAGTTTATTTGTATAGCACAATTCAACAACAAGGTGATTCAAAGTGCTTTACAGAGACATTAGAAACAAGAACAAATAAAAAGCATGATTTAAAATTGAATAAAACAAGCAAATAAACTAACTAACTAATTAACAAACAAACAAACAACAGTATATAAAATCAAAACAGATAAAATCAGAACAGTAGATAAAATCAGTAGTTAAATGTAAGTTTTGAAATTTAAGCTTAAAGTGTGGATTTGGTGCTTTATTCAAATGCAGCTGAGAACAGGTGAGTCTTCAACCTGGATTTAAATAAACTGAGTGTTTCAGCTGATCTGAGGCTTTCTGGGAGTTTGTTCCAGATATAAGGAGCATAAAAGCTGAATGCAGCTTCTCCGTGTCTGGTTCTGACTCTGGGAACTGATAAAAGACCGGATCCAGATGACCTGAGGGATCTGGATGGTTCATACTGGGTCAGGAGGTCATTGATGTATTTTGGTCCTAAACCATTCAGAGCTTTATGGTTTAGAAGAAAATTATAGGTTAACACCATTAGAAACACTCAAGCCAGGTTTTGGCTGAATTATTTTACAGCTTAACTTCCATGTGTTTGTCACCCTGAGAACACAAGCTCCAAGAATCTCTCCCTGAAGACAAGAAATGCAGTTCCAGAACAACGAGATGGATCTCAAGAGCTCACAGCAGCATCCTGAGCAGTGAAGAAAAGGTCCAGCAGCTGTGCAACACAGCGGCAGCAAGGAGAAAAATGGCATCATCATGACTGGATGGATGGATGTGCATTTCCAACGAGCTGCAACTTCACTGTGTGTGAATGGACCTTTGAAAAGACTGCCTGAGTTGGACATTTCCCACTTTTGGAGAAAATGGCAAGATGAGACAGTGGAAAACACAGGACAACTGACTCTCACTGGACTGCTGCAAGGGGGGGGGGGGGGGGGAGATGAGATGAGACCACAGTGGAAGGAGCAGGGGAGGACATGGAGGAAGGCTGTTTTAGTGTGGGAAATGAATTTTGGGTTTAGGAAACTGGGAAGAAAAAACGACTGCCTTACGTGGAGAATTGAAAAGTGTCTGGAGCACCGCAAAGAGGAGAGGTACACAAAAATTACACAAACAGAAAAATGCATTAATCCTACTAACACAAACACACATGCAATGAAGCTCATGAAGATCAAACAGTATTTTAAGCATGCGTTTCTGTTACCATCATCTTGTCCGGTTCACTTAGCAGGTTAAGAAGTCATACACAGACTAGTGAACTAGTATTATTTTTGGGGAAGGATGATTGAATCATTACAGGGGTGAACAGAATGATGAGTGGAGACTAATAGATTATTGAGTTTCAAATCAAATCAAATCACTTTTTATTGTCACATCACATGTGCAGGCACACTGGCACAGCACATGCGAGTGAGCAACAGAGATGTGCAAACACAACAACACAAACGAGCAAAATACAAGAATGGCCAACCTGAAACTAATAAATATATGTACAATATATAATAGTGTATGCATTTCTGGATGTGTATACTAAATATTTTCCTACGTGTGTGTGTGTGTGTGTGTGTGTATACACATTTTTACAAATTAAAACACATTTTTACAAATTAAAATTTCAAAATTTTAATTTGAAAATTTACAAATACAAATTTCTTGTTTCTGATGTGTGGGGGAGGTCTTATCATGGCACACATCTGGTTACATGGGAAGAAACTCATCATCTAACAGAATATTGCTGTTGTGTGAGGTGTGACTGGTGGATGAAAGTTTTGGGGATTTACTTGGCTGATGCATTTTCTTTTGGTACCACTTTGAACCTGCCAGTTTTGATCTGTCATTCTAAGACAGTACGCTTAGACAAGCCCTAAAACTAGGTCTTCATATTTTTTGATTTTAATAATGCACTGAGATTTTGTGTTTGGCAATTTTCTCTTCTAAAAGCAGGTCTGCAAGATCGGAATCGAAAGCGCTACACAACATGTTGAACAATCGCAAGTGAGCTTCTCCAAAATAAAATGGGCTTGGGAGAAAGCCACTTATTTGGGACAATCAGAAAACAAGTCCCTGCCAAAAAGGATTCAGCGAGGTAATCCAGTCTAAATTGTTTTTTTCTTTTTTGAAATGACGTCATTGCTGGCAGTAGAAACTTAATGCGTCACGAGAGGTTCTACTGTCAGCAAATAACAAATGGGGACTAACTGGACTGGTCCGGGGAAGCTTTCATTTTTAAATTGCAGAGACTGTGACATGAGGGATATGGAAGGATTGACTGAGGCGCAGATGCAGACCATGACCAGGAGAGAAGGCTTCAAGAGGACCAGTGAGAAGCAGGGACCATCTCCAGGACAACTGACAAACGATAGTGGACTGCACCACTGGGCTTCCAGGAGATTGTCATGAGATTGTGAACAGCAAAACCTTAAAATAAAGTGAAAGAGATTCGGCGTTGACGTTGAGGAAGACAACTAAGGTGTACGACATGCTCTGCCTTAAATCGTCCGCGGCGTTGGAACAGAAACTGAGGAATGAAGAGAGCGTGCCAAGCTCCAAAGGTGACAGCGCAGAGGGAGCTCAGCGTTGGAATTATGACTCTGTAAATGGCACAGACACCAGGAGCCATGACCGTGACTGGGAATGACCACCTAATGCTGTTTCACTCTGCCATGCAAAGTACTTTGACACTCTGGAGAAGGCCTTTCCTCTGTGTCATTGTTGTTGCCATTTGCATGTGAGAGCTTAGATTGTGGGGAAGATTAAAGATGAACAAAGGGTGGTGGGAGAACAGTGACGTGAGGATACACAGTGTGAAACTCCTTTAAGTGAACAATAATGTTGATGTGATAAACAGAATGTCAGGAAAGAAATTCTGGTATTAATGTGATTCTTTGATTTAAGAATCAAAGGGTGGGATTGTATAGGAATTTCTTTTACTTATGTATTAATCACATTATTTTATTGTATGATGCCTTGGTGCCACTGGATTTTAACATGTCTGACACTCATACAGTAAGACAAATGGTGGGGGTGTAGTAAGGAAGTTGGGAGAAGCAGACAACTCCACAGGAAGAGTCTTTTGTGTCTTTGAGGACTCTGGGAGGTAGCAAGGGAGTGTGAACCTTAAGGTGTGAAACAGCTGTGTACTGCCTTTTGTTCCTGGAGAAGGTATTTAACTGAGAGCCATGCTAGGCTCAGGGAGACTCTGCTGACCGTCTGTCCCGCGGTCATGCAGGGACTTCATCAAGCTTGGTTGTCTGTTCTTTGTGTGTTTGATTAAAGAATGTTAGCTACCGCTCACCGCTCGTCTGCAGGCTTCATTTAAATGGAAAACGTCCACAACAGGCAAAAAAAGCTTTTTGCTAAAAAAAAAAAGATTTAGAGCAGAAGTTTTTTGCACTGCATTTTAAAATGAAAACATATTGCATTTATTTACAATTAAAGACACAGAGCAGAAAGTGTGTTACTGTTTTACATCCACAAACACACAAGAAAAGAAGCAGGCAACATGAGGTCAAGTTATGGCAATTTTATTTGTGTGTTTCAGTACATGTATTTAGATTAGAGTTTTGAAAAAGCAAACAAACATCCCAAGAAGAAGGATGGGGTGAAAGAAAGGTGGAGAGAGGAGGAAGAAACTATTGATGTCCTCAAACTCGATGCTGCTGGGTCAGTTCTTTCTCAGCAGTCTGCTCCAGAATCCCCTCCTGTCCTCGGCTTGCTTTTCTTTTGCCTTCAGTTCTTTTAAGGTTTTGTTGAGCTGCTCCTCGGCATCTTTAAATTTTTCTTTCAGCTGCTGTTTGGCCAGTTTCACTTTGTGTTTGAGGAGCTCTTTAGCTTCCTTTTTGTGCTTTCGCATTTCTTTCAGTGCGTCTTTGCAGTCTTTCTTGGTCACCGTCATTTCTTTCTTGAATACCTTCACGTCAATTCTCTCTTCTGCAAGTTCTTCTTGCACTTTCATCAGTTCCTTCTTCATGTTTCGAGTGTAACTCTTTGTATCTTCCATTTCTTTCTTTGCTTCCTGTATTTTAATTTTCTCTTCCTCCAACACTTTTTGAGCTTCCAACAATTCTTTCTTCATATTTTCAATCTCATTTTCTGCCTCGTGTTTACGTTTTTTCTCCTCTTCAAGTTGTTGCTTCACATGCAGTAATTCCTTCCTTAGTGTTTCAGCTTCAGCCGTTACATTTGCAGCTTCTTGTGTTGCCAACTGCATTTTCCTTTTTTCCTCTTCAAAAGCTTCCTGCACCTCCTGTAATTCCTGTATCACATTTCCTGCCTCCTTCTTTGCAGTTTGATATTTATTTTTGGCTTCTTGTGCTGTGCTTTTCTCTTCCTCCAATGCTTTTTGAGCTTCCAACAGTTCTTTCTTCATGTTTTCATTCTCGTTTTCTGCCTGTTGTTTTCCCATTTTCTCTCCTTTAAGTTTGAGACCCACATGCAGTAATTCCTGCAATACTACATCAGTTTCAAACTTTGAATCTTTAGCTTCTCCTCTTGATTTGTCTGCCTCTTCTTTTAATTTGACATTTTCAGCCTGTATCATTTGAAATTTAAAGTTAATCAGCTGTACTGTGATGTATGATGAAGCACTCGCCGATCCTCTTCTCGTTCTCCCCTGATTCATTTTGGCCTTTTAAACAAAGGAGGCAACGTTTTGTAGAGGAGTGAAGTGAAGTTTTCGATGTTTTCTTCGTCAACTGTCGTTTGTCCTGCACAGAGATGCTGCTGTAGATGTGTCTCTAGCTGTGTCTGGATACAATGAAACATGCTGTAACTAAGTGCTTGTGTTGCACAGTTCTACTAAACATTCCATTCCATGCATGCTCCGCCCACATGGTCAGGAATGTCAGGTGCTGTATCACCAAATGCTGCTCCCGTTGCCTAGCAATAACAGCTGTTTACTTTTTGGGGTCTGGTTCATTGTTTAATAAAGAAAACATGTCCAAGTATTGGGTGCTGAGGCTAAGCGCATATTCTAGCCTGCTGTGTGGGTGGGCAGCTAGAAATCACTGGTGGGCAACATGAGTGAGGAGAAAACTGGTGCCGCCCAGCAGGGAGCTGCAGGTTGCTGGTTTGAGTCTCTGTTCAGATGCTGGTGTCTCCTCTCTCTGAGATGTCTGCAAATAGTCCCAGATAAAACAATAAGGATAATAAACAAATGTGAATAAAATAACAATTATGACTCTGATGTGTTTCATGTGTAGCAGGATGGTGTCATGGTCCTGGGTCGAGCGACCCAGTGTTTGAGTTTTATGTATCTTTTGTATTCATTTGTGCCTAGCGTAGTTCACCTAGTTAATTTCTAGATTGCTGTTTAGTCTTGTTCCTTAGTTGTTTATGTCATCTCCCCCTGTACTAAGTCTCCCTGGTTCATGCGTCATGTCTGCGTGGTTATGTTTAGTTCATGTCATGTCTGATCTCCATGTTTCCTGTTTTACTTTGAAAGTCTGTATTCAATGTCAGTGTATTTAGTTTCACCTCTCCTGTCCTGTCGTTAGGTTCATGTGTGTCAGCTGTGCTCCCATGTGTGGCCACTTCCCCTGATCATCCCTCATGTGTATTTAGTCTCTGTGTTTCATGTAGTCTGTGTCGCGTCGTCTGTGTTCCCACCCTCCATGTTGTCACAGCCATTCTTTTGTATTCATAGTTATGGTTTCCTGTGTCTTCATAGTTTATCCTGGTATCACTTTCCCAGTTTAGTTATAGTTTAGTTTTGTCACTGCGCTTTTGCCTTGTTTGCACTCCTTGTCTTCAGCCACAATAAAGGCTCGTTTTTCGTTCGAACTCAGTTTCGTGTCCTCGCCTGTGTCTGCACCTGAGTCCTCCACACACTCTCCACACGGTCTGCCACAGCGGACCGTGACAGATGGCCTCTATACAGCAGTCGCTGCAAGCATCCACATCGCCACACTTACTTTTCTTTAAGCAGGCGTGCTGGGGTCCTCCTAAGGAAACTTTGAAACTTCATTTCCTTCATGCTGGTGAACTTTTTACCAAATATTTTCATCAAAGCTTCTCCATCACTGACAGGGATTGTTTGGATCTTCACACTCATCTCCACCAACCCTAAAAAATGAGTCTCACTTTGCTCATATAATGCCAGGAGTGTCTCCATATTTCACAAAAGTCTATGCAAACACGTAACAGTATCCCATATTCATATAAATATTATTGATATTATAACAAAAGCTGTCACCAACACAATTGTCCCAAGTGCTTTTTTTTTATTAGTTATTGCAAATGCTTGATCGCAGTTCTTGCTAGATGACAAAACCACTTATTAGGTTTAGAAGGAAATGACTTTTTCTACATGAGATAAAGTTGGAGAGCTGTTTCCCCAAACTGAATGAAATCATCATTTAAAAAACTACAATCTGTATTTACTCTGAACATCTGTGTTAACATTTGAAATTGGAAACATGTAAGTGTAACAAACATGTTAAAACATAAGAAGTCAGGAAGGGGCATGTATAGGAATTTCTTTTACTTATGTATTAATCACATTATTTTATTGTATGATACCTTGGTGCCACTGGATTTTAACATGTCTCACACCCATACAGTAAGACAAATGGTGGGGGTCTAGTAAGGAAGTTGGGAGAAGCAGACAACTCCACAGGAAGAGTCTTTTGTGTCTTTGAGGACTCTGGGAGGTAGCAAGGGAGTGTGAACCTTAAGGTGTGAAACAGCTGTGTACTGCCTTTTGTTCCTGGAGAAGGTATTTAACTGAGAGCCATGCTAGGCTCAGGGAGACTCTGCTGACCGTCTGTCCCGCGGTCATGCAGGGACTTCATCAAGCTTGGTTGTCTGTTCTTTGTGTGTTTGATTAAAGAATGTTAGCTACCGCTCACCGCTCGTCTGCAGGCTTCATTTAAATGGAAAACGTCCACAACAGGCAAAAAAAGCTTTTTGCTAAAAAAAAAAGATTTAGAGCAGAAGTTTTTTGCACTGCATTTTAAAATGAAAACATATTGCATTTATTTACAATTAAAGACACAGAGCAGAAAGTGTGTTACTGTTTTACATCCACAAACACACAAGAAAAGAAGCAGGCAACATGAGGTCAAGTTATGGCAATTTTATTTGTGTGTTTCAGTACATGTATTTAGATTAGAGTTTTGAAAAAGCAAACAAACATCCCAAGAAGAAGGATGGGGTGAAAGAAAGGTGGAGAGAGGAGGAAGAAACTATTGATGTCCTCAAACTCGATGCTGCTGGGTCAGTTCTTTCTCAGCAGTCTGCTCCAGAATCCCCTCCTGTCCTCGGCTTGCTTTTCTTTTGCCTTCAGTTCTTTTAAGGTTTTATTGAGCTGCTCCTCGGCATCTTTAAATTTTTAACTGCAAAATGACCTGATGAAAACAGTACAAAGGTTAAAGTACCACATGTGCTGTAGTGAAAGCTGCAGCTGTTTTATTGATAAAATTAAACACAAAAAAACAAAAGGATTAATCACCCATGTAACTGTGTCACTATATATCAGCATTAACAGGACCTCAGTTTGTATCTCAGACCTGCACAGCTTCCGTTTTAAACACTTGATGTACTCAGCTGTAAAAAGAGCACATTTGAGTTTCTCTAACACAATTAAATAAAACCTGATGAAGGTCAAAGGTCACAGTTTTCACAGTTTTTTGCAGATAGTGTGTTATTTACCATAAAGTGATGCAGAGTTATTCATACCAGAGTAACCAGAGAGGATCATATATTTTTAAATATATAACTTTCTACAAGACTGAATATAATATCTTTATGTAAAAGTCCGGAGCCTCTGGGGAGTATCCGAGTATTTATAACATTACACAAACCAAAGGTCTCCATCACAGTGTTCATGAAATGCTGGGTTTATCCATCTCCTGGGGCGAGTGCTGAAGATTTCCCTGTGAGGAAGCTGCTGGTGAAGATCATGAGTCCTGCTTGATCAATGCGATGAGCTTCAGTCTTCCTGGTGTTTCTTAAATGATGCCTCTTTCAGCGGGTCAACAGAACTTCTGGCACAGGACAGCTGTGATGAAAGAAAGGGAAGAAGTTTCTCCAAACCTCTGGACCCAGAAACCCAGCTTGGTCCTCCCTCACTAGTTTCTCTCCAGGGTGAATGTAGCTGTTATACATAATATGGATTATTATTAAATGAAAAGAACAAATTAGACTACACTACTGAAACCTTCTGCTGCTGTTTTTAAAGTTTCCATGTTACCAGGCTAAGAAGATTTAAACAGTTTTAGATCCATTACACTCACAGTCTTAAATGTCAAAATCTCGAAGGACAGCATTATATTTTTGATATTAACAGTAACTCTGGGCTTCTGTGGAGTGTGTAGCCGATCTCATCGCTGTCTAAAAATGGATAAAAAAAACCAAAAGAAGTGCCGAATCCTTCAATAACACAGACTATTAGAGTAGCAGCTGTCTGTGTGAAGCACTTGCTGCAGGGTTGCGCCATGAATGTATTCAGCTGCCAACAAAAAGCAGGACTCAGTGCGGGTAACTGCCATGAGTCTGACGATGTTGGGGTGAGACAGTCTCCTAATAAAACAGAAACATCTCCGAATAAAAAACAAAAAAATCACATTTCGATACTGTCGCTAGCTAGAATGAATTAGCCAGACAAAAATAGTACTGATTTGGTTTCGTACAAAACTAGCTTTCCTTCTCTGATATGTAACTTTCACAACATAACCGCATCTTAATATAAGGAGCAGGGGCAGGGTTGGAATTGTGACATAAAAAAACCCCAAACATCACTAAAAGAAATTTAATTTGTAATTCTAAATAAATTCTAAATGCATTTAGGACGTTTTTTTTACTCACTTTATGTCTCTTCTTTTTTTCTGTCGTACAATGTGGGTTACAATTATATTAGCATGACCAATTATGCAAATTAGGCGATGACATCATTTAGCGACTTCTAGCGACTTTTAGGACAGCCTATAGCGATTTTCCTTACTGAGGAGTTGGCAACACTGGTCCCATTTCACAAGCCTCTCACTTCCGGCCTTTAAGTACGCGGCCCTTGTGGACCGTTAAGGCTGCTCACTTTAAGGCTGCAGACCCTGAATTGGGATACAGCCCTTGTGTCGTTAGGAGCCTGAACCGCAGTAAAACTCCGGTGAGGTCAATGACCTTACGCTCTTCCACTGTCACATGTTGATGACGTATTTGGAAATCAATTCGGGTGGGACCAGTGTTGCCAACTCCTCAGTAAGAAAAATCGCTATTGGCTGTCCTAAAAGTCGCCAGAAGTCGCTAAATGATGTCATTGCCTAATTTGCATAATTGGTCATGCTAATGTAATTGTAACCTACGCTGTTGGAGAGAGAAATAACATCGTGTTAGAGGCATAAAGTCAGTAAAAAACGTCTTAAATGCATTTAGAATTTAATTAGAACTACAAATTAAATTTCTTTTAGCAATTATTGTTTTTTTAATGTCACAATTCCAACCCCGCTCCTTTATCCAGGCTTGGACCGGCAAAAGTGACCCGAAACAGGCACTCTGGTGGAGTTAGTGTGTGTGTGTGTAGTTTTAAACTTTGTGGTCCACAAAACAACATAACAGTAAAAGAAGAACTGACTGCGTTACAGTCAGTGCGGGAGCCCTGCCCTGATAGCAGCTGGGGGAGGACTATCCTCCACCTGTGAGCGCTTTGGCACGGGCGAGGTGCCCACCGCAGCACCCGCTGCTTATTGAGAGTAAGAGCGATACGCACTTTCACGTCAAAAAGTCGTCATAAATAAGTCTCTAATAACTCCAGAAAAAGTCGCCAGATTTGTCGCTAGTCGCGTTTCAGAAAAAAAGTCGCTAAGGTGGTCTGAAAACTCGCTAAATATAGCGACAAAGTCGCTAAGTTGGCAACACTGGGTGGGACATGACAACATCGCCACCTGCAGGAAGATTTTCTCTCTGGTACCTTGTGTTCTGATACCTGACAACTTTTTTCTTGAGAACTGAGACCTGACAATTTTTTGTCTGATACCTTACAACTTTTTTCCTGACAACTGAGACCTGACATTTTTTGTCTGATACCTGACAACTTTTTTCTTGAGACTTGATGATGTCCTAAAATGTACACCATACCTAGGACAAGCTGATGGCATAAGATGTAAGTACAACTCCTCCGGTTTCATATGCAAAAAAAATTATTGCGCTAGCTCACGTGGCTGCAGAGCTCCCGGGATTTAAAAATAGTTACGCAAAACGGAGCGTGCCCGCTCTGACCGGTTTTAAAGGGTTAATTTTCAATGAGAGATGATGGTATATTTTGATGTTCTAACAGTAACTGCAAGCAAAGGGAGCTTCAGTGAAGGTTCAGATTTTTCTCTCGTGCTTCATCACAGAGATTTGTCACAGTTTGCCTTGTGTGTTGTTCTACAACAACCTAAGATATCTTTAAATGTCCTCCAATTTCCCAAAGTAAATAAGAAATATCCTTTGGGGGGGAAATACAGCACTGTTTCCTCACAAATGTAAACAGCCAGACTGGTTTGGCAAATTAAATTTAACTACTACCAGAAATTGAGTTTAGCTTTTTTATGAAGGAGGCAGGTGTCCTGCTTCACTTTACTGTTTATGTATTTATCTATCATTTCACACCAGCAGTTGGAAGGAAGATTTCTCATACTCGCCATGAGGAGAGAAAAAAAACCCAGAAGTGAGGACTTACTCTTTAGGGGGTGCAGGTTTGAATCAATTTTTTAAATCATTGCACCATGTAAAGACCTAAAAAAAAAAGAAAAAAAAACAACTGTAAATGCACGTGTTATTTACAAAAAAACACACATCTGGGACTATTTTTGGGGACAAATAATACAGGTTATATACATGATTCAGTATCACGATGTGACAATTCTCAAATGCATGAAAGATATAAATGAAAAGCACTCAACACAGAAAAACTAATTAATGCAAGTGCCATTACACGAAGATGAAAACAATGTTTTGTATCCTGTTCATTCAATTAGTTAGTAATTAGTCATCAGTAAAAGGTGATAAATTATACTACTTTTCTGTAGCATAGATCTTGAGTAAGGTAGAAGTAAGACTACTTACTTAGTAAATAACCTAAAATATGTGTTTGGTATGAAGAACATATTTGAGAAAATATTTTTCATTTCATTTCAAGTTATAGACAGTGTCATCATTTCCACTGTGAATCACTCTACTTATTATTTTGCCATGCGATTAGTCGGGGATATAAAATCATAAAGTCTTCTGATTGAATATTTTTAAAAAACAAAGTATAAATACGAAGACCTCAAAAGCTCTAAAGGCTGGAATCAGCTAATATAGTTTGGCTTGTAGCTCAGGATCCATTCTCGAGTTAGAAACAATGCTGCATATTGACAGTTGTCACCAGTGTTATTAGATTTATTTTTAATATAGCTCCAGTACAAAGAATTGTTCATTCATTGTACTGTGTGACTTAAGTAAACCCAATTCTCATTCAGAGCAGGTTTGAGATAATAAAAAAACTATGAACCAAAAGTCCAATTGGTATGCTGCCCAGGTTTGCTGAGATTCTCACAACAGTAAATGTAGGAAGGAGAGGACAAGGGTCATCCAGGACCATTGGTCCTTGTTAATGTGACACATATAAGGCTATGTTTACATACCTATTGATCAGACTCATGACTTATTAGCGAATCTATTTAGTTCATGCATCCTATACATTTAGAAGCACTGCATGGAACAAACAAAAGGAATGAAAATACCGGACATGTACAAACTCCAATGAATAATAAACTATTTTGCATAAAATCTTTGGCACAGTAAACACCGTCATCCCCTGAAGATTGTGTGACCTCCATAGTTCACCATCACCAACTAGGTGTCTGTCTGAATATGTTATGAAAATTTCCTGTATACATTTTGACAGACAGGAAACAAACAACAGCCCCCGGGAGAAACTTCCCATGTGAGTGCCTCGCTGTGCGGATACAGATGCAAAGACACGCAGACACCCACTGTCTCCCTCCCTCCTTCTGTCTCACACACACACACACACACACACACACACACACACACACACACACACACCTAATCAAACATCAGTTCCCATGTGATTGTCTACAGCGGTGGTTTTAATCAGAATCATTCTTTTATTTTAGTCGTCGTTTCTCTTTCTTTCTCCCACTCATTCTGCCACCCAGATGACTCCCCCACGTCCCTACTTCTTGTTGTTTAGTTTGCCTCTGCTAAGCTTTAGATACACAGCCCTCTGCTCTCTTTGATAATCATACACCGTGTCTTGCTCGCCTCCGGTTCCCCTCTAGCACTGGGTTGCTGCTTGGTTGCTGCCAGGTCCAGCCGGCTTGTGACAAAATGAATGACTGAGTGATCGGTTCATGTATAAGCATACTGCAGATGCCTTCTTCTCTAATAGAGTATAAAACTACCTACTAATGTCACTCTAATAAGAACTTACGTAAAATGAGGAACAACCACGTACTGTAGTTCCAACAGAAGCAGATGAGCAATGAGAGAGACAGCCAAATGATAAATATGTTAAAAAGCCTGAAATGATTAAAAATAATATTAATAGTAACAATAAAATCAGTCATACCTTTAACACGTGACACAACAAAGATTATGCTGCTGTCAAACGACATCATCCGTCCCCCAGATGCCTGGAGCTGCATCACTGAGGATATACGTAGTAGCAACTGCACAGACATGACCTTTAGTCCTGGAGAGCTACCGCTGAGTTAAGTACCCAGCACTCACTGATTCATTGTCTTGGGTCAAAACAATGCAATGTTGCTTTTTAAGATACTAGGTGAACTGGAGCCCGAGCACATGCAAGATAAAGCAACTCTGCCGCTGAGTCAATTTTGAGCAGTTCAAGTGAGGAAAGAGTGAGTGTGTAAATTCTGAGGAAGATGTTGGTAGACTAATGTTTTGGTTTACAAAGAGAGCTGGAGGGAGCATTCTTCAGGTGGATCACGCAAGATGCCACACGCTGAGGTCGCTTATGCAGCTTTGCTACCTTTCAGAGACCTGAGAGCTAGGTTCAAACCATGACAAAATTTGCAGGAAAATGTATGCATAGCAAAGGAAGTGGAAACTACACACACTAGGGAAGCAATCAAATTCTTAAATATTTCATGAAGTCCAACTGCAGGGATTTAAGTATGAATCACAATCATGTTGGAATTGTCCAGCATGAGTAAACTTTTCACCTCTGCAAATTTAAATTGCCAAAATGAAGGAGTGTTTTCTTGGCTAAGTAAAGCTATATAAATGAAATCCCACATCTGTGCATCAGCCAGGGCCTGAAGACCAGCTGTAGAGCTGATCTGGAGGCTATGAAGGAGATGGGTTCCAGCCTGGTTTCAAGCTTTTTGGCATGCAAGAAAGGAGAGATTGGGTTCAGAAATAAATTGAAGCAATTAGGTCTGCAATGTTACATTAGAAAGGGGGGGAAAATCCAAACGTAAATATCTGCCGACAATAAATGATCAAAAGGAGCATTTAATTCAATACTTACTAGTTCTTCTGGGATCACAGATTTCCACTGTAATAGGGAGAAACAAAATATGTCTGGATGACGTCTGTAAACGGTAGCTGTGAAGTAACTGTTTCATCATTCCAATATATGGCTTCATTGACCCACTCCTTCTTTTGCAGCATCTGTTTATAATTGTGCGCATTCCCTGTGGGGATTCGTTCATGAGACTCTTCCTCCTTCATACAAAACTTTCAGCTATGCAAGCATGAGCTGTAACACTTACTGTGCTTAAAAATATGTGTCTTCTTAAAATGAAGCCTTTTTGCTTCAAAGAGCGATCAAAGCATGTTCAATATGTCAGAATGAATCGCTACAGAATGATGAAACTAGCTGCAAACAAACACAAAGCACATATGAGGCCATATTTTGCTTATAAAGCACATTATTCTAGTAAATTCAAATCCTGCAAAGCAGAGGGAGCCTACGGTTAGATTAAGTTGCCAAAGACCCCCGATTATCAGGCTTGTGTGCCTCTGCAATGCACCACATCCATAAATGCAGCAGTCACCCTCTTCACTTTAGCCTTACAATGCTGTCGGTTCAAAGTCTATGAAAAACATTGGCGTATAAAAAATTTCAAGGACAATCAATAATCTAGTTGCCATACCTTTCTCAGACACAACAACACAGGAGGCTAAATTGGTCGACCGGGGAGTATGATGAACCATTTTCGAGCCCAATTGGACTTCACTGGTAATGGTTAGCTACCCTCCCCAGCAATATTAGATGTCATTCAGTGGGCTGCCGTGGGGACAGCAATTACCCTTGTGCTAATGTCTGCCTGCCCACTCCATCCCTGCTGCCCAGTGGCTCCATGATTTCTGTAGCTGGCTCTGGCTGGCCATTCTGTTTACAGTGGAGACCTCATCAGACACAGATCCTCCAGATTAGATCAGAACTCTGACCTGCACATCCGCTCAGGCTCAGCTTTGAGCTAATGGCCACAACTGGCAAGAGATCAGGTGGACGCAAACACACACAAGCACCTACATGAACAAATGCACACACATTACAAGGACATGCGACCGCATCATCGCAATTACGTCTGTTACAAGTCACATACAGACATGGACCCACAAATACAGTAGTGAGTATTTTCAAACAGTGGCCAATTCCCATCGGAGGGGTTCGACACATTGAATGTTTTTGACATATGTGCTTAAAAATTGACTTCAATCATTAATGAATTTACAGTTTAACGATGCTGCAAAATGGGTATCAAACAAACTGCAACACACATTTGCCAAAAATGTTGGTTTTAATTAGAAAGTGTTTTAATTATTTATTTGGCTACCAGAGAGCACAAATAAGTTTATTTTTATGAAGCGCTGTGAAGTCACCTGCACATACCCCGAGGGCTTGAGCAATTGGATGAATATATCAGCTATCAGCAATTGGCCGAGCTGCTAATTTAGTGGACTGCCACCTGGAGAATTCAATATGGTAAAAAACATAAATAACCTTGCAACACACAATCGCTAAATGGAGCCACATGTTGAAACCTTCTGTATGTACACAAATTTTGATCATTCTCGTGACATAAGGCTGCGACGCGTTTTATAATCTCATGGCCAACAAATGTTTTAACTTGCAAGATTTCCCAAAGCCTGTGCTAGATAATCACCACCACATGTTGCAGGTTGTGGAAGCGTATAACTTAAAATGTGTTTGAAGCAATGCTTGTTGAAATATTAGATGCACTAAGATTGATAAAGCCTGCATTAGTAAGTAGGGGGTGGCAGATGAGAAAGTCACAGGTCAGTGAGGAGGCTCTGATTCATGTCCATTTTGGGAGTTTTGTGTTTCCTCCTTAATTTGTTTCCTTTCCACCCACTTTTTACATTTACTTTGAGTGACTGCTTGGACTAGCTTTGGGCAGCAAAGCTAAATTGAGTTTAAGTATTCCCCTTTACACAAACCAAACCAAATTAAAGAACAATGTTTAGTCTGAGCATTTAAATGTAATTCTAAGGGTTCTTTTATATGTGTACAAACGTAATGAGTTGGGAGTCACACGAAAAGCTATACTTGTATATTTAATGTAAAGCAATATTTGATGTTGTGCGAATGAGAACAGCAGCGTCATTTACAGTAATAACATATCTTATCCCCATCTGGTCGTTCTTTTCAAGACTGCAACGCATCTTTCATATGATTGCATCATTCAGGTACCTCAATTGTATAATTTAGGTGGTTCTGTCTATGTCTATGCAAGATTGGATTTACACTAGTGGACTATATCAGTAGTCATTGGTTGTTGGACTTACTGTGGATAGTTAGACAGTCATAATAACCAGCCATCATCTTTTAATAACCAAAACACAAAGAACCTACAGAAATGTAATGTGTTTATGTAAATACACTTTACCTATATTTAAGTCATTCCAATATTTATAGTGATATATTGGCCTCTAATTAAGCACCTAAGCATAACAAAGAACAATGTTGTTTGCAAAGTTTACAGAAAGACCAAAGGATGCTTTCAGTGCAGTCAACTGATGTTCATTGTGTAACATGTAAGAAAACATTGCTTAGAGCGGGTGAACTTTGTATCACATGTGCAAAGGACATTGGGGAAATACGCTTGTATAGCTTCTCCTAATGAGACAAAAGCTTATGGGATAAATATGTCTTCCCCAGCCAGCACACTTGGACAACATAGCTTAGACATCTTAGGCACAACAAAAACAGCAGATGGGAGGGAGACAGAGGATAATTGCTCTGTTTCTTTAGAGACAACAGAATCAATTTTTATTCATACTCGCAGAGCATGAAGTTCACATATCCGCACATGTAAGCACAGAGACATCCGTGTGACTAAGGATATTAGCCCAGCTTCCCGGCTTCTTGTTACCCTGTTCTCGTGCTTCCTCCATGTATCTGTCATTCAAGCTTTTTAAGCCTGAGCCCCAGTCACATGGGTCTCGCCAGTGTCAAGACTGAGACCCCAATTTCACCTGCAGTGAGCGGATGACTGAGAGCTGTCACCTTTGCTCAGCACTAACAGTGCATCCATCTGCTTTCAACACTTTATAGAAGGCTGTGTGTGGCTCTCTTGTGCCCACATGAAAGGAGAAAAGAAAGTGTGCCTTAGTTTGCTTTGTATTGGATGAATCTTCGTCAGGGAGGAATGGGATTATTTCACAGCTAGAGGCCAGACCTCATTCATCTCCCTTGGACCTTTAGAAAGTTTCAGATATCAGGATGCAGTCATAGAATTGCTTCATATTTGGACTACGAGGTTTTGAAATTTGAATCAACTCAGTGCAAACATTTGCCTGCATTTGCCCATTATAATTTCTCAGTGGTATTATATATTTAATTTTGCATTCAGATTTTAACAATTAATTGTAATGGTTATAGAGAAGCTTCCAAATGCAGAGTCTGCAGCTGCAGAGCATGATGATGATGGCAAGTAGTGCACTATACCACGGGGAAGTCATACATGAGTAGGTGCCAGTAAGAGGAGGTATTTAAAGTGATGGATTCAGAGACACTAGCAGAGAAATGTTGGGTAAGATTGGTTTTCTTGTCTGATGCCTTGGGATTGAATAAAGCAGAGCACATTTATGTCTGCTGCAGTTTTATCTTAGAGGTTCCTTTATGTAGTAGAAGACCCTGAGCAGTGGCACGCAGTAATCCATAGCTTGATAAAGTAAAAGCCTAAATATGACTGGCTGTCGGAAATACCACAGGAATAACCAGAGTAACATCAGTCAGTAATTACTTTTAATCACAGCAAACGGTGGAGTGCTTTTAAAACTCCTTAAAACACATACAAAGCATTTAGTTATGGGGAAAATATGACTTTAAAGGTGCTTTTCGTGCAGCATTGAAGAATTCAAAAGATTTAGCTTTAGATGGTCTATGTAGCCTGCATCTTTTTTTAAAAAATGCACTTCTTTTGCAAGACAACAGATTTTATTGTCATTTTCAGTGGATGAATAATGTAGCTGGGTTTCAGTGTACCTATTGTGGTATTGAATTTGAATGTGCTACAGCTTGAATTTGCTTTTTTGACAGACTTTTTGTCCACATGTTACCACATTCCAAAATCCCATCCCATACATTGCTCAGTATGTATATTATTTTACTACTTTATTCATAATTAAATCAGCAGAAAACACTGATAACCAGTTATTAATTTCTGTGTAAATTACCAGTATATTTTTGGACCTTGCTAAAGAAGATTGCTGGTGTTGGATAATAGCTCTGCTATTTACCACTGGTATCTTGTAAAACTCATGGCCTCAAAACAGGAAGTACTGACTGTCATTGCGCCTGCATCAATCTTTTTATATACAGTCTTTGTTGTGGTTTGTCTGCAAGAAATTTCAGAAGGAGCCTGATTCTTTGGACCAAATTGCAATGATTAATAAACTCTGATATCATAAAATATCTATTTATCACATAGATAAAATAGTTCCTATATGAGCCAGACACTTATGTCAAAACAATATCATTATTATCATTAGCAGTATTAGTACTTTCCATGCTGCATTTAATCAAATTATTATCGTTTAAGTTAACTTAAAGTAATAAGAAATTATGCTATACTGTGCTCCAGCTTGCCTTAAATATCCTTAAATTTTAAAAGTAATTACACTAAACATCTTGTGAATAAAGAGTTGAATGATGAGAGTACCCTTCACATACCTGCATATATAAACTCCTGTCTGCTTTTGATTTTGTCTCCATTTATCAGTCATTACCCACTTTTGAATTACTGAACTGTCTGAGAGAGTGTTTCTCCACTTCTTACAGCTGTGCATCAGCTAAATGATAACTCAGTTTGCTTCATTTCCCCTGTTGCGTATATCTTTGAGCTGGGAACCACAGGTGCCCTTTCAAGTAATCCATTTTCTTGTCCCGTATTTGCATATATGCATAATTCATGACAAAATGGCATCCCTAGGAGAGGGTCCAATGAGAGAGCACTATTTTTAGTATGCACCTGGCATCAGCACCGCCCATCCTGATATCTCAGGTTCAATTACAAAGGTTGGGAGGAATAGCAGTCATGAAGGGTTGAGGTGTGCGGGCTGAGGATGGATATGTTAAACTCTTTCCCACTATTCTCTATGCTTTTTGTTCCCCAGAGTTGAAAGAACTTCTTCATAATGCAATCAGGCAAATGAAAATATTAACACGCTTTTGAACAAAGGATCACTCAGTCAGCGCGGCGGTGTGAGAATAAAGAAGGCCTTCATCATCCCAGTGCAACAAAGGAAAGGGAATGTGGCAGGGAGGGAAACATTTCTACTCTCCCACTCAACAAAGGGAAGAAAAAAAACAGAGAGATGAAAAGAAAATGTAGTATTTTTATATTTTGACACATCTGTCAGATTTTGGTCTGTGTGTTGGTCTGTCTGCGCCTGTTCTCCCTGACATTTCTGTTCTGTTCGAATCAATGGTGTTCAATTCAGCAGCCTTTATAGACGTGACGGGATAAATTTGTCAAATCAACAATGACAGTAAATATAATACAATCTTAGAGCTGATTCCTCACTTTCACTTGCTCACCAGAGTTTTCAGTTCACAGATTATATCGTTTAAATAAATATAGCAAACTCTACTCTAAGATAAGTGAACCTAACATAGCAGTGGATTTCTTTTCTTCCTTATCTCTGTCAATTATTGTTTTGCTTTCTATTATTGATCTGACATTTGAATGTACCTGCTTTTATCCATAAAAATGTGTGTCATTCTGTTTATGTATAGTAATGTATTACAGTAGGAGATTTTTTGGACATATATATATATATATATATATATATATATATATATATATATATATATATATATATATATGCAAGAGACCACTAGTACTTCAACTACATTTGCTTGTTTTATTCAGATAGCCTGACAATCATAAAAAAAGTATTTATGCCATAAAAGACAGCAGTATTTCTTTAAAAAAAAGTATTTTAATGTTCTGAAGTAAGATTTATCAGTTTAAGAAATATTCAGGGAAGGTGTTGCAAGCCATTAGTTATTTGGGAGCAGCTCTGTTTTCTGTAATAGCCTCATTAATACTTTCTTAAAAGCATGGAGATTAGCCCATTTTTAAAAATGCATCACTTGTATAGTGTCAGTAGTTTAGATAAATTTTTCTCAGTAGGTTTAGTAAATCCATATATATTTTACCCAACAGTAGCTTTGCTGTAGTTCCTCTTCTTGCATTTTGACGCAAGGGGCAACATAGAGACTGAAAAAAAACAGCCAGCACTGAAGTGGCAAAAACTACAGTTCCTCTTGGTGCCACTTGAGGCAATCCCCATAGACCTAAAGTTGCTATCCCCACATTCACACCATTAAAAACTACGGAGCCCCGCAAGGAACAGGGGAGAAAAAAAATTAAGATAAACTTTTGCGAGATCTCGCAAAATCTTAATTTTTTTTTCTCCCATGTTCCTTGCGGGGATCCGTGAAAAAACATATTTATAGTCTGGTACAAAAATACAGTTTTGGTGTGTGGACAATATTCCTCTTCATAACAACTCTTGGTTGAATTTTCATCCACCTGGATAATTGATTTGACAGGGTTGGCAGCACTGAAGGACAGGTGTCCCAACTCAACCAGCTGGAAGATGGAGCTAATCAGCGTCTTCGAGGCCTCGGTCATTATTTCTAGTCATTAAACCAGAGTCCTTTACTACATTTGTGCTGTTATGTTATTTTGGAGAATTTTTAACAGGTAATGTTGCTAATATTATTGTTGTGGGGTACTGACCAACCAAGATGTTTGTGCTTTAGTTTGGGTGAGTGAATTTTATTATATGGCACTAATTAGCTGCTGCATTCATAAACTTTATGCGTTTGGTTAGCTGATAAATTAGCATTCAACCCTTCTGTTGAAGCGTTAAAACACAGTCCGAAACCAGTGGGTGTTTCTATGTTTTATACAATCTGTGTTTTTATTTAATTGGTATCTTGCATTATTCTTCCAACAAACCCCAACACCATCGCTATCCCCAAAATATCTTAACCTTACTGCTCACATGACATTTCCCAGAGATGTAGCTGTGGCCTATTTTATTCCCTAAAGTGCTTTCAGCTTTGAGGACACGGGTTGAGTTTTAAAGAAGTGGGACAGTTTCCTTTTGAATGACATTATCTTGAGCAAAGTCATTGCTGTCTACCTGCTCTGCAGTGCACAGGTTTCCTCTCCCTTTTTTTTCCTCTTCTAGTAGGCTGATAAAAACGTAGATTACTTTAACTTTAAAATAGTTAAAGGTTCTATTATTTTGTTGCATATTTCTGTTTTTTTTTTTGTTTTTTTCCATGTATGAATTACCTGGTGCATAAATGTGCATAGAGCCACCTGTGTGGATGATTGCAGTATGAGGGGACAGGCTGGGATTGCTATCTCCATGATGGATTGCCAAGAGTAGCTGCTTTAAAATACTATTAGGACATAGTCCCCAGCTTGCTAAAGGGTGTTCGCTAATGTATTGCTTCTCTTGGGACTGAGTTTGTGTCTGCTCCAGTTTAAGACTTTGCACTTAAAAAAAAAGAAAGCAGGGTTGTGTGTGTGTGTATAGAAACCCTATTTTCTAGAAGAATAACAGCAATAAAGGCTTCTGTTCACCGACACACGCAGCAGTCACACTCACGCTGCTGCATCTTCAGCTCGCCTTGTTTTGGCACAACACTTCGGTTATGCAATTAAAGCACATGAATTGATAGCACAGCAAAACAACAGTCCCAGTTTAATTCCTGTCTAATGACATTGCTGCTTAGCGGACCCCTGCCTCTAGAGGTGTAATACAGGAAAAACCTCATTAACTTTTTTGTGTGTCTCTCATTATTATTATTTTTTTTCACTGAGAACAACCCACCCTTCCCTTATCTGTTGAATGATTAGAAGTGCAAAGAAGAAAAATTTTAGTAGTACACATATAAGCCACACAAAGCCCAATGGGGGTGTCCTCCAGAGAGATGCAGATGATCCTATTTTTCTGTGCATAAGTGGTGAAAGAATGTGCAAAGGAGACGGGACTATAAATTGTGGCAGCATCTTATGTTGGAGTAATGACAGCCCTAAATACCCGCAGACATCTGGGTCTCTGAGTTATTTATGTGTGTATATACTTTGTTTTTGTTTTTCTCATTCCGGGGTCAATAACTCAGCCATGACATACATCATTTATGCTTGGTATAATCTGAAAATGTTGGTTTCAGCATGGTCCAAGTATTGATCGCTGGATATTGACTGAAAACCAAGATGTCAGATCATTGCGGTTTTGTGTTCTGGTTATTAAACCTATCCTCATTCCTCGCTGCTTCTTGCTCTATTGTGGTCTGACAGGTGCATAAAAGTGGTTGGACTATACTTGTGGTTTATTTCAGTTCATTTTGAAGTGGTAGAATTTTACTACTCTGAAAAGCATTAAACAGTGGGTTGATTTTTACGCAATTAGCTTTGTGTAAGAATAAAAGAACCTTTTTTTAACAGCGGGCCTCAAAGTCTTGTCACTGAGTTTATTTCACTTGTCATTTGTGCATTTTACCTTTGAAATGTCAGTTTACATCCTCTCGGGTTTTGGTGTCAGCTACCTTCTTTTGTCGTTGAGTAAGATAAATTAGTAGAAGCAGATTTAAAAAAAAAAAAAAAAAAAAAAAAAAAAGAATCTTAATTTTTCTGTTTTATTTCTATTGTCTACAAGGCTTATGAGATCAATCTGCATTTGAGAGGGAGAGAAAGGATGTAAGCCAAATATTATTTCAAAACTTAAATGCCCTGGACAAACTTCCAAACGCTTAAAAAAATCCAGTCTACAGGGACCACTGCAAAAACTGTAATTGACAGAATATTGTTTTTATCCAAACAGTTCTGCACACACAGCCATTGCACTCTAGCCTCGGGGCTCACTGTTCAACTGCTGACAGATAAACTCCAGCTGGGAACATTTTTATTATATATATGTGTGTGTGTGTGAATAAATTGGCAAAATTATATTCTAAGTGTTTTTCACATTTGGTAAATTTCCATTGATTTATCCACAGTCAAAGATTTGGATGAATAATTGACGGTATTTGGCGATCATGTATGAGTTTCTTTTTAGTTTTCTGGTGTATGACATATTTGTGTGTTTTTGTATGTGCGTTACCATCTGTGTATGTGTAAGTGAAACTTTTAAGTATCCTGATTCTTTTTTTTCATTGACTGGGCTGTTCTAAGAAGGCATGCTTATCACAAGCCCTCAGGGCACCCGTGCTAATCCCCGGGAAAAGATGACATCAAATGGAAGCAGAGCAAGGGATTATGGGGGATGTTGTGGAGCATGATCAACTGCCACTGAGAACTGGATGGACAGGAAGGAATTCTTCCCAGGTGAGACTAAACACAGCCCAAATATAATATGGAATACGATGAAAACAAAACCAGCGTATGAATTAACCATTACATGAAGACGCTTCACCACTGCGAAATGAAGCAGGCTACTGCATTAATTTTAATCAGAGCAACAGGAGTAAGTTAAGGCTGGATAGCACTTTTCCCACTGCAACCAGTCACTACAGTATGCTTAAGTCAGTCAGCACTAACTCCAGTGCTTCTGTTAAGTCATAGAGAGCGCCAGGTACAATCTTTAATGCAATCCCTGTGAAACCAAGGTTTCGTATTTCACAGCAATTCACTGTGAACTGAGATTCACTTTCTCTGTTTACGCAGATAAAGATGTTGACTTTTGATGATGAAGCTAGCTGAAACTCTGCCAGTTGGATTTTTTGGATCGATATAGCAATGGAATTTCTGAGTTTGAAGCTTTGTTAATGCCATGCAGGCTGACTTACAGAGGAAGCATCTTTCATGAAAATGACAACGCTCCAGACACCTGGTGTGATATTTAAAATATCACTCGTGCTCACATTCTTTATTTTACCCTTTTTAATGCAGCATATTTGAAGCACCGCGGATCAGTACAGAGCAGTGTTCACAAAAGCGGTGCAGTGTTGAACTTCTCCAGACTTCACCTGACACATGTGCGTGTGATACAGAAATGTACCACCTTAGTAGGTTTTTAACCTGTCAGCTCACTAGTCACCACAGTTAATTGCCCAGTGCCTTTATCGCTAGCAAGTCTGGATCCTGCACGTTCTATCCAAGCATCTCCCTTCCCTGAAAATGCATCTGAAGCATACTGACTAGCTTTGGGCTGCATGTGAGAGATTGTGGCCAATATCCTCACATGACTCCCCTGAAAGTTAATGTGTGAAAATGGCTCAGCAGTCACTCATATAGAGGACCCCCCTGAGAATTCACCCAACCTCGCAGTTCTCTTCATCTCGTTGATTATGGCCTGTAATCTTGGTATTTTAACTGACTGTTACTGTGTTGGTGAAAGCATCAAACACAGCATCAAACAGCAGAAAAAGGTATCCGGTGAACAAAGCGGCGGTTTAAAGAGAGGCGTTCAAATTCAGAGTAGACTGAGCAGAGTGTAAATACTGGACTTAGATTCATTGTGAATTCAAATGAATGCTAATGTTGCTCTGCATCTGTTGGATGTGTAAATGAGCAACTGTTTACCACATCAGATCAGAAGGTGATAATGTCAGTTGTGTGTTCACATCTTGATTCCAAACCAGTGTGGCCAAAAAACATCTCATTGCAGTATTAATGAATCATTTTTTAAACAACAAAGTTGGGCGAAAGTAAGATATTGTTAACATACCATTACAGCAATGTAATAAGTATTACTCTATGCTTGAAAAATTCCAAAATAACAAATAAATGCAAAATCTTGCCTTGAATTTGTACTTGAGATGCTACTGCTTTCAGCTGTTTCTTTGCTCACAAGACCGGAGCGCCACAGAGGGTAGTTTCATACCTTTGTCATGGCCCTGGGTCATTTCACCCAGCGTTTTGAGTTTTTGTCATTTTTTATTATGGTTTATGTTTAAGTCCACTTTGTTAGTCTTGAGTTTATTCTAAAGTGCCAAGATTGTTCTGTTTAGCTTTTGATTATTAGATTCCCTCTTATGTGTTTTCCCTGTGTCTCTTTGTGTGTGTCTGTGTTCATACTTGTGTTCTTGTGTCTAGCTTCCTTCTTTGTGTTTCATTCTTAATCCATGTTTTCCCAGTCATGTCTCTGTGTGTCTGTCTGCGTCTCTGGGCATGTTACTGTTACTTCCTGTTTTACTTTGGTAGTCTCCTGCCTGTGCGCTGTGTTTTGTTTTGCTTCTCTTACTTTTAAGGTACCTCGTCTCATGTGTTATGTTCAGTGTTGGGTAAGTTACTTTAAATTAGTAACTTAGTTACATTACTAGTTACTTCTATCAAAAGTAACTCAGTTACTTCAAGTTACTCGTTACTCTCAGAGTAACTAGTTACTAGGGAAAGTAACTTTGGTTTTACTCAGAATTCTCTTGTTAATGTATTGCTTCTGTAACTGGATACCCAGCCAGACTGGCAGTCGTCTAGCTTGCTTACTTGCCACAAGTGCACTGTGCCACCTACCAATAGAAAGGGAAAAATAATCTGCATATTTCCACAAGAGAAATCCCACACCTGGACCGTCATTGTTCGCCGCCATGATTCTAGCCTACGTCACAGCGTCATGTGCGCTTTTTGTTGTAAGATTCAGATAATTATTTTTTAAAAGCGAGACATTTTAAATGAGAATAAGAAAGAAAAGTACTTCTTTGTGCCCCCCTCTCCCTGTTAATGCCCCACCTGCCCCCCCTGGCAACACTTTGCTAGACCCGCCCCTGCACAGTTACCAGCTGTCAGCTGCTTAGAAAAGGATCCTGGTGTTATTTGTCTCTCAGAAACAGCTCATAACTTCCCTTCAACTCATTCATGTCACCTAAAAGTTAAACCTGTTTCTCCATCACCTGTTCAGCTCTGATGGTTCAGTAAGGACATCTCCTGGTTTCATCTTCATGTTTCCCAGATAACCAAACGATATCATGACCAGCAGGTTTTACAGCTGTGGCTCCAGCAAACATCAGCTGATACTAGAAATTAATATTAAATAAATTCTAACAACAGCTGATCAAGCTTAAACGTGCTGCTGTTGTTTAACGCGACATCCGCTTGTTTCCTCTTTCTGGCGCAAAGTGAGCGATAAACAAACAAGAGAGAAAAGCCGATCAGCTGATCATTGATCAGTTTCATGATTGAAGTAGCAGCAGGAGAGGGAGGGGAGAGGATGAGAGAAGAAGAGACAGCTGACAGTGTAAAGACACAGAATAAATCCAGCTTTGTGCCTTTTTCATTGTAGCTGAAGTCCGGGACAAACTGTGTTTCTTTTCACCTCAATACGAAATGCTTGATATTTTCTCTGAATACGAGACGATTCTGTTTTTTAGGGGACGGTTGGAAACTCTAATAATTAACCTTATGAACAAAATAAAGTTCAACATCAGTATCAAAGCACCACCCAGCTGTATAGAAACTCTGTCATGCTAGCTAGTACCCAGTACGAAAAAGTCAGCATAACGAAAGTAAACTCCACCTAAACTTGGTTTATATCTGACCCAGATGGACTGCAGGTCATAACTTCTTACCTGAAGTTCAGTTCACCTGACGCTCGGACCGGCGGCCGCCTCGGGTCTCTGCTCCTGCCTCCGGTTTCCCTTTCCCTCATCCACCTGCTGCCTCCACCACTTGCTAATGTTATTGAAACTGTGGAAGCTCCACGATAGCCACCACACGAAGTAACGCATAACGATCCTATCTAAATCCCAGTAACGATTAACACGTTCCTGATTTTGGCATAATTACTAGTTACCGTGCTCGTTACACAATAACAACGTAGTTACTGTAACGCGTTACTTAATAACGCGTTAGTCCCAACACTGCTCCACACACAGTTCATGACAACCTTATGCCCTTCCTGTATCTGCTCCTAGTCTTAAACCAGAAACATTACACGTTTTAAGTAAATATGTATACCACTACCACATGAAGTAGCTTGTGAGTGGCAAACTGGAGACAGAACAGATTTTTGCAATTAATCTGATATCGTGTTATTATTTTTGACTGATGTTGTCATCTGTGGCATCACAAGGAGATTTCTGCATTCCTTAACAAGACTTAAAAAGCAACAGTATATAATTGGTAAGCTAACTAAACCAGTAAGGCACTGAAGAGTGGATTGCAATTTTGCCTTTTTAAAACTGCCAGTGTTCCATGTCTCCTCCTGGTGTTATCAAGTTCAGCTTGGCGGGTTTTCTGTAATCTTGCTGACAGACAGACAGACAGACAATGCTACAGCAGAGGAAGAAATCACAGCTGAACTTTTTCTTCTGTAACCCGAGCTTACCACTAGTCCTAGCTTGGAAAGCATTAATAATTCCCCTTTTGAAGCTGATCTAATGAGCAGAAACACTCGTGTTGTTAAATATTTGTCTCATTCTTTTCTCTAATTACACATTAATGGGCCCATGCTGGGTTCATTTGTTGCAATGTGGGCAGCAGTAAATAATGGCTCTTTAGGGGTAGTTGCTGGAGACTCGCCTGATGTAGAAAGGGACTCGCCTATTGATCCAACCTTAAGTTATTCGACATGCGCTGAGAAATACTGCTGCATGTCAGCTCACTGTTGAACTTTTCAGTGAAGGTCTTTATTTATCAGTGTCTGCAGTAATCAAGCTAATTCAAGTGTACAGCTGCTCCTGGACTTCTACCAAAGATGCTACGAAGGAAACAGGCAAATTAAATAAGGCTGTGTATTATCTAAAACCAGATGATAGGACCGGGGCAGATATCTTCTTGTATATGATACATTTTTTGTGTGTGTGTGTGTTTAAACACAAAAGACAAAACACAAAGAGGAAATATTTGATAATCCCCTTTCAAAAATGTTATTATCTATCATTTTAAAACTAGTCCTTGAGATTAAACTGAGATTGTATGGTCTTTGTTTCTGTTCAGGTGATCCGCTGTCCCTGTTGACGTCATCATTTTTTAACAGTGCCTTCTAAAACATTATAATGCTAAAATTCCCAAATTTAAAAAAAGTGCTGACGTTGGGGAATGATTATAGTCATGGTTAAATGGAAATAATGCTAAGAAGGGTGCTTAAACAGCTGATGTCGATTTTTCTTGGGTGGGCCATCTCTTTTCAGTCGGACTCATATGCTGCACATGCTTCATTAACTGATTTCCTTCATCTCCCCGGACACCTTTCGACTGCTCCCAGCGAGCGCATGTGAACTGATATATTTATGCCTGTGCATTTAATGCAGGAGTGAGAAGCAATAGCCTTGAACAGACCGCCTTGCTATTTCACAAACTATCACAAAAGTTCTACCACTGGGAATATCTCACTGCAGTCTGCCTTTCTATCTCGTCACATTAGAAATCTTCTTTAAAAGTTTGTTTTCTTTGAATTCCAATGACCTTGGTGGGACAAAAAAAAGCAAACTAGTGCCCTTTTTCGCACCTGCCAACTAATCTAATAGGATATGAGCAGTAAAGAGACAAATCCAACCTCATCTCTTACCTAAAGTAGGTTAAAATAAATATTAAGATTATTTACAACCACTAATCAGCTCAGACCTGATTAAGAGAACCATGAGTGCACATCCTTCTTTGTCCCTGAACAATTGAACCGCAGAAATAATTGTAATCATCCTTAAGTGTCCTGGATTCTTATTACTGTTATGAACACTTGAACTGTAATGTTCCTCATAAATCATACCTCATTTCAGTGTCAGGGTGACCTGGTAATTAAGGAGATGATCCTTCAGCCAGGAGGATTGGGTTCAGGCCCTTCTGACAGCAACCTGCTGAAGAGCCCTTTTACAAATAATGTCAGAACTGTGCTGACATTATAGCCTGACACCCCCAAATGGGAAGACGACTCAAGCTTTGTGATTTAATAATATATCACTGTAGCTATCACAAATGAGAAATTTACCTATTACAGAAACTGAATACTTTTTTTTAACTTAATTGCATCCATCTCCATTTAGCTAAGCAATCAGTGTTAATGACTGTATCAAGAAAACGTGCAAAATATTTTGTTTCTCATGCGCGATCCTGGTTTCCACTTTTGTGTCGTTGTAAATTGAACCCCATTTCTTATATTGACCAGCATTAGAATTCTACATAGAGCTGTGTTGATGTGTATGTAGGAAAAACATATTACAGCACAATTCAAACACTAAGTTTGGAACAGCTTTATGTGTGCCGCTGCGCAAACACGGAGAATGTTTGCGTTTGCATAAAAAAAAACAAATTTGATCAATCAAGAAACAGCTGTAATAAAAAAAGAAAGCACACAGTAAATCGAACGCTCGCTTCAGATGCAGATAAAAATGGCGTTCGATATTTGCTTGTGCCATTTGCGAGAAAACGTTCCACCGAACTCAACTGCAGGTCATTATTTTGTTCATCAAACAGTCAAATATGAGTAAAAACTACAATATGTCACCTTGGCACAGAAGAATGGATAATTAAACTAACCAGTAATGAAATGTAGTGTACACTGACTTGAACACAGCACCTTAAACATCACCACCTTTTCATCATATATCACACACACATGCATGAATAACTTTGATGTCAATAAGGAGAGATCAAGTGAAAGTAATCAACATTATTTATTGATATAGAGACTCTGAGCACTGCTTGAAGATAACTTGCTGACATTATACGCACAATGGTGGAGCAGGTGGTAGATGTAAACATGGATGACACTCTCTAAACATCCACGATAAGGTGGGGATGCAGGTGGGTTACACAAATAAGAGTTTGAAAGGCAGAATGACAAAATTGCTTTAAAGAACTGGAAATAGATTATTATTGGCATGAAAAAGGAGGTAAAGAAGAGTATTGGATCAATTTAATAACGGTGAAGCTTAATATCATGGAAATAGCAGATGGAACAGCTGGAATTGTCCCGGTAATGCAGGTAGAATAAAAGAACACGTATCGTCATTATTTTTGGGTGCCTGGTCTCAAACCAGTATATCATACCTATTTACGATTATATTTCCATTAACGCTGATAGAAACAACCAGCCCATTTTCATTCCCTGGGTGTTAAAATACTGCCAGTTTGTCAAAGCTGCAAGTATCCCTGACATGAGCACAAGGTGCTCCTTGGCATTGGTGCATTGAAGCACCATCTGTCTCAATAACAAAACAAAAACTCTGAAAGAACACGCTCCAATTTTAGACTGACAGAGTCCACAAAAAGATGCAGTAGAAGTGGTGCAAATCTTGAGAATGTTTTGTTTTTGGTTAGGTTTATGCACGCAAGCTTTCTTTTTTTTATTTAAAGATTAAAAAAAAGATTGTTGTTTGGAATTAAAAGGGGAAAAAATAAATTTACAGTGTTAACCATGCACATCCAAAAGTTATGCAAAGTAATTTGTGTCCAGGAGAAACACACTTGCCATCAATTAACAAACTGTAATATGAATTGTATTAATCTACCAATAGACTAAAACTAATGGATAAGTAAGCCATCGTGAGCTGTAAAATGGAGCTGCTTTTAGAGGAGACAGATGAAGGTAGCTAAGGTCAAACACAACATTTGGCTGCATCTCGTTAATTATTTTCCAGAATGTTCATTAGCTTAGGAAGAGGCTTGTGTACACGGCTGTCCTCTCAACCTACTTTACAGTCTCTCACAGGAACAAGGCTCATCCAAATACTGCGTTGTTTTGGCCTCTGCCCAATACTGCAACACAGTTGGAGAGCTGAGTGAAGCAGGGTGAAGAGAGACTGCGGTGGCATCTTTGCTTGCGCCTTTGAGTTAGTGATGAGTGCTTTTGTGCCTCCTCTCGCAGTATTTGAAGGGAAGGAGGGCAGCAGGAGCACTCCTCACGGCCCCATAACAGGCCGCACCACAGGGTCCGTCAGGAGCCTGCCGAGACAAATCCAGAATCCAATTGATTTCAAAAGCCAGGAGACCAATGTGTTTACCTCATCAAGCACGCAACCGAGTGGAGAGCATAAACAAAGTGAAAGAAATAAAAGACTGGTGAGGGTTATCATATGTGCGGTGACCCTCCAGTAATGACACTCCCAGCTTCCCCACCTGCACCTTGCCAGTTTTCATATCCGAGCCTATCAGCGAAGGAGGAAGGTGGTTTGCTGATAAAATTCTCAGTGTTCCTGTGGTTGGATTTTCTCCAGGCACAATTATCTTCCCAAGGCAGTCATTCCACCCCCTGTCGGGCAGATGTGAATTGCCTCAATAAGAGGCCTGCCTTCCTTTTTTCTCCCTCCACTGGTTGTTGTTTGTTGATCTCCCTCATAGCCTCAGCACTGCTGTGTCAGAAAATCAGCCTCAGGCTTAACTTATTATTAGCCTGGTTGATGCAATCGCTTTCTTCCAGATTGCCCCTTACATAGCTGGTGGATGACTTCTTGGACCAGGTAGTGACTTTAGATTTTAAGATTTCACTCTGAATTACAAGGAAAAGAGGAAAAAATACAATCTGATTTGAAACAGAAAAGGTTTGTGGATATGGGCTGCCTTACTAGGTGATTGATGGCAAAAATAAGTTCAAGCTTGACTACACAGCAAAAAAAGAAAAAAAGAGGGCGATAATAGATGTACTGATATTTTCTGTTTTGAAAATTCTAAATGTCTATATTTGACTCCGACTCACCGGAAGAACCTTTCCAATTCCTGAACTGCGAGTGAAAGTGTTTCACATGCCCAGCAAATTTGGAATAAGGAGAGGTATTGCTTTAATTATCGGTTGTAATTGCCACGGAAGTCATTGTCATATTAGACCTTGGAAGATCAAAGATTGCTTCTGCATTGAATAAAAAAAATATGGAGATTATGTCTTTGAAGAAAAGTACATCTAAACAACAAACAAGTCATTATGTAAAGTTTTGTACTATGTTGTTATAATGCCTTTCTGAAATCTGTGCAAATGTGTAAAAGCCACCAAGAATGGAAGAGAAAAACCTCTTTGAAATCAAAGGGTGTTAGAAATTTGGTCTTAGATGTTAATCTGACTTTAAGTAGCCATTTACAGAGTACAAAGGCAAAGCCTGATGTCAGTGTGCGGTGGTAAATTTTCCATCTGTACGCAGAGGAAGAAATAATGATGCCATTATGTGGTGTAACCAAACAGTGGAACAGCTTGATATGTTATAATATCCTCGCTGAGACCTCTGTTAAAACCCATTTCCATAAAAGAAGCTGGGAGCCACACTTATTAAAGGCAGAACAAGATTTCTACTCTCACAGTGAGACCAAGGAGGTGTCTGTGCATCGCCATCTACACAAGCCTTTCGTGGTGTCTATTTTCACGCTAAGCCTTGTTTCTGTTCGCCCACAGAACGGAGGTATTACCACCCTTCGTTCAGCGAGCTCCTGCACACATGACAGTTCATTTTCTGCATGATCTCCCAAAAGTCGATACGATCTTGTAAAGACAAATACCAGATAGCGGTGGCTAACTGATGCAGTTTGGGGGGAACATCATTAATCATGCTCTCCTGAGGGATGAGGGTGAGGACTGGGTCTACCCAGCAAGTCTTCATGCATTAATAAAATCACCCGATGATCTATGAATGAATTCACAGCTGGGAGTGCCTTCATTACCCATGCTTCTGTAGGGTCTGAGAGGACAGGTCTGTATCAAATAGAGTGAGAGGCAACTGGAGAAATCTGCACATGCATTGAGATGTCTGCTAGTAAAGATGGGTATGTCACTCCAGATTGAGCACATTGTAGATTTGATGAGGATACGCAATGCTACTATTTGCAAAGCACGCAAATCTGCAACCTTATGAATGTGAGTGCATGCATCTCCTTTCTAACTCCTACGTGAAAAGATATTTGTGGAAACAAGCAAAGAGAGCTATTGTGGGAAGTCTACAAACATGAACTCGTCTTTGAGTTCAAGTCTACAGTATAAAGTATCACTGTTCCTAGTGTTGCTTTATACTGTACAGAGGAGAGAGCTAAATACTGTGCGAGGGATGCACTCCATTGCTCTCATTATGTGTTTCACAAATGAGGTAATTTTTCTTGAAGTATAGTTGAACTTTTGAAATGTAACTGGGCCCTTTAAAGGATTCCATCTCCAAAACTAACGTCCCATAAAGCTGTTGACCTTCATACGGCACTCGCACATGCTGTAAAGGGTACCAAGTATGATCGCACCATTGTGCCTGATGGCTCTTTAAATATTCTTGCACTCTGGCAGTAAAAGAATTTTGTAACCCATGGATAATGCTGAATTGTGTTATCTTTCCCTTATTCCTCAGTTTTCTGCCGGTCATAATTATTGATTAAAGTCCAAATAAATGCAGTTAGCCAGGTTAGTGGGCAGTCCCCAAATTCAGGTCCCATGATCCACTTGTCCTGTTTGATCATTTTAAATGCATATCAATGAGAGGAGCTCAGTTAAAAGCAATGCGCGTTACTTACTGATGTACAGAGTTTTAGTTTTTAAAAACCGGTTTGATAATTAGACACCAGTGAAGCAACATAGCAGAACAGTGTATTCAACAACGGTAGGAAGTGGGAGAGGACCCCTGTAGTTTAGACACTGTTGGTGATAGTAGAACAGATGGCAAACGGAGACTTGGATGATGCTCTTTGAACGTCCAGGATACGGTAGAGATGCAGCACCGTTGCAAAAATGAGAGTCTCAAGGGCCGAATGAGTTTTAAAGAACAGGGAACAGAGACTGATTGGCTTGTAGAAGGTATAAAGAAGATCAGTCTGATGTCAGCAGAGTTGAGTTTGACAGCGTGGAAATGCAGAAGAAACAACGAGAATAGAACACATTAAAACCAATAAACACCCACCAATGCATACATCTCATTCCTACTGAACTGATGCAAAACATTCACTTCAGGAGGGCGTAAAATGACTTATTAAATGCCTGCCTGCATGTGTCATGCTGTCATGAATAATTCCCGATATACAGTGCTTGCAAAATAACTTGGTCTCGCATAAAATATGCATTGTGCTTGTCATTAACGAAGACATTTTGAAAACTCAGCAAGCGTTTAGGTTGCCACCATGTTTTTTCAAACCAGGTGTTATCAGTGATAACTAGCAAGCTTAATTATCAAGGTTCGTGCAGAAAACTGTGGTGGTACAAGGTAACACGACACGGATTTAATATCTGTTAATTATCACTTATTGTTAGACAAATAAAATGAGAATTCTACTCACCAAAACTGAAGTAAAAACCCTTTTAGGCATTTGAATTCTTGCCATTATTCTATTAAAATGCTTTATAAGTATTCTAACAAACACCAACAGCAGAAACAAGATAGTCGATTTTAGTGACCTGATGAAGTGACTTTGAGAGTGCCGTTTGACTGCTCATGTAAATGAAATGTAATCAGCCAATTATATGGCCTACAACTTCATGGATTTAGGCATGTTGACATGATCCAGACTATCCGCTGAAGTTCAAGCGGAGCATCAGAATGAGGAAGAAAGATGATTGAAGAGTTGGTCTGCGTATTTCAAAGATTGCTGATCTACTGAGCTTTTCCCACACAACCATCTGTAAGCTTTAAAGAGAATGGTCTTGAAAAAAAAAAAAGACAATTTCCAGTGAGTGTCATTTCTTTGAGCAAAAATAGCTCATCTGTAAGCCAAATATCAGAGGAAAATGTCCAGACTGCTTCAAGCATTTTGCAAGGGCCAACCAAAATTGAACAATATAAGATTGGGAAAACATGATCTGGTTGAGTCTTGCATGGTAGGGTCAGAATTTGCTGTAAAAAAAAAAAAACATGAAAGCTCCATCCTGCCTTGTATCGATGGCCCAGGCTGGTGATGGTGTAATGGTGTGAGAGATTTTTCTTGGCACATTTCAGGCCCCTTAGTACCAACTGAGCATCATTTAAACGCCACAGCCTGCTTGAGTATTGTTGCTGGCCATGTCTATCCCTTTATGCCCAGTGTGTACCCATCTTTTCATTCCAGCAGGATAACACAACACGTTACAAAGCTCAGACCACCTCGAATTGGTTTCTTGAACATAACAATGAATTTTTTACTCAAACGGCATCCACAGTGGATTGAACAGAACACTTGTGAGAGTCTTTGGAGGGGGGTGGAACAGGAATTCCCCATCGTGAATGTGCAGCCAACAAATAGGCAGCAACTCACGTCAATATGGACCAAAATCTCTGAGAAATGTTTTAGTACTGATACTGCATATTAAAGTGTGTTCTTGTGGTTGTGGTCTGCTTGTGGTTGCTGCTTTATTCACCAGAGGTAACCACAGCAGGTAGCTCTACATGTGTGATTGGGCAGTTTTTTGTTTTTTTTTAGCCCGACGCCCTTCCTGATACAATCCTCAAGGGATTTGTTTCTCCTTGATATCTGGCTAAATTGAAATGTGATGCTATGTCAATAGCATCACAATGTTTATCGTTGGCTCATAGGAAAAAAAAAAAAGGTGTTCAGGTTGATTATAAACATAATCTCAGTGATTTCAAGTTCCTGTGAAAATATTGCAGACTTGTAAGACTGTGTAAATATGTCATTTTTAGTAAGAAGGACGCTTGGAGAGCTGCCATTTAGGTTCTGTGTTGTGGCCTGTTCTGCCACTGTGAATTCACACTTAAATTGTTGAGCCCTTTGTACCATTTATTTTTTGATGCTTTTCTAACTGCCTGGTAATGAGGCTACCACAGCCATGATTTTCTTCTTTTTTTCACCATAAAGGGAGCTACAGAGCTTTAAAACCATTGCTCCTAGCTAGCAATGATACACAAGGCATCAGTAACTGAATGTGCTGGTCAGGGCTTTCAGTGGTCTTGCTGGGGTGGTGGTTCTGTTCATATAACTTAGGTCATTAAAAGTGTATAACACTAAAAATATGATGGGTCTCTTTGTTTATGAAGCTGTTTCACTATGAGGGTTTTTATGAGGGAAATTGAACAGCAGGTGTAAGATGATTTTTGCAGAGGAACTAAGATGCTGCTTCTGAAAAATCGACTCATCTGCTCTCTTGTTGTTGACATGCTGGTAGAGCTTTTTCATGTACTGCATGCAGCTGCGATACAAATGAGTACAATCCAAGGCCGTGTCTTTCCTCCCGTCATTGAAACTGTTCCTTGGAGTCTCAGCATCCTCACACAGCACTGAAGCTGAATAGCTTTCACTGTATCTCCACTTATCACAGAGAATGAATGGAACATGGTAAATCAGCGTCCAACAGAAACTGAATGTTTTTGCACTCTAAGATAAGCATTATTGTAATAGATGGGAATGAAAGTTTTCATATGAAAGTTTTCCGATTGTACAGACAGCTCTACAATTGTTGGCAATTCATGAGTTATGATATGACATATAATGAAGAGCTGATAAGAGCAAAGCTTACTCGCAAAATTGAGTCCATCCACATTAATATAACATAGACATAGGAAGAGGAAAATCCAGCAAATGGAAGACATACAGTAAAGAGTCAGCGAATATAATGGATTCAGCAATAAGTAATATAAATCCTTGAAACACAGGAAAGAAATTTATAATTCAACAGAGATTTTCCTAATGCACTTCTATTTGCATCTGTTCAAAAAGACTCTTGTTTATTTGCAACATACCGTTCTGAATCTGATATAAATTCTTAATGTAGCTCATATTTGCTTGATGCATCATGTGCCTATAAATGGCAACGCAAACTTTGATAAATAATTAAATGGTTTTTATCTAAAAAAAGAAGAAGAAAGGGTGAAGGGGGCCAAAAACACGGGGGCTTTTATTGCCTTTTTTCCCACAGCATTTCCATCGCATTAATAATTTTTATTTAATAACATCACTGCTTTATTTCACTTTGAGTAAAATGAAATGATTTCATTTCATGATTATTTGATCTAATCAACTGACTGGAGCAGCTCACGAATCACAAGCAACAATTCATCTGAGTACTCAGCAAACAAGATGTAGAGCTGTCAACAGAGTTGATAACAATGTCATTAGCATTGCTGGATCCCAGAATACAACAACGGAGTTGTTGACACTGAGCACTGAGTCACTTTCCATAAACAAGACCCTTACAAGTACGATGAACTTTATTTGTCCTCAGGGGAAGTAGATAATTACAGCTGCGAAGAACACAAACTGACAAAAACATCGAGGAGTAAACATCCAACACTGTGACGGAGTTTCCAGTTATATCAAAGAGCTTTTGGTGTAATTCACACAGGTTCACATATTAGACTCCAAATGTAATGTACAATTATGTGCGTACATTTACTGAATTTTAAATAACAGAAAGTGAGTACTGTAGATAAAAGTACAATTTTTGTTATCTTTGTAATACATATTAAAAACCTGTGGTATTAGTCCCATTAGTAGTAGTAGTAGTAGTAGTAGTAAGTAAGTAAGTAAGTAAGTAAAACAAATTGAGCTTAAAGTAATTTTGGTGCCTGAACTTAAACTAATGCCCAAAAATATAAGAAAATCAAAGGTAAAAATATTAAAACAATGTATAAAACAAATGTTACCACCATAGACTTCTATTTTAAAATTCACTCCACTACTTTACTTCTGAACATTTTACAAACAGTATGTCAAGGCCACTCAGGCGGATTGGACTCAAAGGCTGGACTTGAGAGGAAAGGTTTAACAGGTTTATTGAAAACACCAAGGGTAAAAAGGGAAAGGTGTCAGCCAGTGAAGTCTAGGTTCCAAACAGACAGGCAATTCCACAGTCCCTCTTCTCTTCAGAGTCTCTCACACCGAATAAAAGTCTCAGCTCTCTGATCTCCAGGCAATCTGCGCTGAAGGACAACAAGGTAAGTGACTTACAAAGAGAAAGCATAACAAAACAACAAGCAAGAGCACCAGCTTCAGCTGCTATTGTTAGTTCAGCGGTACAGGAAAGACTGAAGAGAAACCATCGCTCTAAGTAATGGCAGCAGATTAGGTGATCCGGAACTGGTGAGCTCATTACCTCCAGGTGTGTGGAGTCACATGGTAGGACCCCAAGACAAGCCCCACCCCTGTAACGCAAGGGCGAGGTTAACTCAAACACAGTGAGTTAGTGCAGGAGGTTTGAAGGTCAATAACACAAAATCTTGTACTAATTCATGATACATTGTTCTAAACTGATATATCCAACGAGGTATTAGAACATTCAATATGGCTTCAATTTAGTTCGACAAAAATATCATTTAGCCATGATGCTTTGAGTTTAGAGTAATAATTTTCTTTTACTTTGTTTGGCAAACATGAAATCCTATACTGGAAATTTTACTTAAGCAAAAATGTTTAAAGAAGAAGACGAAATCTAAGGAGAAATACATTAACAAGCTACTTTATTTGCTCACATTGCATTGGCCCCACTTTTTGTTCTCACAGCTACTTTACTTCTTCATAGGTTAGATTTAGCAAGATGCTGAAAACCTACATAGATATGATATGTTTGTCCATTTTGACATGATGCCATCACGCATTTGCTGCAGATCCCAAAGGTGCACTGTTGGGTTGAGATTTGGTGACTGTGAGGCCATTTGAGTACAGCGAACTCATTGTCAAGAACCGGTATCAAATGATCTGAGCTTTGTAACATGGCACATTATCCTGCTGGAAACGGATACCGGGAGATGGGTACACTGTGGTTATGAATGAGTGAGCATGATCAGTAACACTACTCAGGAAGGACGCGGCAAATAAATGATGCTAAGCTGGTACTAAGGGGCCCAAAGTGTGTCAAGACATATATATCCCACACCAAATCACCACCACCAACAGCCTGAAGCACTGATGCAGGTCAGTTCAGTCTGTTGGGCATGTTCAGAGACACTCTCCCGCATAACCTTCCTGTAACGAGCTGTCATTTGAGTTACTGTTGCCTTCTTATGATCTCAAAGCAGTCTGGCCATTCTCCTCTGACCTCTGGCAATTAACAATTTACCGTACTAGATATGTTCTCTTTTTTGCCATAGAGCTTAAATCGCCTCTCTTGTCCATTTTGATGATTGTTTTTCAGCAGCTTTTCTTGACCAAGTCAAGATACCTGAATTGCTGCAATGTTATTGGCGATTACATATTGGCGTTAACAAGCGACTGACCAAGTGTACCTGGCAAACTGAGCAGTGAGTGTATTTGACAATAAAATGTGTCTACTGCCAGCTTCATTAACAAACATGAAATGTCACTGGTTCTAATACAAGGCAGATGAGTTGTTTCCCCCCCAGTCGTATCTCCTTTGAGAAATCTTGAGTGTTATTACAAGGATGCTTTATTATTGGATGTCATGGTTTCTATTTCTGTGATCATCAGAGAGATTGTGCTACTTGAGGAAAAATGAAAGGGCAATTAATGTGTCAAGTTTTTAAAATTTCAAAGAACGCTATAATAAGATAAAACTTTACCAGGTTAAAGATAATAGGAAAGGTTAGATGATAAAAGGATAACACTGTGATCTTTATGGGTATTCTCGAATCCCTGGTCTATTCGCCCACACACTGGCTCCCTCCATATTTTTCAAATCCCCATGTATAATGAAGACCACATAGAGGATACTTCTCTGCTGCCAAGACATTGCTTTTAAAATGAATTAAGCCTTGGAATAATTTTAAAATGGCAAGAGCTGCACGGATGAGAAAAAAATGCCCAAGGGAAGACAGAGACCTCAACATCACCTACAGAAGAATAAACGTAGATTTAACAAAAAATAATAATCTTACTGCGCTGTTGCATAAACTTATCCCGGGGCAAGTTTGTGCACCAAATGGCAGTAGTCCAGACCTCTAGGGCTGTAATAACTCTGTACCACTTAAAGCTCAATCAGTTTCAATGTTCAACATGCAGTGTATCCTCTAAGGCATGCAGGTTCACGTGGAGCAGCTCTACTTCTCTATTCTGTTGCCTACACTATTAAATATTTGTCTCATCTTTTCTGTGAGGCTCATATCGTTTCAAGTGGGGCTTGTCATGGAGAAACCCCATTTTGACTGTAAATTTTTACAACTTACTTAGCCACACACCCTCTCATTTTCCCCTGCCCTCCTTCCATCGTTCCCACTCTCCTCCTCATGCCTCTCCTTCCCTCTTTCTCTGTCTTTCCATTCTTCTCTCTCCAGCTTCCTGTGCTCTCAGAAGAGGCTGATAAGTATAATCGGAAGTGACTGGTTCAGCTGCTTGCACTGCCTGAGCTACAGAGACCGATGTATTCTCATGATATCCAGGCACAGCTGTAAATGCCAGCACACAATCCACACAAAATGCACTCCCAAACACACACATACACACACGTGAATGCATAAATATGCACACACCCACTGTCCAGCTACCGCATCTTGCATGCCATTTGTTGCTAAAATGCCATTAACATGAGCATACTTACAACAGAAGGCAGTTAGAGATCATTTCTGCAGCACTAGAGACAGGCTCTCTGTCTCCAGGGAGAAAAATTCTGCCTAACTGTCTTTGTGTAATCTTTCTGCAGTACTTAGGATCTGTATTGCTACACAATGAACATGCCCTTGTGCACATGACTTTATGAAGAATGTGTACACACCTAGATCTGTATGATAAACTGCAGGTGTGTGCATGTGAAGTGTGTGTTTACATATTCACAATAATTACCTCTCACACTGTCGCTGTACTTGGCTGCAAGCCTCCCACTAGGCCATCAAACATCATTAGCCATCAGCAGCATGGGACAAAGAGGCAAAAGCATGACTTGTTTACAGAATGAAATAGCTAGCTTGTAGACAGCAGATTAAAATTGACTGCAGGGTTAGTAGACCATTGCCATCTAACCATTACCACCATTTGATTTGTTGCCGATCTTCACTGAACAGAGAAAGTGGCATTTAATTGAGTGTAGATAATGATCAGCTGATGGGAATGTTTTTAATGAAATGGAATTTGAATTGAATTCTGCAAAACTTGTTCAGATAAGATATTGATCACAACATATACATCTCCCTGTACACTGTCGGTGTTCAAAGGTTGTACATATGGGCCGCATAGCTCTGCAAGCTGAAGCTCCAAAGGAATTCCTGCCCTATCCTCAGAGCAAAATGAGTTACCTGCAGCTAGATGGAGAGCTCTTTGTGTCAACATGGCACCTGCACTTAGTATCTGTCATTAGCTATAGGCTGCATATCCTTAGGTTCAATTAATCAGAACAACTTTGGAGAATTGTGCCCTGGCTCACATTTCAAGGTACCTGCTTCCGTCTGTGCCAGTTGTAATCCTGGCAAAAGACAAGTGGAACAGGTTGGCCTAACTTGGCAGGGGGGCAAGATGGTGTTAATACAGACTTTTGGAGATGATTTCCTTTGAGGGAGATCCAATCCAGTGTCACAGCATGGCGCTCAGGAAGTGGCCAAGCCTCCAACTGATGGAGTTTCTAATTCAATCTGTTCCAGATCAGCGGGGGGGTCAGTGTTTGCACCAAGAAGTAACCTTTCTTTCTGCTCTCTGGTCACTGAGGAAATGTACAGTCTATTGATTTGAGAAGCCAATAGGTGATCAATAAACTGGCTGACAGCGAAAACATCAGTCCATTTCTCATACATATCCTGCAGGATTCAACTGTTCATTTGCTATCCAGTGAAATATGCAATCTACCTGTGTGTTTGGCACTGACTGAGGCAAAACGGAATTTCAGACTCATTAGAGTAAACAAGTGAGTGGTTTATTAAGACGTCCCGCTTTCCTTTGATAATTTGATACATTGCTGCCATCTAGTGTTTGTAATTAAGGGGACAGATTGATTGGCAGTGGGGGTTGTGGTTGTACTAAGAGTAACAACTGTTTCAATGACTTTATCAACATTTGGATTGTTTGAGTAGGAAACTATGTGAAAGCTTAAAAATAACAAAAAAGACCTTTGAAAAAATCCAACATCTGTAACACCAAGCATCATTTGAATTTAGAGTGATGATGGGGCATGGAAATAATGAACAATCTTGTTGTTGTTATTTTTCTGCCCTAATTGGATAGATATAAAGCAGAGAGTTTAGTCAGACAGCAAAACCTCTGACCCTGTTGAACTGTGAAACTAGTAGGCTTTAATGGTGCTCAGTTCGTCAGAGAATTTCCTTTTGTTTGCCTTATCAGTGACATGTCAACAAGTGACTCTCTGGAAACTTTAGGACCTATCTTCGATAGACAAAAATGGTCCATATTGTGTCTAAAACAGCCTGGTGTGGGATAAGGAAATGTCCCAGACCAGGCTGTTGACTACTTCGCTATCAGTCTACTTTGAGAATAATAAATGGATATTCTCAATGAAAACAGCAGGAAAAACATGGTGACTGTGCAAAAGTCTTTCTTTATAGTTTGTTTCCAAGGAGACAGATTTTCTTGTAATATTTAAAACGGTCTTACGCAGTAGTTCCTCAGGCTTTCTAAAGGTCTCGCATAGTTTGTCTTTTGACATTGGTTGCTTATTCACTCATTTTTAGCCCGGTTCTTGTATCTGACCAAATTTCAGGAGGTCATTTTTATTTGTTAAGCCCCTTAACACTGACCATTGAATAGTAAAGCATAAAAACTGGGAAGTACCAGTGTTGTGTCTACACAAAACAGAGAACGCAGCAAAGACCTGATTTTTAATTATATCTTTACGCACTTTGTTATTAGCCTGTTGGGGAAAAAATGAATTTCTTATAATTACTTTAGACAAATTAACACAAATTTTAAAAAATGACACAGTTTGGCAGGTATAACATTTTTTCATCAACAAAGAGCTGTTAACTGCAAAACCTGGCATATATCAGCATGCTGTGCTGTGTGTCTTTAAAAAAACCGAGAAAACTGGAAAAGTGGACGACAAAAGAAGTGGCAGGCCTGAAAAATTGAGTGAGAAGAAGTGATTCTTAAGGACGGGAGACGGAGAGAAAAGACTGAGCTTTGCTAAATGACACAAGAGCTAGACTACAAATTTGAATCACTCCATAAGACTTGTTGCTACCCGAATCTTTGATACAAATTGACATTAATATGTACAGAAGAGACCAGGAGAGAGGTGCAACACTGTGTGTCTAGGTGTATCTGTAAAACATGGTGGAGGTTCTGTCATGGTTTGAGGCTGCCAGTCAGATCCTTTCCGGAAAGGATCTGACTGGCAGGTGCTTCATTTTTCACTGTGACAGTGTTTCTAAACACACTGCCAATAAGCACATCTGAATAGAAAAACACACTATCAGTCATGGATTGGCCTCCTCAGTGCCCAAATGTCAGCATTATTTGAAGCAGTGAGGGATCATCTTGACAGAGAGCAGAACAAAAGGCAGTCACCATCCAAAGAAGCGCTTTAAATGTCTTTCAAGAAACCTGGGGAACTATTCCTGGAGTGTAAGAAGGTTTAGGCTGAGCTGAAGAATAAAGGTGGTCAAACCAAATTTTGTTTTGTTTGCAAAGTCTAAATAAATATAGAAACAGTAGGCTACCAGCAAGTACAAGCTGCAACATCATAATTCAGTCGCCATCACTGATATTACAGCTTGTAAATCCCCAGTCACATATAATTATTGATTATGTTTTTACCATCTAATTAGCTGAACTTAAAATCCCGTTAAAAATCTCGACTCGTCACGCCTACCAGGAGAATGATCGACCTGCCACCACTCCTGTTTTCAAACAGCCTCTCCTTGTGCTCCTTTGAAACTTGTCAGGTTAATCAAAAAGAGGTATATTGACTTTCATCCTCAGACGCACGTATTATAAATGTCTCTGTCTCAAGGCATCAAGAATCCTCAAAAGGAATGAATGTTTAAAGGTTTGAGCATTACAATTCCTTCCATTAAAAAACCTGGCTCTGAAGTGGTGACCTTTGATGTCTCTTTCAGATAGAACAGGTTTACAGTTGTGAGTAATGCCGCGTGAATTAGCAGTAAAATCTGAATATGGCGGAGGAGTTGTTTTTAGTGTGGAAATCACAGGCAAAGTCATTTTTACTTACACTTTTAATTACAGTTACATGTATAAATTATTAATCAGTCCTCCTTTGATATTCAGCCTGCTCCATGGCTGCTTGTTGTTTCCATTTCTTGTTAGCGGTCTCCGTTTGGCCTCCTCCAGCAGGCGAGAACTTTTTCTCTGCTTTGCTTTCTCCTCCACCTGTCTTTCGAAGTTTTGCTTCATCTGTCTTTCGAACGATGACGATGAGAATCGCCTTCATCAGGGTCTCTTTCTTCTTCATCTCTAGCCTCTCTTTCACAAATCTCCCTCATTTCCTCCATTTTCCATCTGCATGTTTTCCCCCCTCTCTGTCGTCTTTCACCGCACCCAAACTTCTCTCCCTCCATCCCTTACATTTGCTCAGCCGCCTTCTTTAGCTCGTGTTTCAGCTCTGTTTTTATTATTCTTTTCATCCCTCTCTTCTTTCATCTTTTTGAAGATTTTGAAGTCTTGAGGTCATCAAGAAAACTTTTTTTTTTCCTCCAACCATTCCTCGCTCTCTCTTTTTTACTTCATTCAGTATTCTTCCTCAGTAGTTCCACATCTGCTGTGTTCATCCTTATTTTCCCACAGTTAAGCTTTCACATTCTCATTTTGGACTTTTTTTCCCTTTATTGTGAATTTCTTTGGTGTCTCTTTTCTGCTATTTTTTTCCTCTTTTCTCTCTTGCTGTTGGCGCTTCACTTATAAAGTAATTTCAGATTTTCCCAGTGTTTCCGCTGCAGTAGTTCATTGCCTCTAGTAGTTTATCCTTTGATTGAGGCTAGCCTTTCTATGCTGTTCTTTCTGTTTCCATTGCCATTATTCATAACATTGTTTTATATTCTTTTAGCATATATAATAGTTTGACTCAACATAGAGTTGTTTGAGACAAGGAAATATAATAATAAGAACACAAACATGCCATTTAGTGCGAAATAGTTTTCATAAGAAATATAAAATAACGTGGTATATTTGTACATATGCGAGATGTAAAAATGAACTTGGCTCTTGAGATTCTTCCACATTGTTTAGCTTTTGTTCAGATTTTTATTTAGTCTATATCATATTGTCTCACATTCGGCGGGAGTCATTTGCTATCTATTTTGTTTTCATTGTAAGCTACATCATTTCCCTTAAAAAAAAAAAGATCACCATTCTGTTTGTTTGAAAAGAAAAATCACAGTTGATGCATCACTGCGAGATACAATCGTGTGCCGCGAGCATCTGCAGTGTGACGATCTGTAATTTTGCTCACACTTAATGGCAGTTTGAAAGTTCACTCAAGGACACAAAAGCAACTCACAGCTGTCCTTGGGCCAGAATTCTGCAAGAAGTATCACACATCATTTCCTCATGAGTTTTCAGAGTGATTGAAATAATTACTAATGCATTAATTACTGAAATTACTCTTGTGTGATACAGTGACACAACTGGGGGCACATCCAGAGGGTGACAATTCTACACCACCCACATGCCAATGTCACTGGATCAGAGTTAATCTTACAATGCCTGACATCAGCGGATAAAAGCACTGAGAAGACCAGTTTTATGATGTTGTTTTAAATCCATTTTCCAGTAAACCTTTTAGTTTTTCAGAAAATCTAAGAATATGCTTTTTTGTGATTTCGGTTTATCAGTTTTAGTCAATGGAGGGATTGGTAATTGGTTTACCAAACACAAATGAAGTCTACTTCTAGGTTGCACCTGAGAAATGCTTCAGAACACCTTCTTACTACAAGCCTCATTCTCCAACACATAAGCACCATAAGCATATTTTAATCCAGCATCTCACACTAAAGTTGACCAGAATCAGGATGCTGGCATGCTGGATCCTTTACTTGTATAAACACTGCCTATGATCTTATTGTTCTTGATGGAAATTTGACTGGATAAAGATACCAAGAAATGTTCTTTCAGCCTGTTCTTGTGCTATTGGTGCACTCGTGCTTAACTAGCAGCCAACCAGTCCAAAATCTCTCCTGTTAAACATGCATGGGATTTACTGGGTGAACATGGTCATCAGGGTGCACTCATCCAGGAAGGATTTCTCAACAACACACGAGGATACTTGTGCAGTCCTTGTGCAGACAAGTGACTGTTTATATAGTCAGAGGAGGTTTTGCATTTCTTTTAGTATGTTTATCTTTATTTTAAATGAACAATGCAGATTAATTAACATGAGCAGTTAAATTCATTATGCAAACATGTATCATTTAGCCACACAATCTTATTTTCATCTATAGTCCCTAAGAGGTTGGTGGTGTATTAAATGAACCTACTTGGGTAAATGTACTATAACTTGGTACATTTGTACTAAGTTATAGTACTATTACTACTTAATAGGGGTGCAACGATACTCGTATGGATATTGAACCGTTCGATACAGTGCTTTCGGTTCGGTACGCATATGTATCGAACAATACAAAATTTTTAATTTATTGTATCAACTTTTCTTCTGACGATGCTGTCTGTGTTGAGAGCTCAGTGGATCTGCGCTCGACTACTCCGCCTAGGCTGCACTGTCGAGCGCAGATCCACTGAGCGCAGCACAAGCTAGCAAGACAGAAGCTAAGCTCGTTGCAACATGACAAATTGAACCTCCCCCACCCTCATTCAGAGCTGGCCTTTGGAACTATTTTGGTTTTCATGTGATGTATGACCCTGGAGGTAAGCGCGTCATGGACAAAAGTAAAACAGTATGTCGGATGTGCCACACAATGCTCAATTACATGGGTGAGAACTACTGTGTTAGCGCAGTTTGCTCGTTAACGTGTTCACGCTGTCCAGCTCCAAGCACGGGGCGATCCGCGGTAGCTCATTAACGGAGATTTGCCGTGTTATGGTGTTAATGTCATTTCAGATTGACGCTGACAGCACTAGTGGGAACAAAATGAATATGACTGCACATTTACGCCGACATCATCCTAGTGCAAAGACAAGTGGAAGCAGACAAAAACAACAAGCACGCATGCTACAAACTTTACCCGAGTCATTTAGACAGCCGTTAGCACAGGATTCTCCTTATGGGGACCTGATATGTTTAATATGCTGCTGAGAATATAGCCCAGAAGAAGCGTATAGTATAGCTTTTATTTTGGAAAGAGCCATTTCTCTGTAATAAACTCTCTTTTCCAAAGTGATTTCTCGATCAGATAGATTTGTTATTTTATCCCTTTTGTTGTTTCAGCAACATTAAATTTAAAAACTGTACGTTTGAGTTAAAATATATGTTTCTAATTTTAATAAATGACAAATTAAAAAAGCATGAAAAAATTTTTTGTATCGAAAAAATATCGAACCGTGACACCAAAGTATCGAACCGAACCGTGAATTTTGTGTATCGTTGCACCCCTACTACTTAAGTATAAAGGTTTCGTTTTGCCCTACTATATTGCAGTTTGTTAACCATATTAAAGTTTTAATCATTTAAATATATTTAAGATCTAAAATATATTATCTACTAATATTATGGTGTGTCTTTATAGATAAAGCTACCTAGCAGTATAATGTATGCAAGTGATCTGCAGCTAAGACAATAAAGTCATATAAACATTACTGAATAATCGAATGTATTTACTTCTGCATAGTGAAAAATTTTGTACTATTTACTTGAGTAAAGCATCTTCACCACTTTGCAGGAACAGTTTTCAGACTATGCTGTGCCACTTTGAACCTGAAGCACAGTATTCTTCCAAGTATCAAAATGCCTTAAACAAAGACAAATCAAGAAAGGGCGTCATATGTACCACTGAAATACTTGTCAGTTTACATAGAACAACTAATGTTTAGCTCTGAAGCTCTGGTGTAATGTACAGTTTATGTGTAACAGAGCAAAGCTCGAGCCAAACATAACGCACAGCTTGACTTAGTTGTACATGTCAAGGTTAATAAATATGTACTGTCACTTTAGAGCGCTTAGCTACCACTGTAAATCTCACGGCAGCTTTGATTGGCTGTTATACACAGACAAGCTGACAGATGTACAATTCTCTGTGCGACTTGCATTCAGGCAATATGCAGCTTCCAGCACTAGCAGGTCTCAAAGCCCCCCTTTGCTACCTCGACATTTCCCATACAGGTAAATTTGAGCAGCATCCGCTCTGATTGTTGCGGTTGCTAGAAAGAAGTGACAGGCGAGGACAGCAGCACAGTGAGGAAGATTAAACAGAGAAAGCCTTCTGTGACAAGTTCAAAACCATCTGTTGGGCTGAGGTAAACTGTAGTGACAAAAAGTATAAAAATTAATAATAATGACAGACACACGCTGGCACAGCACTGACAAATTTCCCAACTCTCCCCTTTAACGCAGAGGGGACATATGCAGAATCTGAGGAGATGACTTCGAGAGCAAGAGCACCACTTTGAAGGCTGAAAATGTTCCTCCGTGACTTATACTTTTTGAATACAAATCAGTACCCTACATTATGATTCATGTGCAGAATATGTGGAGGAGTAGCAAACCTAAATTATTCCTTTCCAGAACAAAAAAAAAAGTAATTTAATGTATGTAAATGTAAATATCCATGGCATGTGATGTAGTTATGTAACCAAAAAGGCTTAAATCCAGGATTTATGAGACTGTTCAGAGAACTGCATGTATTTATTTGCTGTACCCTCTAGAAAAGGGGTGTCAGACTCATTTTAGTGCATGAGTCACCATAATCTGATGTTAAGTTGGCCAGACCAGTCTAACCAGTGCCTATAAATATCCTAACAACAAAACCACTTCTTTTTTCTGTGTCTTTGTATACACGAATTCCAGGAAGACTTTAACATTTAATGGTTAAACTAGATACAGAATAAATAATTGACAGTCTCTTGCTGTAAATAAGAGGAATGTATCAGTACAACTAATTGGCTTAACAGACCTACTTTGATGGGCTTTGCAGGCGTTGGTTGATGTGTCCATTAGACAGTAAAATTGACAATAAATAAGGCCTCTGGTTGGATAACTACTCTCATGGCATGATGCTCTCAGGCACAAGGCTTGTTACTCCAGTGACACCTGCATTGGAGTTAGAAGAATTGCACGCAGTGCGATTCCTTTTTCACTGGTATTTTATCACTAGCTAACATTCCAGGCTCTCGTTGCCTAGGTAACGCTCTAATGCATTTATCACTCTGCGTTGTGATTGGTAGTTGCTTCAATTGCTTGCCTCAAAGTTGAGAAATCTTTAACTCAGGTCCTGCCCACTTGGCTTCACCAATTATTTCCCCCTACTTGGTTAAAGTTGCTTATTATGACTGACTTTCTATGGTCTCTGGTCCTGTGTGGACACCCGCTTATAGTTCAAGCTACACAGGAAGTACAATCGTTGGGCACTAACAGAAATTCCAAACTTCTTTTGCTTTTCTATTTATTATCCCGTCATATCTCAGTCAATCGCTTTTAATGGTTGTTGTTTCAATGATTTGCCTTGGACCGAACTCAGGTCCTGTCTTCTTTGTGTCACCAGCTCTTACATTTCCTGTTGTCGCTTGAAGTGGCTTAAAGTGTCATCGATTTGCTATGGTCTCAGGTCACCAATTTGCTGCTTATCATTTACTGTGTGGACTATGGTTTAGAGTCAATAACCATATAAACAAAACTTACAAAAAAAGACTCCACTTATTATTATTTAAATTGGAGTCCAAATGTTCAAAATCAGCAGTCAGCAAGTTTCAGAAATGTTGTGATTAGATATCCTAATTGGATTAATTATGTATCTGTGGATGGTGATCAACAGTTCACTTTTCAACAATGAAATAAACAAAATTAATGATTTGTCTGCTTTGAACTAGATCTTCCAAATGCCCCCCATAGTGATAAGAGCTTCCTTTAGCAGTTCTTATTCAATAAATGAATGGTAATTAATTGTTCATTAATTTAATTAGTTCTTTTACTTTTTATTCATTAACACAATTTAATTTGCAAATGTACAGAAGGTTAATCCAATTTGACAGTTTAATATCGTCAGTTCAGACCTCGTTTCATTTCTGTTTTTAAAGCTGCCTCGAGTAAAGAGTGCCTCTCCTCAGACTATAAAGATGACACGGGCTAGCTTTCAACACCAACATTAAATATGATATAAGTGCCAACTTAAATTAAGCCTCTAGTTGTGGGGATAAAAAAGCACAACCAGCACATTAGCTTTAATAGCTGCAGTCAAATGTATTTAGGGTAATGCATAATTTGCACAGAGATCTGAGGGTCTCAGTGACACAGCAGCACAACAGAATGTAGTGGCCCCTTCTAGTGTGCTGTGGGTGTCATTTCTAGCTTGGTTTTTAAAGAAAAGCAATGTGCCGCTAAATAGTTACACTGCCTGCAGTTTTCTTTTTCTTTAAACATGCCCTATGGATAAAATTTTCTTTGATCTTAGATAATTTCAGTGTTTCCCAGAGCGTGATACAGTCAAAAGGATGTGCATTATAGAGGCATTTAGACCTTTATAGCATCTCTAAGTGTTGCTCTTTTGTTTAAAATAAAAGTGGAAATGGGCAAAATGGGAGAAATTATTTTCAAAACAATGAACTTATATTGGTTGTTAACAAAAAAGGATCCACCATAAGGGAATTGTTGCCTTATTAACTTGATATGCACTGCATGTACAGTGCTGTAGAAGGGTCTTGAGTTACCTTCCGTTTCTTTATATTTTTCTTTATATTTTTGTAAAACATGAAAAATGAATAAATTGAAGTATAGTAAACAAGTATACAAGAATTCCAACAAATGTAAAAATCAATGTTTGGTAGACCATCTTTACTTCTTTTAAAAATCCAAAGCTCTCCTCGTCAGCTGAGTCTTAATAGGAGTAGTTAATCAGTCTTCTTGACGGACATTACAGGCATCTTTGGATGTTGGCTGGGTTTTATTCCATTTTCTGTTAAGATGATCCCACAGTGCATCAGCAGTGTTGAGGCTATCAGTCATGGATTGGCCTCCTCAGAGCCAATCCATGACTGATACTGTTTCATTATGTGTTTTTCCTTCCAGGTTTGCTTTTACCGCATTGGCGGTGTGTTTGAGATTATTATCATGTTGTAAGATGAAGCCATTCCCAGTCAGATGCTTTCCATTCTTTACTGGATGGAGGACAAAAGTCTGACAGTACTTTTGTGTTCATAATTCTAATAATTGTGACAAGATCACCAACGCCACTGATTAAAAAGCTGCTCCAAATCATCGGATAGCTACCATTGTGTTTTACAGGTTGATGTAGACACTTACTATTGAACCTCTCTCGTTACCTCCTCTGTATACTGAAGACAATCACAATTTTCACATTTGAATTCCATAAAACCCACGCCACTGACTTTCAGTCTAGTTCTTGTACATTCTGGCACACTTCTGCCTGTTCTCCCTGTTTCTATTCCTAAAGAAAGACTTCTCCACAGCCACCTTCCACTGAAAACATTTCCAGTGGGGCTTTGGTAAACAGTAGATGGATCAATGAAAGGGTCAGGTGCATCTCTGATGTCCTGTCAGGTTTTTGGATTCTCTCTCTTTTTTTAAGGACATACATTTCAGATACTATTCATCTGCTGTAGATAGATTTTTAGGCCTGCACTTCTTCCTTTGTCTTTCCCTTGTGTGGTTTCTTCTATTCTTTTACAGATGCACTGCAGCTTGTGCTGAGATATGCCAAGTTTTATTCTAATAGCCTAAAATAATACCTTGTACTATTTTATGCCTTACAAACGGTTTTGTACTTTAATGACTCATAGGTCAGTGTTAATTAACTTAACAAACAAAAGGAGACATCCCTGTGAAACGTGTCAGGTACAAGGATTGAACTGAAAGTGAATGAGCAGCCATAGTCCAAAGAAAAACTTCAGAAACTCTGGAGAACTAAATCAGTTGAATTCATTTTGTTTCTGTAGGAAAAACAATAATACAGAGAAAACCCCAACAATCAAACAATCCCCCGTGAGCAAGCACTTGGCAACAGTGGGAAAGAAAAACTCCCTTTTAACAGGAAGAAACCTCCAGCAGAACACGGCTTCTGCCAGGCCAAGTAAAAGAAAAAAAGAGCTGTAAGAGCTTTTAATCAAATGCGTACAGCTATAAAAAAACTAAAAGGTATCAGATAATCACTTTATTAATAATGCTGAAAAAGATATTTTGATAAATAATTAGTAATCCAAATAGATTCAAAGATTTATTTATTTGTTGTTGATCAGCTAAAGCATAGTTCGACCTTTTGTTTCAGCAGCAATGTTTACATTTCCAGAACACATGGAGCAAGGTTGCTATTCATTTTGAGTAGAATATCTGGCTCTTTGCTGCCAAATGCTCCATTATGTTCACCAGACAATAGCAAACCTTGTCAGTATGCTGTCTAGTGCTGAGCAGGTAGCTTACAGTGGGTTTATTTGAGATTTTTCTGCTAAAAACAGAACCCTGCTGTGACTGGAAATTAGTTTGATGAGTGTTAAGGCTGATTAAAAACTGTGGGGGGTTTTAGCTATAAAGCAAATCGAGTCAGCCAAAACTGACAAAAAGTAGCACTTAGTAGTCAGATTACAGTTCAAATTCGATTCATCAGTAATAAGAAAATACCAATTAATGTTGCTCTTATAAATGCTCTGCTGTCACCAGCCCTGAATTCTTCTGCATAAAGTAGGAGGAACACACGTTCCTCCATAGCATTTTTAAATGATTCATGTTGTTTTAAAGTGAAGTCTGCTCTGCAACAGCAGCAGGTGTAGTTTAGACACACATCACTGCCCTCAACATAGTTCCACATTTATAAAAATTTAACATATTTAAAAACTGTCTCTCTTTTCCTACCCAATATAAAGAAATAGAGTCTCAGTAAGCAGGGATACTGGATGGGATTAATTTTGACTACACCATTCATTCAGAACTTAGACCCAGCAGGCATGAAATTCAGGTTTGAAACACCTGAAGCATTCAGGGTGATTCAGGTCTGGACTTTGACAAAGCCATTTCAAAACTTAAATTTCTTCTACTTCTTCCTGTCATAGAAGTTAGATGTGAGCCTTGGCACGTGACCCGTTTACACCTCAACTGCAGCTATAAAGAAATGTTTTATATTCATGCTCGCAGAGAATCGGTGGTTTCACCGTTCAGAGCAGGAGTCATAGCTCTTGCAGTATTTGCAAGTTATCCAGATTAAACCAAATTGTCCCTCTGCCCCGATATAAACATTTTTGCCATTCTCTTTGACTCGTTCTCATTTTTCACTAGGAGTTTATTTCATGCTTCAGGAAGAATACACGTAAATCATATTTTAGTGAGTAGTAGTTTTTGATTGGACGTTTTCCTACTTATCCGGATGGCATTTGAAATGTGTAATTTTTTTTGGCATTTTTCTTACGTTTTTGGACGCTGACTTATACGTACTGCACCACCAGCTTGACTGATATTTGTGTCTTTCGACTTCAAGAGTTTCGAATAACCTTGCTTTGCTCACATGATTAAAGCTGCAGTAACATATTTTGGTCACTTGATGTTGTAATTACTAGTGTATGTTATCTATACCATTTTAATTGTAATGCAAAATAGATAATAAACACATTTTTAGTTATTTAGTGCGAGGAAATCCATATGCTATGTGCACCCAGTTTTATAGTAGGGGATTTATGTCCAATATATTGGTGGAGAGTTTCCAGTTGAACTGATATAGAAAGAAATCTAAAAGGAATTTTACTTGACACAGAAGCAAAGTTTGTTTCTGCTTGTGCTGCAATGACAAAGAGACCATGTAATTTCTCCTGCTGTCATAGTAACACGGAGGCAGAATGACAGGAAGAGATACATCTTGAATGTGTATGCATGTGCGTGCGCTGTTTCTGTCTGCTGCTAAGCAAAACAACACAAAAAAAGAAGGAGGATGATGAATTTATTAATTTTGCATGCTATAGATCTATGACGTTTAGGTAATACATGGCTCCCATCTGGTGGCCAAAGCAGAGACTAACAACATGTCTGCAACAACACACTGACTGAAAGCAGGTGATTTCTTTGGTTCTCGGTCAATTTTACACATTCAACAATATTCAACAATAATCTTGTTGAATAGAGAGGTGCCAGCCAGGAGGGAAAGGGAGCATGGAAAAGATTCATGGATGTTGTCAAGGAGCACAAGCAGAGCACTGGTGTGAGAGAACAGGATGCTAGGGATAGGGTAAGCTGGAGTGAGCAGCCGATAGGAGAAGAACAATGATATTTGATAAATTTACTTCTGTTGTTGTCTTTGAGTTTGAATTCCATCTGTGTAGTCATATATAATAGCAGAACAGAGAATCAGTCCATCTGTGTTTTTACTGTGTCGCACAAACCAACATCTCTTGGACGCTATACTATAGTATGTTGCCTCGCTTTGCCTTCAACACAGGATACCTTAAAACAGACCTTCCCAAAGTGTGGGGCCCGCCCCCTAGAGGGGGCACAGAGCCATTGCAGGGGGGGCGCGGCCAAACCAACTTCATTCTAAGCCAAAGACTAGAAAATATGGTGAAGCATATCTGCCCTTTGGTTTCACCTGCACAAGTGCCGAGGTAGGTCTCCCCTGCAGAATTGGTCTTCACAGCACGTGCTGGGCTCTCCAAATCACGGACAAACAGGATCCCACATTCTTGATTTTTAGTTCGCAAACACTTGTTGTAATGACTAACTGCTCCTGACATTTTGGAGATGTTAGCTCTTTATACAGTAAAGTTAGAGTGGGATACAAATAATATCAGGCTGATCCTGCCACGATTTGTTCCCCCTGTCTAAATCACGGACAAACAGTATCCCACAGCTGTTTATGTTTTTAAACCTATTTTGCACAGAGAGGCATTTTTTGAAATGGCATGTAAAATAATTATACCGTGACGCCTCTGCCTTTCTAAATAGGGGGACAGTAACTGCGTGTTTATCTGTAAGCGTGTAAAACCTGAAGATAGAGACAAAATACTGTTAATCTGACTATCTGCCATTCTGCAATTCCTCTCATGTAAACAATAACGTGGCGCACAGCTGATGTGAAAAAAGGCACATACCTTTGATGTTGAGTGATGAACTCTGTACTCCTCGTCCACACGTAAACGCAAAAAAAGAGTTTTGAAAAATCTCCGTTTTCAGTGATTCGAAACGCCGTTTACATGTGGACGAAACAGCTGCGTTTTCAAAAATACCCGTGTAGGTGCGGACGTAGCGTAAAAGAGTTTATTTTCTTGCTACCTGCAGATTACTTGTATTTGCTTAATTGTTTACTAAATGTTTGAGGTGTGAAATGAACCGCAATTGAGCAAAATATGGGTGTGTGTGGTTGGAGGATGTGTTAGTGCGTGCGTGTGTGTTTTTGTTTGTCACGCTCAATTATATTTACAAACTAATCTGCATCACCAAGACAAACCAGTAGAAGCATGGCTACCGGCCAAAGGACTACAAAGTACTCAACCTTGGAACTTTCAGTAGAGGTGAATTACAAACTAGCCTGAATGATCAACTAGGAACCCACACTAATGAGCCTTGAAGTGATTTGGTATGAGAGCCATGGGATAAGATGGGGTGTGAGAGAACAGGTGTGTGTGTGGATGGCAGAGTATGACAGGCAGTGTGGGAAGTGAACGTTTTCCACCACACAACTGGTGATAGTTGCCATGAGAACCGACAGGAGCAGATGGTGCCCAAATGGTGCCTGGACCAGATTCACACACATGCAAGCATAGACGCATATATGATTGCCTGGGGTTCAATGTAAAGATGTCATTTATTTAACACTCATTTATATCTGTGTTGTGTGTTTTCTAATCATTTAAGCATAACATACTTGATGAGCCAGTGATGAGTTTAAACTCATGTACTCACATGTTCTCTTTAGTTTGATGCTTCTGGTTTAAACTCCAAAGAAAATACTCCGGCTTACTTCCACTAGCTTCTCCTTGGCACCAGCAGTTACAGGCATGATTTAAGTACACGCATGCATGCACATTTCCAGGCATTATGCAGATGCAGCTAAATGTAACTTTGCAGAGATGGATGCTTTCATGTTCATGTTGTCAGGGTCAATGTTCCCTATAATTTTTCATGTGTCTGAGCAAACACACAAACTCTCTGAGCGGTCGCTTGGACCACAGTGAGCAACATTAGACGTGTGCCCTGTCGTCACGCCAACATTGAATCCATCCAAGTTACATGTTTTATAAAAATAATCAAATTACAGCATTTACATTTACGTTAGACTACTTTTAATTAACTGCTTTAGCCCACTTACAATGAAAATTAAAAAAAAAAATCATGTTCATGACCTGTGTAGCATGTTAACACTATTGGAAGTAAAAATAACTTGAACTCCAATTTTGAAAACACAACTTTCTTTCTTTTTTCTTTTTTTTTAAATAAAGCTCTGACTTGTATTATGAGTCTTTGGTCTGGGAGAGAGTCTGTAACTCTCTGTCTGCAAAATACAGGATATAATGACCAGTGTTGGGTAATTAATTATATAGTTACTTCTTCAAAAAAGTAACTGAGTTTTGCAAACAACAAAGTATTTTGCAGCTGTTTACCTAAAAATGCAGCCAAGGCGTTTCAAACTATTTCAAACTATTTACAGAACAATCAGCTGTTCTGCATCAAATCTGATGCCACACAAATTATTTGTGCCTCTCCACAAAATAATTTCTGTCCACTATGAGATGAAGGAGAACAACAGCCTGATACCTGCAGGCCTGACAACAGGAGATGTATCACTGCTGTAACACCTGTAACATTCAGCAGTCGCCTCATTGTTCTGACACACACAACAAAATTATTGACTACACTACACACTAACTACACAAGATTTGTGCTAAACGTTGCAAATCTCTCACATCTCAAAACACCGCCGTCACTCCTAAAACGTCCCCCCTCCCTAAACAACTAAATGCCATGTTTTGATTGGAAAGGGTGGGGATTTTTGGTTTTGTTTTTGCTCACAGGTGGGGAGTGCTTTTGAGCGTTTTCCTTATAAAACTCAGTTTTTACTGTTTCTTCCCGCAGTAAATATAAACAACGATAGTATTCAGGAAGAAAACCAAACATTGCAGATATTATCATAACTCTGGTTTTACGTGGCCGATCAACACAATTTAAAAACTGGTATAAAGTCCACACTTCTTCCGTCAATTGTTCTGTCTGTCCTGCTCACATCTCCAATGGTTGTAGTCGTTGTCATTAACGTGGCTTCACTCCTCATCAGCCGCTTTGCTAAAACACCGGTGTCGCACATAAGGACGCTGTCGTAGCCTGTCAACAACGTTGATTAGCTGCGTATATACGAATGTGAATCGCGTGATTGGCTGGACTATGGGATAAGGTGGCATCGTTTTAATCCCATACTGGAGCAGCCAGTCACTTACTGACTAACACTGCAAAACAATTGTTAACGTATTTACTTTCATTTCAATTCAGGTTAGATTTTTGGTTTTTGTGCGCAACGCAGATTTTTTTTCTGCGCAGAGACCGTGCCAGCAGTGCACAATTGCGCACTCACGCAGCTTAGTGGGAACATTGGTCAGTGTTACAAGCACCGTGCTCACTGATTTATGGGTTTCTCTGTTTTTGTACAGAAAACATTGGTGTGACTGTCGGCACATTTCCTATCACTAACCTTGGTGATATTTATGTTTTTCTTATTATTCAGAAATACATAAACAAGCTATGGTCCACATAGTTGCTCTGTAGTGTGTACACAGGGGGGCTAAGTGGGGTCTTTATTGTGATGCACTGCTAAGAATTCTTACAGAGACCAAGTGTGTTTAAAGTGTACTACTTATTAAAATGAAAGCGATAATTACACTGGAGGAATGAACGCAGACACGAATGTCAACAGAAATACTGGAGGACTACTTAGCCACTTTATTCCAACAAAGGTAAGTAAAAGTACACACTGTTTGTGTTAATTACCAGAAGTAGAAATAGACCAACATACCTTTATGTTCTCATGAGATTGACTGACTGTTAAAAACATAAATATATAGCTAACCTTCTACGTGCCTTACTGTATGTCACTTATAACTGTGGAAGTCTCATAAGGCTGGATCTTGAATTCCTCTTCCCCTCAGTGCAATCTCTCTCAGTCACTTTGAATCTGTGTATTTTTATCTTCGCACAGTAGAAGTCTCTGGCTTAATTAGAAATGACTCCTAGTAAAATATGTATTTCAGTAACTCCAAAGCTTTGCCTGTAAGCCCATTGCATAATTCTCTGTCTTTGCTTTTGATGTGTGAGAGAGTCCAGAGCCACAGCTGAGCCTCAGGGCTTTGGCTCCACAAGTGTGGCAATTGATTTGGCCCAATATGCAAGGTCAGGCTGTGAAATAACACACACATACACACACTCACAGAACTAGAAATGTCAAGAATGAGCAAAAAAGACACGAACAAGGAAGGGACACGAACTTTCTGTCTTTTTGCGGTTGTATGCAGACTGAAAAGAAAATAACAAACAGGATAAAATATTAGAATAAAAAGTAAACAGTCAGATTTTAACTGGAGGGAGGCTGCAACACTATTTTTATGGCTTTTGTTCCACCACAGTGAATTGAATCCAATTTTAATAAAATTGTCTTTCTTCTCTACTTATAGTGTTAACTAGTATCCATTTATTACAAGGGCAGATTTTTATCTGCATCTATACATAGCTCCAGGTTGGACTTTTCAAGTATGGTGACAATATAGTATGGCAATTTATATTAGGATGATTAGGGCATTTTTTTCAAGTTTTATTATTTGTGTATGTCATGTTATGTTATTTTTTAAATTATTCATTTATTTTATGTTTTTTATTGATTTTATTTTATTTTTGCTTTTTGAACAGTGTGGAAGCAGACAAAGGAGGTATGAGAAAGAAAGAGAGAGATCCCAGAGGCTTGCCCCAGGATAACTTCATTATTACAACATCTGGATTTTTTTTTCTTTATCATTTTGTCTAGTTTGCCTAAAGCAAATGCTCATCTGGGAGGAAAGAAATTTGTGCCTTGTTAGAAATGATTGTCATTGAAACTGATGAGATGATGAGAAAAAACTCGTTCAAATTCAATTAAAATTCTTATCTTGTTTGCTTAAATGTGCCATATTCATCATATTCATATGAGAGTCTCTGTTGACTGTAGTAACTGTATGTGATCCATCTAAATTTCATTGAAATGTGTGCTTGTGTGTGTTTATGAGGAATGATCAAAAAGTTTGAACTTTCGAGCTTTAGTCAGCAGGAATCTGGTCTAGGTGTGAATTAGATAGTTCGCAGGTGTTTGCGTGTTTCCTTGTACACGTGAAACATGTACGTACACATAGGTTATTGTATATAACTAGTGTTGCATGTACACACAATCCCCCTCTCACTCTTGTGAGCACTGTTTCTTTGTTGCTTGCGCACACACACACTCACACTCAGTTGGGTTGCCATCTGTTCTCACCAGTCAAGCTGTCTTGGCAGCCCCTCAGGCCTGGGACGCCATCAATGACTCTTCCTCTTCATCTCTGCCTCTATTACATGTTCACACAGGCACACACAAACCATGTAGAGGCCAAAAGACCAAGAGGATGTTATCACTGAGCTAATAACCATCATTAAACCAAACTCATAATCGAACTCCTGAGTCATTAAAACTGGAAAAAGGGGGACGGATTCTAAACAAACAGGTACATTTCTGCAGAAGTGGTTCTTCTTGTTAATAGTGCTGCAGCCTCATTGCATGTGGCACAACATAGTGTGACTCAAATAAACAACAAATAAAGAAATCAGACAGCTTTGATTCCCTAGTAAACCTCACAAACATGGACCACCGAGCAGATAATCCATAAGCTGGAAAGGAAATGGAATTTAGAAGTACTTCATCTAACATGACACTAGGGCTACTTAGTATTTGTCACTGATGGAGAAGAATAGGAACAACCCCTTTTTTAATACTGTAGCCAGCTCACAGCAATCAAAGCTCTGTTGAGCCTTGTGCTACTTTAGTTCGCAGTAATCTGTTAATAAATGTATTTTTAAATAAAATTTAACCAATCTTTCTAGCACCTTGTTGAACCTATTAAGACAGAAGGTAAAAAGGTAGTAGCAAGGTGTTTTGTTAGGTCTAGATGAAAAAAACGTATGTAATCATTTGGACAGAGGACTTGCTGCTGCAGCTCAGACTTCAAAGTACACGGAGGATGATCAACAAGGGGCACGGAGAGGGTGCATGACAGTACAACGAGACAACGGACAGAGGAAAACACAGGGAATAACGGCTGGGACTAATCTGACATAACAAGACAAAGGAGAAGCAAAACTGAAAACAATGAACACAGGACGCAAGACTATCAAAGTAAAACAGGAAACGCAAGACAGGCACGGAGTACAAACTGCGACATAGTGACCCTATTGAGTGGGGAGACAGGGAACATAGAGACGTGGGACACGGGAAAGGCACAGAGTAGACATTGGAAATACACAAATATAGAAACCAGGATAACTAGATGTAACACAGAACACAGGGGAGGCACATTAACAAAAACCAGAAATACTAAAGGAGCTAAAAATCTAACAGATCAGACCACGAGAAACGGCTAGATCACAGAACACTAAATAATCAAAAACATAAACACTGGCTCGCTAGACCCAGGACCATGACAGGTATAGACATAAATATGGGAATTATAGTTCATTGCCCTACATTTTTTTATTAAAGAGTTGATTTATTTAATGGGACATATTCATGTACTCAACAGCCAACTAGGTCAACCTACCCGGGGCTAGGGTGTATGCCGGACCATTGTAAAGATTTAAAGAATAATTGTTTTGATTATCAGTGACTCCATTTAAGTCTGTTTTTCTCTTCCAGTGTTCATCGATGATTATAGAATTAATAACTGACCTGTATTACTTGGTAGAACTTTTCTCTTCACAAATCTCCATTAAAACACATGAATACTGGCAGCGTTGGTGCTCATAGAATGAAATTGAACAGCAATATCAAATTGTTAATAATAAGAACAAGTCGGCTAATTAGAGGCAGATGCTGCTTTAGTTTGGAGCTAATATATCATGATGTGAAACAAGTTCTCAGTGCTTCATTTATTTTTTGTTACATGAGCATAATGCAGACAAAATGAGAGGCTGGGCGTCATTCATCATTTAGGTGCTGACACAGATTAAAGCACAGGGGAACAGACAGACACACACGCAAAGTCAACTTCTCAAAAAGAAAGTGTGTGTGTGTGTGTGTGTGAGGGAGAGAAAGGAGGAGAGAAATCAAAGAGTATGCCTCGGTGTTTTGAGGTTATTGTCATATAGAAGAGAGTCCCACGCTCTGTATGACACTCTGCATGAACCCAGAGCTTACAACACACACATAAAAACACACGCATACACACACACACACACACACACACACACACTTGTGCCCTCTTAGCAGCAATGCACACACAAGCTCAAGCACACACTTACTGCCAGCAGCACAGCACATTTCAGTGGCTAACACTGGGTTTTAAAGTGTGTTTTTGTATTCAGCAATAAAAGGCTGCAGAACTGTGACACACATGATTGATTAGTTGGACAGATTCCCACAGGTCAGACACCACCACAGTAAAGAGATTTCACGCCGTGGCTCTGTGGAAATTTTTTTTCCTTTGATTTTTATCATTATGATTGTATTTGCTCCCTCATGAATGTATTAAATTGGACCAGCGATAGCTCTGTTGAACAAGATTAGGCGGCAGAGGAGGGGAGAAGGTGAGAGGTGTGATGAGAATGTTTGTTCTGGGAAACCCACAAGAGTTCCTGTACAAATGCCAGATCTAAAATGTTTAGCTACAGCAAACAGGGTGTCACCTGTGTACAAGATGCATGTAAACTCTGAGCTCTGCGTGAGATTTTGTAGCGACAGTTTAGCAATTGTTTGTCTCATTGGCTGTGGAGTGATTTGCCCTTATCTGCTGCCGCTTTTCATTTTGCGCCTTATCTCACAACAGCAGCCATGAATAAAAGTAGTTGACAACATTTTTTCTTGGTTTTTTGCAGATTTTAATTAGCTGTATTGACTGGCAAGGAGGTAAAATTGGCCGTTGTTAAATGTAGATGTATTTGGTGTCTGTGTGTGATTTCTAGCAGTTTTTACACTCTGAGATGTTCTTCTTCTTCCTAGCGGTTTATATCCCGCGACGCAGGGTCCGCTATCTTGCATGCCTTCCTCCACTTCTTCCTATCAAGGACGTCTTCTGGTGTAACATTCACAGCCTTCATATCATAGCTTATGCTTCTTCCTGCTCCTTTTTGAACATGCAAGTTATTTGGAGTTGCGGTTGCTCGTTTTCCTTTTGTTTTGCTTTGTTCATTTGTCTCTTTTAATTCTATTTTGTTGTACTTTTTCAACATGTTCAAAATAAAGATTCAATCAATCAATCAATCAATCATCCTTGATTCGGTCCATTACATTACATGTTACATAAACAAATTCACTATTAGCAACCACACAATTTCTGCTTTCACATTAATAAAAAAGTTTAAAGTGTTAACTAAACTTGAATAAAGATAAAGAAACAACTGCATTTCAAAGGGTAGGACTCGCATGTTAAAATAAGACCCTGTACATGTATAGTAACGACTGCAACAATAAATGCAACATTTAAGATTGTGTTTTGTGATAGAGCCCTTAAGTAATCATTTCCTTTTTCTCACACTCTTCTTCCATCACTATTGTAACGCACATAAGATAATGATTCTTATCATCCTAATCCTCTCTGCCCTTCATGTCATTCTCTCCTCTCATGCCTGTGATGACTTTTCCGCTCCACCCGTTATTCATTTTCACCATTGTCCTTTTTTGTTCCATCACATTGCTTATCCTCTTTCTCTGCACCACCATCTTCCTGCCTGTTCCCGTCAGCACTCTTTGTGTTTTCTATAATCCTCTTCTGCCTGAAAGTGGAAAGTGGCTGCAGGCCTTTTGATGGCCAATGGATAACTCCTACCTCGTGCATAAGATAAGCTGAAAATGTTTGTGCATGTAAAGTTTTCATTGTTAGGTGAGGAGAGTTTGTTTTTTAATTATTATTACTCTGCTGGTTCAATGTCACAATAATATTTCAATAATAAATACAATGTGGCACTTTTTATCTGTGTCAAGGTCAGGGTCATATATCCTTACCTCATCCCTTTTATTCATATTATCTTTCTCTTTTCTTCCATTTTTACTTTTATTCTGCTTAACAGACAACTTTGCTTCTATTCTATTCCTACAAGAAGAATGATGATATGCAGAGTTTTGGAGCACGGATTAGTCATATACACTCTAGATCTAAATAAGCTAAACCATAAATATGTTGAGCATTGTGAAAAGTTTTCCCATTAGTTTTGTGATCTTAGGTTATCCAGAAAATAACATGTCATGTCGTTTTGATATTAACAGCAAGAACAAAATAATCTGTTCTTGTTTGATTTTGAATGATTAGTGATTTCTAGCATTTTCTGTTTTCAAGTCATTGTCTAGCTTCGACCCTTAAGTTTATTTATGTATCTGTGGTTCCTGGTCTAGTAACAGTTCTAACTTCCTGTCTTATTTTGATAGTTACTTTTGTGTGTTCCTGTTTTGATTATGTGCACCTGTGTCTAGTTTCCCTGATTATCCTTTAGTGCGTCGTGTGTCCAAACAATGCTGACTTCCCTGTCTTGTTTTTTTGACTGGGTGTACCTTTAACACCCAGTCATTCTGCCTGAATTCTGTTGTTTCTTTTAGATTTTTATTTGTTTTTTTTTGTTTGTTGGGTTATTTTCAACTTTCTAACAAAAAAGGTGTGTTTTTCTTTACACTCCCTTCCTACTGAGTCCTCATCCTATAGTTCTCTGACACAGCCAAGTGGCTGTTCCTGTCAATAAATTTGGACTTTTTCAGGGGGTTTTTTGATTTGTTTTTTTGTGATAAATGAATATTTTAGGAGAAAATAGGAAGAAAATTGTAAGGCAAAAGAAGCGCATTTAATGGAAATCATTTTTTCATGTAGTTATGCCAGTAAAACTCAGGTTGCAGGAAGGGCAACAAAATAAAACACTGAAATCATTTTTTCATTCAGTGGCTCTCACAATATCTCTCTACCAACCAGTGTCTGTTGTCTATAAAAGCATCATATATGCACTTGTTAAGTTTCCTAATAGTCTTCAAGTTGTTATTAAGAACTTATTTTAAGCATCTAAAATAAACACATTCATTTTGTAAAATATTTTCATCATACAAACTGTGTTGATATCTTGAGCTTGATCTGTAGTAACGCAATTAAGAAGAAACATAATCTTAATAATGAATAATACAGAGAGTAAGAATACACAGAGAATACAGAAAGTAATGTAGACAAGAAGCAGAATGTAGTATGATACAGAAAATCTAAAGTATAAGTACATTAAACCTGTACTTCAGTAATTTACTTATTGTAAAGTATATCCTTCTGGTCTTCTGAATTAATGTCTCCTCTGTGTGAGTGACTGAAAAACAGGTATCATCACTATAGGATGGGACAGAATTTGGCACCCTCAGCTGTCACCAAATTTCATGTTGTTTTCTGGATGTTCTCCAAGGATATAATATGATATGATATAGGATATATTCCAGGACTTGTATTGCTTACTGATAATCAAAATTGTATTTTTTCTCCTTCCTTTAAAAAAATAAAAGGACAGCCCAAATGGGAGACTTATAAGCTGCATTATAAGAAGCTACATGGATGAGTCTACAAGGTCTCGACTGAAAGAACAGGGAAAAGACGCAGAAGTTTTCTTAGACTGGGTTTTTGTTTGTTTTATGAGCATCTGCTCTTGACATGGCTGACCTCTCACTCTGTCCCTTTTTTTGTGGACCTCATTACTCTCTCTGTCTCACTCTCCAAACATACACAGCAGAGTCCAGGCTGGGTTTCTGGACCTCATTAGTTTTCCAATTAGCTGCTGTCATCTGTCAACTGTCCTCCTGGTTACTTGGGGCTCCATGACACCACAGCCAATTCTCTGAATTCTCTGCCCTGATTCATCTCACTGGGAACAGGTGGACTTCCTGCTTTTTCCTTTTTTTTTCTTTGTTTGTTTGTTTGTGTCTGTTTGCTTTAGAGAAAAGGAACGACCTTAAGTGCCAATGCTCCTCCTAAAGTTAGAAAACACACTAACGGAAAATAGAAGTGACACTAGTTTAACACAGCTTTGCAGCAAATAATCTATTAACCTAAAAAAGATTATTATTCATTTAAGTAAAATGACACTAAATTCAAAATAAACAAAAGCACAAAGCTGATATTCAGATTGCATGTCCACAGAGACACTTTTGATGTCCTTTTGAAGAGAAATGTTCAAAGCTTTATCCCCTCACTGTTTCAGTGCAAAACGATCAGACTCTGATATATTTGCTGTACAGCTGTATTTTGGATGGATGTCTTTAATGGAAAAGACTTTGCTGCTCTGTTACTTCCCAGTTCTTTTCTGCTCCTAATGACTGAATGTGGATCAAAGGGGAAATTTTGAACTCAAAACACTGTCATTAGTTTGAACAGGTTGTGTTATTACACTGCAGTTCAGATAAAACATGCACCAATGCCCACTTTATTAGGTACACATTTGACTTGAGGATTTGGGGACATATTGACATGACAGCATCATGCAGTTGCTGCAGATTTGTTGTGAAACATGATGTGAATTTGCTGTTCCCAAACATGCTCTACTGGTTTGAGCTAATAAGCTGCATTGACAAGCAGCTGAATTATCTATTTATCGCTCTAGTGAGGCTCCTGCTTAGTTGGAGGTTTGACTATAAGAAGTTTGTCTTCCTCATAAAAACTTTTCAGCACCACCTATACTAGAGGGAAGCCTTTTAAGCTAATGTTGCCACACCATTCTTTAAAATTCATCAATTAATTGGCGCTGGCCTGCTGCAAAATATCTTAGCCTTCCACAAGATGTTCTTCTGTTTTTGGGAGATCCAAACCCTGCTCTCTCTCTCTGTCTCACTATCCAGTATACTCCGGAACAGATGTAGACACACCTGCACCACAGCTTATTTCTCTCCTGATGCAAAACAAACCCTCCTCCGAGCTTACCCTTTGAGCTCCTAAACGTTCGTAGCCTCGGGACCTGCTGTTAAAGCTCCCAGATAAAAACACACACACACTCACACACCAGCTACTGAGCTGCTATAATATATGCACATGATAAATAATCTACAGTATATAGACAGGTTTCACTGGCACTGGAGGATTTGGTCTGTTAATGCTTCTTGTGTTTTATTTGAATGTTGATTTGTGGAGCACAGAGGTTTAGAGGTTAGCTCTGTTGTCTCACATTAAGGAGGTTCTTGTTTTGAGAACTTTGACTGTTCTAGGCAGACCAGCACACTGAGGGAAAAGACTATCACTCCCCCATCAATTTGTATTGATGAGAGGGGGGTAGCTAATCTTGTTAGACACACTAAAAGCAGGAGTCCTGGACCTGACAACATCTGTGGACAGGTACTGAGAACTTGAGCTGATCAGCTGAGTGGGATTTTTCACCATATCTTCTCACTTTCTTTAGAGCTACAGACAGTACCTGAGATTTGGAAACATGCGATCATTGTTCCTGTTGCTAAGGGCAGTTCTCCTAAGGTACTGAATGATTTTAGGCCTGTGGCTCGGACTTCTTTAGTGATGAAGTCATTTGAGAAGATAATTAAGAAGGAGATTTTAATGTATGTTGAACACCATCTTGACCCCTTCCAGTTCGCCTGTAGAGCAGGGAGAGGTGTGGAGGATGCTGCTGTCACACTCCTGCATCTCTTGTATAAGCATCTTGAGGCCCCCCACACCCATGCAAGATTATTATTTGCTGATTTTTCATCTGCATTTAATACAATTCAACCCCTCTTACTTGCTGACAGGCTTTACAATCATTTCAAGCTTGACACTACTCTGGTCGGCTGGGTGACAGACTTTCTGACTAATAGGTCACAATGTGTGAGGGTAAATCATGTCTTTTCTGATGTGCTCTCCTCCTGTACTGGATCACCCCAGGGTTGCTGCCTCTCCCCCCTTCTGTTCATTCTGTACACAAATGAGTGTCGCAGCAATCTCACAAACAGACACATCCTGAAGTTTGCTGACGACACAGTGATCGTCAGTCCTCTAGTGGGGGACGAGTCAGGCCATGGACAGGTTGTAGATGATTTTGTGAATTGGTGTGATGAGTCCTTCCTTTCACTTAACGTGTCAAAAACTAAAGACATGATTATTGATTTTAGGAAGTCCTCTTATAGCTCATCACTCACTATCATTAAAACTGCCGATATTGGGATCGTTGAGAGTTATAAATATCTAGGTGTGGTACTTGACCATAAACTGTGTTTTGAATCTCATGCTGATGCCACTACTAAAAAAGTTCAACAAAGACTGTTCTTTTTAAGGAAAATGAGATCTTTTAATGTCTCATCTGAGATGTTGTCTTTGTTTTATGGAAGTTTTATCGAATCTGTGATGTCTTTTTGTATCTCTGCCTGGTTTGGTAACCTGACGGTGAAGAATAAGAATCGGTTGGGACTTCTGGTAAAAACTGCTAGCAAAATTTCAGGGCGCTGGCAAGATGGACTTTTGGCCATTTACAATAGAAATGTGCTTAGAAAGGCTCATTCTATTATTAATTGTTTGAACCATCCACTTCACAGTGAGTTTGAGTTGTTGCCTTCCGGCCGCCGTTTTAGAGTACCTGTGAGGAGGACTAAAAGACTCCAGGTCTCTTTTATCCCCACTGCATCTTGTCTCCTCAATGGCAAATAACTGTCCTAGGACCTTCTATCACTATTATTGTCATTATTATTTTATAGTATTGTTCTGTTTATTTATATCCTGCTGCTAAACTAATTTCCCCTTGTGGGACAATAAAGAAATTGAAATTGAAAATGAAATTTATGATCTGCTGTGTTGCTGGAGCCTTACTTTGTTGAGATGGGATGTTCTCTCTGTGCTTCCAGAGATCCAGCTTCCTTCCTCAATCCAAAACCATGCATATCTGGTCTATTTGTGCTTTAAAATAAATGTCAATGTAAATGGTTGACCGACTCTATCTGCACAGTTTGACTTGGTAATGCACTTCTTACTTACTTTGGATCAACATATATCGAAATGATTTCTTTCACATTTAAAATAACTTTCTTTTTGTGCTGTCATAATTATTATTTATCACTTATAACTCACTTATGTATCACTCGCAGTGTGTCAGTTTCACAGATATTGAAGGGAGCACAGAGAGGAGGAGAGCTGCAGAGTGTTAACATAAGTTAACAGCATGAAGTGAAATGACAGCTCTCTATCTCGCACTCTGTTTCTCTCCCCAGGGCGCTGCCATCTGGCCCTGCCGCCGCCACCAGTCACACACCCAGATTGCGTGTTCATTTCCATTTGTGCACAATATTACATTTTGTGAAAAAAAAATCCATTTTCATCAATGTTTTAAAAGCATCTCTACAGTGAAGTTATATTTATTTCAAAAAGGAAAGTTTGGGGGGGACCTTTTTTATTTTTACAGACAAAAATGTATATTTGCTCTTTGGTATATTTTTTTCCCTTTCCTGTATATAGTATATCAAATACAACATCAAGTCCAGTTTTCATGGTTTCTTTGTAGCTTAACTTTTGGCCCATCCTTAAGTTTTTTTGTTTGCTTGCTTGTTTTACTGTCGGGCTCTGTCCTTAATCACAGAAGCATGCATGTGTATCACATTACTGCTTCTCTATCAGCACAAAACAGACCTAATTATAGCAGTGTGTGGCAACGGCCCAGACAAAAGCCATTGTGTTATTTGTGTGTATGTGTGCATGTTTGAGCATGAATCTGTGCTGTGAAACCAGAGTAGATTACTTTTAATGCGTGCCAGTGGCAGAACCAGCGCTATGTTTCTGTCAGCAATGAAGCACCATGGTGTTTCTGGGTGTTTGTCTATAAATGCCAGAGGAAAGGTCAGCTAAAAGTTGTGACTATCTCATATGACCAGAATTAAATAAATATTTAAATGAAAGAAGCAAACACAGAGCTGGTTTTATAGAGGGGATGTCGGTGCACCATGCTCATCCAGGGAACACGTCCAGGTCTTTTTAAACGGTGCATATTTCAGAGGGGAGGTGATTTATAAACCTGTGTACAGAGCTGATGTGAAACTTGAACTGCTGGACTAAGAACACACACAAAAAAGTATGTAGTCAGTACATAGGATATTTGGAGTGCATTAGCAGCCACTGATGTACTCCAAAAGCAGCCTCAGTTCTTCTGGGAGTGCTTTCTGGCAGCAAAAATTCTGTAAAGCCACAAGAGCTTTGAGGTCAGACACGTATGCTGGGCAATGAGGCCTGACTCTCAGTTTGTATTACAGTTTATCCCAAAGGTGAATGAATTTGAGGTCAGGGCTCTGCACAGGTCAGCCAGGTTTTTCAACAAAAAGAAAAGAAAAGTCTCTTTTTTTATCTTTTTTACATATTATTCTGAGGTGACTGGACTTTAGAGGACAGGACAGTCATGAGCCGACGTCAAACAAAGGTTTTGATTTACCAGCAGTAAAAGCCAACTGTCTCCCAAAAATAAAAAAGTTAATTAAATGCTGATGGATTGGACTAGTCCATTTTTATCATAGATTCTCAACCCTTCCCTACAGTACAGATGTTGCATAATGTAAAATGAAGATAAAAATTAGCTAATCACAAGGGTCCTCATGTTCTGTAGTGTTCATGTTTAATGCCTTGTATCAAAGTCCCAGAGTTTGGTGATGTGCTCGAGACTCATTCCCTTCCATTTTAGTGCCATTGTCATGTTTTCCTTTGTCTTTAAAATCTTGTTTAATGTTCACATAAGTTGCCATTTTGCTTATTTTCTTTTTTAGGCATTAATCATTTCTTTGCACTTGACAGCATCAGATTACTATGCAAGTCATTCACATACAGGAAACTGATTATAATAGTTCCTTATTTTAAATTAGGCACATGAAGAAGACTTTAAATCATCTGTTTTGTTTTTTTTATTTAATTTTATTGTGTTTTTATGATTTTATTTGTTTATTTATTTATTTAGTTCACAGAATCCCAGGAACATTTATATTTTCTCAGAAAGTAAGATAGAGAAAGAAAATCATCACATGATAGATTATATTAAGCTACAGAAGCACAGGGAAGAGTGGTGAGCCCTTAAGCACCGTCACAAATTATTCATCCTTTTGCTAATATACACAAATACCCCATGCTGGAATGTTTACTCTTTAAGGATTTGAAGTGCAACAGCATGTCGAGCAAATTTTCCCAAAATGTTTTCGTTGACATCACAAGAAGGTTAGTCTCGTAGCATTTGCTCAGCACGTCAGTGTCATATCTAACCACCTCATTTCAAGTTGGATGATGAATTACATAACTGGTTCTCCGGCTCTTATAAGTGTTGTTATTCCATTAAGAGTCAGGCTGTTGTCACCACGTGGAAAGGGATTTATAGTTAAATGATGACACAAATCCCCACATTTATCTGCACTGCTTCTTCTAAAGTATTGCTTCATGGGGAGTTTTTTTCTGTTTGACTTCTACTCTTATCTTTTGTCGTGTGGTTTTATTATTTTTTTTCCTGGATGTTGAATGGCACAAAATCCACTAGGATTTATAAATGCAGATGAGGAAGCTGGGACAAGCACAGCCTGCAAAAGTGTTGCTGAGCTTCTGGTTTGGCGCCTGCCTGCCGACATCAGGTTGTTCTTTTAAAAAGTCAGGCTTGCAGTTTGGGGCCAGTAGAGGAAAAAAGTTTTTTTAAAAAGGATGTTTCATAAATAAAGGACTTGCTTTGTAGTCTATTGATGGATTACAGAGCAGCTGTCAAAGCCCATTCGAGACTCTTTCATTCATTCAAACTCAAACAGACAGCTCCATCTCCACCTTCATTTGCAGTATTTGTTTTGGATTATTTTTCAGGCTGTGCATACATACACATTTCCCCTGCACAGTTTGACCACACACTGTGTTTCTAATAGTCCGGAAAAGGGGTTTAAAAAAGCAGAACATGCCTGTAATTTTAGGCAAACCACAGAATGCGGGGGAAAAAGAAATATCTATCAAAATGCATCTGCCATGAATAGAGAATGATGACTTTCAGATGCTCTGTTTGGCCAGAGCTTTACATTTAATAATTCCACAGCTGTTTTTATTCTGTAAGAGATGTGAGAGCAAAGTAGAAATATGGTTGCTAAATAATTATTTACTGATTACTGTTATCATCATTCAAATAAATTTGGATCTTTTTGTCAGGTTAGTTTGAACTGCAGTTTTACATCATAATACATCATAATCTGATTTAACAGAATTATTATTAATGTGCAGAAGTATTGAGACAGCCTTCATTATTTTACATTTTGCACTAAAGGAGCCTGACTTTCTTGTAATTTTGTGAAGTGGTCTAAAGCAACAGTTCAGCAGGCTTTCTAAAGGCTTTTTCCAGTCCTTGTACGTGATCATTTTCAGGGGAGGATTTCTTTTTGTTTGTTAAGATTGTCATGGTCCTGGGTTTGTTTCCACAGCTTCCTGAGGTTTTTTTGGGCTTTCTAATTTAGTTAATCTCAATATTATGTGATTCCAGGTTTGTGTTGTATTTAGGTTGTTTCTTATTTTTGTACTACTTAGTGAATTTTGTCTTGTTCTTGGTCGTCGCCTTAGTTTTATTCCTTCCTTAATGTTTCTCTTTCCCTCGTGTCAGTTCCTTCTGCCTTTTGTACTTTCCCATTGATATTTCCCTTTCTGTTTCCTGTGTCTCTTCCCCGTCTTTGGTCCTTTTGTGAAATCAGTCTGTTGTTTCCCCCTCTGTCTTGCTAGTTGTGTCCCCACATCTGGGTGGTCTCAGTGTCCTGTCTCTATTTTCTGTTTAGTTCTGTCAAGTTAGTATGCCTTTTGGCCACTGTGTTAGTTACTTCCTGTTTTACTTTGTTAGGTCCTTGTCCTGTATATGCCACATTCAGTTTAACGTCACCTGTCTATTTAGTTAGATTCTGTTCACCTGTTGCGTTTTCTCGTGTCATCTCTTGTGTATATGTTGTCTCTGCCTCCATTTTTCTCCCTTGTTTTGCAGTGCTGTGTGTTGAATGTTTCCCGCAATGAGTGAAACCACACTGAATGCCACATTGCATTCTTTTGGTGAAGCTATGAAATAAAAAGCTTGTGCGATTCGTCCTTGAAGAAGAAACTGGAAAGAAAGAGGGCAAAAGAAGAAGTGGCTTTAACTGTCTGGAGAGCTATTCCTGGTGAAATTACTGATTTAATTTCTTTAATCACTTAAAGAAGTTAAAAGAAAGCTTGTCTGAGAAATTCTATGTTGAAGAACAAAGATATTTATACCAAATTTTGTTTTTCAAGCTTATTAGAAGCTTTTGTGTTGTGTATTTTCATGTTTGAGCGTTTCAGTAAATCACTGCATATATTTCCTATTTTCCAGCCAAAATATAAAGGAATGAGGGTGTGACTCAAGACTTTTGCACAGTGCTATAGATCTTGAAAGGGCACCAAGGCTTGAGATGAGGTTCACTTTATTTCTCAGTTGTTTGTGTGTGATTATGTGTGCTGCATATACTTTTTGATAAGCTCTTTTGTTTCTACATCAAAACAAACCTGTCCGCTGTTATGCTTTGTGTGCGTGAGATGCATGGCTATTTTTCCATCTTTCACCTGTCTTTGTTTTCAGTCTCATTCATATTCTCCACTGATTCTCCACTTGTCTGTGATTTTTCTTTCTGGCATATTTCCGGTTTATTCTTTCTGGTAGTTTTTAATCGTCTTCAGTGTAGCCAAAGCAAATACATCCAGACAACCACAAGTCCCTTTTCACCTCTCAGTGGATTTTCTGTCTACCTCAGATTTTAATATATATTAAATGAAAGCCTGTTTTCCTAGCAGCAGGCGTTTTATTTTAGTCCCTGTAATTTGACTTTAACTGATAGAAAATGAAGAAACTTTTTTGACTTGATTTAGATTAGACATTATTGTGATGGATGCAGGGAAATCCGGCCATTTAGACACTACGTGTTTCCTTTAGTTTATAACCAGGTTGTCACGGCTGCCGAGGCGAGCCGTGTGGAGTTGGAAAAAGGACCCAAGAGCAAGCAGTGTATGAAAAGATTAGTGGAGTTTATTTACAAGGTGTCAGTGGCAGGAACAGAAAACGAATAATGAGACAAACTAACGGAAACCTAAACTGGGAAAACTAAAGAGCAACTAGAAATCCACAGGACACGGGGTGAAAGGCAGAGAGACGCAGACTGACGGAGGATACAAAAACGCAGAGAGACACAGATGAATGCAGAAAAGCGCGGACTTACATGGAGTAATACAGACGAACCGGCAACAGGCAGGAGAACACACAGGGCTTAAATACACACACCAGTAATCAGGGGATAAGAGACAGGAGGGCAACACAGCTGGGAGAAATCAGAGCTGACGGGACAGGAGAAATGTAAACTGAACACACTCACATCAGACATGAACCTTCAGAATAAAACAGGAAATTAACAGACAGAGAACCAGACAGGACACTGAACTTCACAGGCAGACTCATGAGCAGACACAAAAACACCATGGACAGACAGAGGGAACACAGAGAAGTGGGAGCAGGCAGGCAAAGAACAGAAACCTAACAAATGGCAAAATAACAACAGAATACACACTCGGAATGAACAAAAGCATAAGGAAACACAAAACACTGAGTCCTCAGACTCAGGACCATGACAGTACCCCCCCCCCCTCAAGGGCTGGCACCAGACAGCCCAACAGAAACACAAAAACGGACCAAAACCAAAAAAAACCCCCACGAACCAAAAAACAGAAAACGACCCGACCAGGGCGGGCGGTGGGGGTCCAGGACGGAGGGACACAGTCCGAAAAGGCCCAGACGGACAAGGTCAGGGGGCCGACCCGGAGGCCAAAACAGTTCAGTTCCGGGGGCCGACCGTGTGAAAGGCAGCGGCAGTGGGGCAGGTCCGGAGGCCGGCCACGCAGTAGGCAGTGGTGTGGAAACAGTTCTGGGGGCCGACCGTGCAGACGGCAACAGCGGCGTGGAAACAGTTCTGGGGGCCGACCGTGCAGACGGCAACAGCGGCGTGGAAACAAGTCCGGAGGCCGGCCACGTGGAAGGTAGTGGCGGCGTTCAGGAGGGCGTTCAGGAGGGCGTCCACGGTGGCGGAGATGCCCAACAAGCGGCCTGGCAGATGACCGACGATGTGGAGGTGGTAGTAGGGGACCTGAAGGCTGCGTGGCCCCTGCAGCCCCAGGCGAAGCGGAGGCTGGACCAGACGAAGCTGATGAAGAGGCGGAGGCTGGACCAGACGAAGCTGATGAAGAGGCGGAGGCTGGACCAGACGAGGATGAAGCAGAGGCGGAGGCTGGACCAGACGAGGATGAAGCAGAGGCGGCTGGACCAGACGAGGATGATGCAGAGGCTGGACCAGACGAAGATGCAGAGGCTGGACCAGACGAAGATGATGAGGATGCAGAGGCTGGACCGGATGAAGCCAAAGCAGACGCTGGACCAGGCGACGAGGATGAAGCCAAAGCAGATGCTGAAACCGGACCAGGCGAGGCCGAAGACTCTGAGGCAGCAGCAGGCGAGGGTGATGAGACTGCAGCTGGTGATGAGACTGCAGCTGGTGATGAGACTGCAGCTGGTGGCTGGACGGGCTCCTCGGGCCCCCCAGCTGACGAGGCAGATGGCTGGACGGGCTCCTCGGGCCCCCCAGCAAAAACAGTCTCAGAACCAGTGGGCACTGGAGCCCCTGGCACACACAGAACAGAACCAGCAGGTGCGGAGACCTCTGGCAGGAACACAACAGAACCAGCAGGCACCCGGGCCTCTGGCAGGAAGGCAACAGAACCAACAGGCACCCGGGCCTCTGGCAGGAAGGCAACAGAACCAGCAGGCACACGGGCCTCTGGCAGGAAGGCAACAGGACCAGCAGGCACACGGGCCTCTGGCAGAAACAGAACAGAACCAGCAGGCACAGTGGCCCCTGGCAAACACATAGCAGACTTCAGCTGCCCAGAGCGTTGACTCTGCTCAGGCAGTGACAGCTGGGTGCAGTCCTCAGCTGGCTTCTTGACCTCCAGGGATCCAGAGTCAGCTGGGGGCTGAACCCCGGCCTCTGGGGAGGCCCTGGAGTGTGTCGCAGTCTCAGAACTGGCCAGCTTTTGAGGACTGTTGACAGTATTGTTAGATTTGTCTCTCTGCTTGGAGTGGATGGGCGAGGAGCAGTGTCTTTCGGGTAGAATTGACTTGTATGGTTTTACAGGTGGAACAACTGACACAGGATGCAGGGCTGGTGGCTGCTGAACAGGAGGCTGAACTGAGGGTGACTGACATAGTGGTTGTGATGACAACGGTGGTGGAATTAGAGACTGAGCTTGAGGCCGTGCGGCTAACTGAGCTTGAGGCCGTGCGGCTAACTGAGCTTGAGGCCGTGCGGCTAACTGAGCTTGAGGCCGTGCGGCTAACTGAGCTTGAGGCCGCGGTTCAAATGAATAAACAGTCCTAGTATTATCAGAGCTGGTGTTAATGGTCTCTGGGTTATATGTCACAGTTTTAGCAGACCCTGGGTTGGCTGACACGGGTTTAACAGTTTCAGAAGAACAACAGCCCTTTGCTTTCACTGAAGTCTTAAAAATGCCAACCTGGGAGAGATCGGTTACCACGAAGGTAGGTAGGCTTAGCGAATTAGCTCCCACTGACACACCCCGAACAATCCCGGAAGAAAAAGTCTTAAGGTCCGAATTGGAACTGTTATCCTTCCCACTCACCTCAGTCGGCCGCTCTGATATCCTGGGGTCCGACTGTGGCGAGGGGCGTCGACGGCGTGAGTGCTGATCCCCATTTGAAGGCTGGACCGACGGGCCGGGCAGGACACTCTCCGTCGGGTCGGGGAGTGAAGCATGAGTTGCAGGGTGGGTGGTAGCAAGGGGGAGAAGATGAAGCTCGTTCAGAACAAAATTCTGTGTGAGCGGGTGAAGTGAGCTGAGCAACCAGGGGAGACCAGAAAGTAAGCGCTGTAGCCGAACAGCTATGCTTTGGCGGAATTCTCTCCCCTCATGCTCCAGCCATAGGTTAATTAATTTGTCCACTGAGTACATAATGTCCTCCCGGAGCTCCTCGGGCGGGTTGACTGCTGCTGGGTCCATAGTAGGGCTGAACGATTATGGAAAATAATCTAATTGCGATTTTTTGCCCCAATATTGCGATTGCGATGCGATATGCGATTATTTTTTAAGGTCTTTGTCTTCTGTATTATTAAACAAAGACAAGCAATACATCATATAGTATGGCCAATACTATATTACATTAATTTTAAACTGTTCTTTCCTGGAAGACAGACCTCTGTTATGATGACATGAGGTGATGCATGAATTGATGACTGACATTTTTATTTAACTTCTTCAATCACAACAGTATATTTGAACATACACAATAGTTTATTTTTAGCTTACAAACATCTGAGCATAAAGTGCTGACAAGGAACCCTGGTGTAAACATTAAAATGAAAGTCAGTACAATGTGCAGATTGCAGAAATATACATAAACAAAATCAGTGGCTTTACCACACTCAGTTTTTCGACATCTGTGAACTACTAGACAGTCATTAAATTAAAAAATAATATTAAATAAATAAAACTAATAAATAAAAAATACACACATCTTACTGATCTCTGTAGTCAGTAACATTACACATAAAGTGCAAACATAATAGCAATTGTATAAACACACACACAAACACGCCTTTAAAGTTTAAAGGCGTGAAATTGGACGGTCTAGTTCTGATTAGCGTCACCGCTGTCTCGGTGGAGTTTAATAAACTCGGCCGTCTGCTTCTTGCTATCTAAAATATAACCAGACACTGGTGTAAATTCTCGACTGTCTCATACTTCTGTTTAATAAGTTTTCTGTTTGACGTTTAGTCAGCTGTGTGAAAACCAAGGAGGAACCCACCCGGGGGATTAATAAAGTTTTATTTTATCTAATCTAATAACTTTAATCTCAGCCAAACCGATTTACTCATGAACAAACAAAACACTGAAAAAAGCCCAACAATAACATTTTTAGGTTGTCTAAGTGACTTATATATCACGTTTAACCCGAGCAGCGAAACTCCGCGGTGATCTGAAAATGATGTGCCGGGAGTTGTGCCGTTCTCGGCCGCATCAGTAACCCTCGAGCTGTCGAGCTGGTGGGTAGCAGACGCCTCTGAAAACGTCGAAGCACTTTTGCAAATATGGGATATCTTGATAAACCGAGCAGATATTTGATGTTTACACAACTACTTTCTCGCCTGAAAATATGTTAAAAGTTTATTTTGTGACCCTGAAAGATTAGTATGAGTAATTTTAAAACTTAGTAGCGGCCGCCATTGCTGGAAACTGGAGTTTGGCTGGGCCGCGCTATGAATTCTGGGATATGGTAGTAATTTGGACAGCCTTCGGCGCGTCGCTGTGACGTAATCGGTCTACAAATGCGGCCTCAGGAGGATGCAGCCCATGAATTTGGACATGTCCAGAGTATAATCGCAGCCTTTGCGGTTAGAAAATTGCACTTGATCATGTCGCGATATTATCGCAAATGCGATATATCGTTCAGCCCTAGTCCATAGTGGCCGGTTCGTACTGTCACGGCTGCCGAGGCGAGCCGTGTGGAGTTGGAAAAAGGACCCAAGAGCAAGCAGTGTATGAAAAGATTAGTGGAGTTTATTTACAAGGTGTCAGTGGCAGGAACAGAAAACGAATAATGAGACAAACTAACAGAAACCTAAACTGGGAAAACTAAAGAGCAACTAGAAATCCACAGGACACGGGGTGAAAGGCAGAGAGACGCAGACTGACGGAGGATACAAAAACGCAGAGACACACAGATGAATGCAGAAAAGCGCGGACTTACATGGAGTAATACAGACGAACCGGCAACAGGCAGGAGAACACACAGGGCTTAAATACACACACCAGTAATCAGGGGATAAGAGACAGGAGGGCAACACAGCTGGGAGAAATCAGAGCTGACGGGACAGGGGAAATGTAAACTGAACACACTCACATCAGACATGAACCTTCAGAATAAAACAGGAAATTAACAGACAGAGAACCAGACAGGACACTGAACTTGACAGGCAGACTCATGAGCAGACACAAAAACACCATGGACAGACAGAGGGAACACAGAGAAGTGGGAGCAGGCAGGCAAAGAACAGAAACCTAACAAATGGCAAAATAACAACAGAATACACACTCGGAATGAACAAAAGCATAAGGAAACACAAAACACTGAGTCCTCAGACTCAGGACCATGACACAGGTACTGGAATCTTTCACTTACCGTACAGTCTTTGAATCTCCTCTTTACAATATTATTTTTATGTAGTTTGGTGTTAATTGCCTCTGTCCTCAATTAAATGTTTTACTTTGATTTTTGTTCTGAGTGTCTTTGCATCATTGCTCATTTACTGACTATTTAATCATTACCAGAGGAAATGTTAATTCGAGGTTACAGCTGAGCACTGTGTGGTAGCTTGGGATACTAATTAACTAGACTCGTATGTTCCCTACAACTATACATCAAAGTACTTTGTTGGCTAAGAGGGCAAGCTCTACAGGATCGCAGCAAACTAACTGACAGTGCTTTGTTTTAAAAGGATGCTTCACATGAGCCGATGGGAATACAAACTGATGCTGGGCCCAGTGTAGCTTTAAATGAACAAAGTAATTAAGGTCTGGATGCTTTGAAGCAGGACGATTAGATTTCCAAGATCATTTGGTTCAAATAAGTAAAAAAAATAAAAATGTGGGGGGAAAAAACCCTGAACAAAGAAACTCTTAAAAATTGCCTTCGATTTAACACCTCTGTTTAATCTACAACAAGGCAATGAGCTTAAATGTTTCCTTTTTTCTCCCAAACTGGACATGACAGACTGACAGAGAATTGCAATTGATTCTGTGCGTTCTTTTGGATTAGATCACTTTCTTAACCAATTGACGTCGATAAACAATCAAGCTTTACAAGATGGTTTTCAAAGATTCCTCCTATCAGCTTTCAGGCAAACCGGACAATAATTAAACAGAATCTGGCTTTGATTAAAGCACAAAACAAAAAAAACTCATTCCTTTCAACTAAGTTTACAGCCGGTGTCTGCTTCTTTTTTTTTTTTTTTTTTGCTTTTTTGGGGGGGGCACTTTGTGCATGTCTATGTATCACAAATGTATGTGACCAGACGTAACCAGAAAACTTTGATATTCACGCTCTTCTTTCCATCATTGCCCTTCCTTTAAAGGAGTCAGAACTCTGAGTCTCTGTCACTTTATTAGGTACACCTTCCTACTACCTTGTTGCCTTCAGAATGGCCTCAATTCTTCTTGGTATAAATTCAACAAGATGCTGACATTCCTCAGTGATTTTACTCAATATTGTCATGATGCATCATCCAGCTACTGGAGATTTGGGAGTTCTCCAGCCATCAGGTGGATGCACTGTGGTCATAAAGGGATGAATGTGGTTTGGAGCAATGCTCTTGTAGGATGTGGCATTTAAATTTTGCAGTTGGTGCTAAGGGGCCACCACACCATTACACAGCTTTTGGTGAACCTATGTAGTTTCAGTTTCCTGTTCTTAGCAGACAGGAGTGGCACCATGTGTGGTCTTCTACTGCTGTGGACCATCTGCTTCAAGTTTTGGCGTGTTGTATGGCCAGAGACACTCTAACGAGCGGTTATTTGACCTACTGTTGCCTTCCTATCAGCTTGAGGCACTCGTGTCATTTTCCTCTGACCTCGTCCTTGGATATCCAAAAGTTGATTCTGTTCATCTGGACGTAGCGTTTTCAGTGGGAGAAACGTTTCGTCACTCATCCAAGTGACTTCTTGTGACGAAACGTTTCTCCCACTGAAAACGCTACGTCCAGATGAACAGAATCAACTTTTGGAGATTTACTTACCTGGATGATTGAGTATGCATCAAGACCTTGTGCTTGGATATTTTCCCTTTTTTTTAAGACCATTCGTTGTAACACCTAGCAATTGTTGTGTGGGAAAAATCCCAATTGGACCAGCCCATTGTATGAACAAATACACCACTTTAACCAATCGTCTGCCTGAATACAATATTTATCTCAACATATTTAACAATATTTTGCAATTTATCAAATATAAATCAAAAATCTAAAAAAGACAAATTTTTTTCTTGAATGACGTCTGTGAAATGAATCTCAGCACTTTTGTTTTCCACAACAACACATTTTATGGTCCAAAATACCTGATTTTGAAATAACTAAAGCAAAAAAAAGGTAGCTAAACCAATGACAAGCTTCAAGTTTCACGATGTGATAAGGAATGCTGTTTCCTTTTACCACTCTGATTGTTGACAAGACATCCTGACATGGAATGAGAAGGCGAATCACTAAAATAGAAAACATTTGTAGAAAAGACACTAACAAGGAGGAGGCGAAGGTCTGAGCAGACTGCCAAACGGCATGAGAAAAAAATTGTGGTATTTCCACTATAGTCGCTGCTGGAGGGGGTAAAGATGAGGACAGGCTCAGCACAGTGCACGTGAGCCTGCGTGGGGTGTGCTTAGAGATAATTGACACGTTTTCAGGCAATAATCTATAAGCAGCGTGTGCAGGCATGAACATGTGAGCTTGATGATCGTGCACACAAAGCTGAGATCTCCTGGGACTGAAGAGAAGCTAAGAAATGTGGATGCGCATGAAGAAAGGATGGATGAAAGCGGCCCTGATCTACTTTCTGCTGGAGGAAAGGCGATAAGGCTCTTTATGCTAGAAATGCTACTAATATACCGTATGCGTGTGAATATATAAGCCAGATTTGAGCACTATTGAAATTTAATTTACTTCATTTAAAATACTACAATAACAGATTTTCACGCTGTAAAATCTTTTTGAAGCACAGGTGCCTCCAATTTGCTTTAATTTCCCCTGAGATATTTCTAAAACTTGTTTCAAATCCAGCTGCTTAACATGACTGAAAATAAATAATGACAGAGTGTTTGTCAAGTTTTGTTGTTCATCTGAGGATATATTTACCTCGAGAAATTTCAAGACCTAATAAGAATAGATGATTTTTATTTTGTCCTGTAAAACCTTGTGCAACCATGCTTAAGTGAGTGAAAAATTTAGAAGGTTTTGAATTTTCTGAGGAACGCAGTGGAGCACACATCATTATGATAATGGCCAATTTTTTTGAAATGCCAGGATATTTTCTGAAATCATGTGGGAAACACTGACAATGAAACACCTAAATGGCTCTGAGAGTAGAAGGAAAAAGAGTCTCTAGACTCGCAAACACACAGTTTTCACTTGTCTATTTTGTTGCCTATTGTAAGTGACCTTTACTGCACTATAAGTAAATACGTTATCTTTATTCTGCCTGGGGCAGATTAATAGATCTGTGCTCCACACGCACTGCACAAATTCACTATTACAAAGTAAATGACTCAGAAGACCTCTCTGGCATACAAAGTATCTGGTGTTGAAAGATGCTTAGAGATACTATGGTAATGAGTGTTCGTCGTGTACGATTCTTAAGTCTTTTCAGGAATACTGCCCAAGAAAATGGCACGTTGCATAATTATTTCCTGAAGCATGGGCTTTTTGTTTAGAAATCTTAGTAAATAACTCCTTGCACGCAAGCATGTGCGTGCATGTCAAGTTGTTTCAGCAACAGGCAGTTAGAAGATACCCTTTGGCATTTGTTAACCCAATAGAGCTGATCTATTCAGATTTAGGTGAGTGCAAGGATAAGGACTAGTAAAAGACCTTAAATGGAAATGGCTTTTATAGTGTTTTCACCACAGTGACATTTTACAGTCAAATACATGTTTACTTGTAAGTCCATGAGTCACTGATTCTCTTTCTTCTTTTAGCTTAACATAATGATATATAGAAATGCACAAATGCATGTTTTGCACTAGCATTCAAAAACGTACCTGTGATTATTAAATATTTTACAGACGTTAAATTGCATGTTGCACTCATGCTCTTGTATCTTGCACAGGTGTTTATGCCTCACTAAAATGTTCTTACTCTCCACTTACATGAGACAAACAAAGAATTTCTGCATAGTGGAACTGTAATTAACTTAATTTCGTCACAGACACGCTAACTGCTGGGTGGAAATTTTCCACTGCCAACCACATCAAGTTTAAAGTATGAAAGTCAACTGTATTATCAACCTGACTACAAATGTGTGTTAAAGCCAGTGACTGGGCTTACCTTATATGTTTTCAACATTTTCTGCTTTATATCTCTAATACTGATTATATGAAAGGGATTCAGCAAATTTGAGCTTACAACATGAATTGCACAACTTTCAAAGTAAAAGATTTTGGAGAACTTATCAACACCCGTGCACCTGCCTGACTAACAGAGCGTGTGAAAACACCTTGCTCATCTCAGTTGAACTATGTCCTGAGGAACATGTAGGCTGCTGTGTGGAGGCATTTTTTGTCCAGTTAGGACATGCCATCATTATGAAGATATTCTAACTTAAGGAGTGTCTTGGTTTAGGCATGATTGTGTTTTTCCATGTTTTTTTTTTTCTTTGATAACGAATTGCATTTAACCAAGCAGATCTTCACAACAGGCCGTCTGGTTTCAGAGATCTGTGTGCATTTATCAAGCCGTGGAAGCAACATTTGACAACATTATTAAAGATATACTTTACTGTTAATGTCCCATTGTACTGCTTGCGTGTGTCTGTTGTAGTTGCAGCTCACTGATTACTGACTGAGGGCATCTGTGTGAACGTATGGGCTGAATCTTGGTGCTCATATTCATACATTTATTTGTATTTCTTTTAAATAAAACTTTTGGCATTTAGAAACATTTTCATATTTTGCTTGAATTTGTCCCCGTGGGGAATTTTGTTTTGGGGAAAACATCAGCACTAAACATAATAAACAGCATACATAAAAGTGATTGTCCTCTTATTTTCAATGAAAAACTGTGGTACCATAAACAATACACTGAAAATATGAGGAAGAAGTATTCGTAGCTAACAAGTTCTAAATCAGTCCAAATGGCTGAAACCTTTTATTGCACTACCATTAAACAGTGAAATGCTCTAAAATAGTTGCACAAAGTGCCATATTCTCCAGGCATACACCAGCTGACATAAGAGCTCAGGCTGTGACGTACACCGTGTATGTAATTTTGAATTTGTGCATGTTTTCCCCCATCTCTCTGATGGGAAATGAAACCTCAGATCTCGTCACTAAGAGGATTACTTGAGAGGAAAAGACTGATATCTGCAAATCACTATTCAGGGAATGTACAGTGTGCTCATAAATCCTTCTTTTATTTTTCTCCTCTGGGCACAGGATGACTTTTGGATGTAAATTTTCTCAAGGTTTTTTTTTCTATTTAATTTTTTTTATTGCATTGAGTTTAAAGACCATAATTTGTAAATGTGCAGATTGCAAGTATGCACAGAGTATGCATAGAGTGCACAGGTGTCCAGCATGCACATCTTGTTTATGGGGTAAAACTGTATTTCTTTATTGTAGGTTAAAAAAGTAAGTAAATAAAAATCAATATTGTTCAAACTTTTTTTGGTTGGATGCATAAATGGCCACAGTAGTGGCTTGTTTTTAAAATACCATTCTGCTGCCATACATATCGACTAAGACATCATGTTGCTGTTAATCTGCGTCTAAAAGTTGCCCCTCAGCAAATCAGCTTTTTTCCTAAGGATTTATTTTTTTTTAAATTTTTGCAAATTGGCTGGTGGTGGTTAAAATGTAGTCGGCCAAAATTATAAGAAACATTATCAATAATAGCTGTTAATGAAGACAGCAAATGTGCTACATGGCACTTTATGTATGTGACAACTTTGACTTCCAGTTGCTGTCTTCCATCTACTGCTGCTATATTTTATGCCTGAAGCTGGCACCAGATAAGCCAGCTAAGCTGTATTGTTTTGACTCACCCTAAACGCTCCACAATGAAGTTGCTGCTAATGGGATCTCAGATTTCTATTTGGGTTTGTGTCAGTTTTCGGTTTTGCCATCTGGAGCCAGGCTGTCCTGGACTCTCCCGATAGTTTTAACAACCTCTTCTGACTCCCAGCTCATCACACACTGATGCTTGGTCAGGATCCATGGGCGTCAGACTGTGACAGACTGAGCACCTCTTTAGCATCATTTTTCAGCTTGCATGATAGTGCGGTAGAGTTTGGGTCTCTTGACAAGTCAAAAAATGTGAGGAGACTGTGGGCAAAACGGGCCCATAGGTGTTGTTACTGTCACTGTAAAGATAACCATGCTAAACAAGGATATGTCACAGGTGCAAGAGTGTGTGTGTGTCTGTGTGTGTGTGTCTACCAAAGATTAGTCATGTAATTCCTTGCCTACTTTATTTTATTTGAAGAAATTAAACTATTACCTGCCTCCCAAGTGATACCTCTTCTAAGTTTTTTTCATTTTTCCTTTTCTTCATCATGTGGAAAATCAACACTGAATTAAGAACTGATTCTTATTCCGTGTGTTTGTGTTTCATTTGGTCACAGACGAAAGTTGAGCTTGCTGAGGTGGTTCTAGCATTTAAGTAAGCTGCCTTGCCGTGTTTGGAGTATTTTCAGCAAGGAGATGGCCCTTCGTCAGATTCAGGACACACTGGAGAGGTTATGCTTCTCTGTTGCCTTGGGACCACCTTGAAGTTCCCCTGGAATAGCTGGAGGAGGTGGCTAAAGTAAGGGAGGTCTGAGAATGGACAGATGCATCCATTGATGCATGCTTGGATGCTCACATGACAGTCCAGAATAAATGGGGTCCTATGGAGCAATCCAAATATGTAACGCTGTGGGGGTAAATGTTTTTACTGGCAATTTTCATTGTGTTGTCAATAGAAAAGGTCGAGATAACAGGTACCATTTTTAGATTGTTGGAGGTGTTACTGTGAATTGGCTCCATTCTCAGGAGAACAATGTGGAATTTGACCAGCAGTAAGCAGAAATTTACTTTGTCAAGTGATTTAAAAACATCTACTAGTATGGCTCATTAATAAGAAATAATCCTTTAAAACAAAAATACAGTAGAACTTTTGTGTCACAATATTAAATGATTACACAAATGCATAGTGTATAAACAGTGTAATGTCATTGTCACAGTCTGTCCATGCTTGTGTTTTCACAGATGCCTCAGAAAAGCACATTAGGTCTTGTCTGGCTCCAGCAGCAGCCCGTGGTGCCCTTTCATGGGACAGCAGCCCAGGATGGATCATGCTGTCGTCTCCCCAGTGTTTGAAGTCTTCTTTCACCTTGCCTCGTCTTCCCACAGGCGGTTGGGGTGTTTTTGAAATTAAGCAGTGATGCATCTAAGGTGCCTTCTGTTAGAATTCATGGTTTTTGAAACCACCATGTACAGTAGATGGATCAAACACAGAGATCGCACAGAGCAGAGGTATGGTGCGCAGTATAACACCAAAGAGGAAAACATGATGTATGACTGCATCCACAAGCATCAAAACTCTATTTACTTTGACCTTAGCCTCAAACCCTTTAAGGGGGTGTATCTCAGTACATGATAGGCAGATACACCTGCAGTTGTATCTGGTCAGGGCAGGACACCATTATGACACAGGAGGTTTTTTTCAGTTTTTCATCATTTCAACATTGAATTCAGTGGGTTGAAGCTGACCTGTATGTCCTGCTATAAAATTCGCATGCAAGAATCTTTGCAGGATTACTCAGAACCGCATGTTCGTGTGGGTCGAGTTCCTCAGCTTCCTGACGTGTCAGTTCCTCGAGTGTGCGTACAAATGTATGCAAAGATAAGATAGCAAATGACTCCAGTGGAAATAAAAACCCACGCAGTAAGCAGCTAAAAGTGTGCCTTGAAAAACTATGCGTGCCGAGTGGGTGTGAGACAATCCTGGCATACGTCAGTTGTTCTGAACAGTTGTCACGGGTGGAAATAAAAAGACGCTTTGTTCAACTTTGCGTTATTTTCCAGCATGCCTGATGCCACATGAAAGCATCCGAGTGACGCAGATTTAGAGATTCATATTCAACTATTATAGCTATTCCAAAGAAGAAATACCAGAGCACTGACTCCACACAGAAGATAAATGTTTGGTGCTTCCTTCCCATTCTTCAGTCGTCTTTGTAGTTTTCTTTGCCCTCTAATGACTCATGAACAAACACGATTGTGAACGTCAGCGATGGAAGAAAACGCTGCATTGTTGTTGCTACTCTTGCTCATCAAATGTGCAGTGATGCAACTTATTCCTAACAATCTGCAGTGGGGCTGACATCCATCGGTATTCTTTGCAGCTCATGGGTTCATATATGGGTTCAGCAAAGGAGTGTTTACATCAGGTGACATTTTAACCAGATGAAAATCTTTTATCTTACAAGACAGTGAAAATAATGCAACCTTGACACATTTTCAGTAAAAAACTAGTGATGTTCTTTGATTTATTTTATTCACTTAATCTTGGTTTACCTTCTACAATATAATTTCCCTGATGTTAAACCCACTTCTTCTCTGCTGTTTCTTGTGTTTTTCTACACATGTTCTTTTTATTCATCGTCTCTTTTTTCTTCTTTTTTTTTTTACATCTGTGAAGTGAAGCCAACCAGTGGTGGGATAAGCGTAAAAATGTCCAACTCTTGGATGCATTTTCTACATAATTCACGCTGCCTGGAGTAAATCAGTGTCTGTTTACATCTCCTCAAAAGCTTGGATTTCAGAGGCAGCGTGTCAATGTGCAGAAGCGTACACAAGTGACAAGCGTTTTCTCTGGATGGCACAGAACTGGCAATCCATCCTATTCAGTTTAACATGCTTCAATTTGAGCAATATGTTTTCAGTCATTTCTAGACTTTTTAGCGTTACTGCAGGGACATTTGCAAAGAAAAAATGAAGGTTTGGGAATAAATAACGGTAACAGCTGGACTTCCTTGTGGAAATCAACCAGAGACTGAATGTGCACAAAGCATACACATTTTGCACGCACACTCGATCTCAGCGAGGGAGCTGAAGCTTAATTTATTTTTCTCTCATGTCTGTCAATCACTGATTTATTTTATTTTACAGTAATTGTTGTCAACAACTACACATTTCTTCCTGCTGGTGTTTCATGAAAAACAGTTTCACTCTTCACTAAAAGTGTAGCCTGCGATCTATCAGCCCCAATACAGGGAGTGCAGAATTATTAGGCAAGTTGTATTTTTGAGGAATAATTTTATTATTGAACAACAACCATGTTCTCAATGAACCCAAAAAACACATTAATATCAAAGCTGAATGTTTTTGGAAGTAGTTTTTAGTTTGTTTTTAGTTTTAGCTATTTTAGGGGGATATCTGTGTGTGCAGGTGACTATTACTGTGCATAATTATTAGGCAACTTAACAAAAAACAAATATATACCCATTTCAATTATTTATTTTTACCAGTGAAACCAATATAACATCTCCACATTCACAAATATACATTTCTGACATTCAGAAACAAAACAAAAACAAATCAGCGACCAATATAGCCACCTTTCTTTGCAAGGACACTCAAAAGCCTGCCATCCATGGATTCTGTCAGTGTTTTGATCTGTTCACCATCAACATTGCGTGCAGCAGCAACCACAGCCTCCCAGACACTGTTCAGAGAGGTGTACTGTTTTCCCTCCTTGTAAATCTCACATTTGATGATGGACCACAGGTTCTCAATGGGGTTCAGATCAGGTGAACAAGGAGGCCATGTCATTAGTTTTTCTTCTTTTATACCCTTTCTTGCCAGCCACGCTGTGGAGTACTTGGACGCGTGTGATGGAGCATTGTCCTGCATGAAAATCATGTTTTTCTTGAAGGATGCAGACTTCTTCCTGTACCACTGCTTGAAGAAGGTGTCTTCCAGAAACTGGCAGTAGGACTGGGAGTTGAGCTCGACTCCATCCTCAACCCGAAAAGGCCCCACAAGCTCATCTTTGATGATACCAGCCCAAACCAGTACTGCACCTCCACCTTGCTGGCGTCTGAGTGGGACTGGAGCTCTCTGCCCTTTACCAATCCAGCCACGGGCCCATCCATCTGGCCCATCAAGACTCACTCTCATTTCATCAGTCCATAAAACCTTAGAAAAACCAGTCTTGAGATATTTCTTGGCCCAGTCTTGACGTTTCAGCTTGTGTGTCTTGTTCAGTGGTGGTCGTCTTTCAGCCTTTCTTACCTTGGCCATGTCTCTGAGTATTGCACACCTTGTGCTTTTGGGCACTCCAGTGATGTTGCAGCTCTGAAATATGGCCAAACTGGTGGCAAGTGGCATCTTGGCAGCTGCACGCTTGACTTTTCTCAGTTCATGGGCAGTTATTTTGCGCCTTGGTTTTTCCACACGCTTCTTGCGACCCTGTTGACTATTTTGAATAAAACGCTTGATTGTTCGATGATCACGCTTCAGAAGCTTTGCAAGTTTGAGACTGCCAGAGGTGGGACCAAGTCATTGTTTTGCAAGTCTCAAGTAAGTCTCAAGTCTTTATCCTCAAGTCTCAAGTCAAGTCTCAAGTAATGTCAGGCAAGTCAGAGTCGAGTCTCAAGTCACTGGTGTAAAAGTCCGAGTCAAGTCACAAGTCTGAAACTTTGAATTTCAAGTCCTTTCGAGTCTTTAAAAAAAAAAAACAAACGAAAAAATAATGTTGCAGTTATGCTAAATGTAAATATTAGACCATGTAATTTTAAAATCTGTGTTTTTCTCAACACATGACAAAATAGTTAACTTAGAAAATATACACAAATTGTGAAATTGCACCTCTTTAAAATGCAGCTCAATTAAACCTAGCTCCAATAATTTTCACCGACAGTTCTGAGATAAGCTGCATGTTATTCTTGGATGCGGTTGTAGGACCGGCTTTAAAATCGCATGACAAAAATATCATACACATTAAAAAAACTGTATCACCAACGTAGCCTGGACAACATTTGCTAGTTAGATGAAGTCAGCTATCTCATCGTAGCATATTTATATGCATATTTATAATTATACGGTTCTTGGAGTGAGTGCATACACTCATGAAGTTTAGTAACTTCAGGTCACTGCAACAAGCCCAGGTACAGTTTACCGCCGGATGGGTGCAGGACCTTGAAATGCACCGTGTAGAAAGTAAAGACCATCGTACGTATCATAAGTTTACCAGTCTCACAAATCGTTGTCATAAATACACATTCGTTAACCGTTTATTAATAGGACCTTTGAGCTCAACGGTAATTAATTAGCAGTGGAAATAATTTCTGGTTCATCACAGAAATGTAGCAGTGACAATAATACTGTATGCTGTAATCGTACTGGGCAATTAGTGATACAAAAAACCTGTTTTATCCTGTGAATAAAAGTATATGTTTTTGTCAATGTACCATAATAACAGAGGCGAAACACAATATTGTGTCAGGACAATTCACTATTTATGCACAATAAATAAAGGAGCATAGCGCGACAATTTCTGTTCAGCGCCAGACTTGCTTGTAACCTATATCACCAGTTATGTTATGAAAATGACGTATTAACTACTAAAAAACACTGACCTTCGTGTAAATGCTTGGAGCAGACTAACCTGTGAGCTGGAGTGTTCTGGGACGTTATATTTGATCTTTGAATGGCTGCAATCCAGGCCATCCGTCGCGTCTTTGTTACTTCGGAAACATGGCTCGAACAATTTCTCTTCAACGACGTAATCCGATAACAACCGATCTCTTTACCCGTCGGCTTCCCGTGGCTGTCATGCGACCGGCTATTGCAGTTAATAATACAACGGCTTCTTGACATTTTTGTGTTTCTTTTTATCGCTGTGTGACTGATTTTAATTGAAAGCCTGCGTGCGCTAGTACCTCTTGCCACGAGTTCCCAGAATCCTTTGCGGTTCTACCCGTGAATGACGTCACATTTTCAATCTCTATATAATATGCATGTTAAATTTTATATTTGGGGTAAAATATCAAGTCTTTTCAAGTAAACCGGTTCAAGTCCAATTCAAGTCCCAAGTCATTGGTGTAAAAGTCCAAGTCAAGTCACAAGTCTTAGAACATTTTTTCAAGTCAAGTCTAAAGTCATAAAATTAATGACTCGAGTCTGACTCGAGTCCAAGTCATGTGACTCGAGTCCACACCTCTGGAGACTGCTGCATCCCCCTGCAAGATATCTCACTATTTTTGACTTTTCTGAGCCTGTCAAGTCCTTCTTTTGACCCATTTTGCCAAAGGAAAGGACGTTGCCTAATAATTATGCACACCTGATATAGGGTGTTGATGTCATTAGACCACACCCCTTCTCATTACAGAGATGCACATCACCTGATATGCTTCATTGGTAGTAGGCTTTCGAGCCTATACAGCTTGGAGTAAGACAACATGCATGAAGAGGATGATGTGGACAAAATACTCATTTGCCTAATAATTCTGCACTCCCTGTACATGGATTCACCGGGGAAAATCGACCTGGTTGCAGATATTAGAAACAAGGCCAAATGATCTGGTTAAAGAGCAAACAGGACAGAGGGAAGAGCGTGTCAGTACATTTGTGTGTGTGTGTGTGTGTGTGTGTGTGTGTGTGTGTGTGTGTGTGTGTGTGTGTGTGTGTGTGTGTGTGTGTGTCACTGCCGGTAGCACTATTAGGCCAGTGGACATCTGCCTGGCCCGTGTTTGTAATCCCAAGTAGCCTGAGCCTAACAACTACATAATGAGGGTACAAAGCAGCTGGTCTCTGTGTTGATGCGTGAGTGCGCCCTTGCCTTAAAATGTGAACACAATCATTAGGTGTGTGTGTGTGTGTGTTTTAACAGATAGTCTGGACACAAAGCTGCTTTTATGGACTGGGGGAAAAAAGTGCCCCGTTCCCTGCTGAGAGGGCTCAGTCTCAGGACAAAAGTCTGTGTGTGTGCATTTGCACTTAAAGCATAGTGTCGGAAGAAACGCAACCATTTGGATGCTGTGGTGTTTGTAGCCAAGCCAGAGTGCTGATGACAGCATTTCTCATTTGAAGTGTTTAGAAGCAGTTTTGCTTGCATGTCTTAGATAAAAATTGTGTGCGTGTGTGTGTGTGTGTGTTAGAATTTGGCATTTCACTCACGAATAGTTTCCACTGCAGGTCAGCAGCAGTTGTTTGGATGCTGGTCAGGTTTGTGTGCCAGCTGACATGCATACTCTCACACACTGCGCTTAGGCTAAAGGTGGCTGTGTTTCGTAAAATTCTCAGCACAGCAAGCGGTGCTGGGGTTGCTGGAAAAGTCAAGTATGTATGTGAGCTGTATGCATGTCCATGGCTGTGTGTGCACATGCATTTCTCTGTTTCAGTGAATGAGTGATGTGTGTGAAGTGAGTGTGTGGGAGTTTTGCATCGTGTGTAACTACCACCTGCTGCTCAGTCCTGATGGAAAAGGCCATAGATTGCAATTTCCCTTGAAACAATATAGAATCAAAACTTGACCTTTACCTTTTTGCATACATAGATTTGCAAGTGGACAAGTACATAAATGTAATTGGAAGCAACTAGTAGGTTAAACCATAGTTTAAAACCCATCTGCTTGTCATTTTTATTGGTTATTTTCGGTATGTAACATGAATCATGCTAAACGGGATTTAGAACTTTTTCTCTTTGCACCACATTGTCTGCCTTCATCTCACCCTATCCCACCATCCTCATCTGTCACACCACCCTGCAGCATGTCCTCCTTCACTGCATCCATGTCTTGCTCTTTTCCTCATGCTTGGCAGCTCTATAATCAATATCCCTCCATTGCACCTTGAATCTCCAAATCACTTAACCAGAGCTTTCATTCTGATGTACTCATTTCTAATCCTCTCCATTCTGGTCACTCCCAGCGAAACTGAGCATTTCCAGCTATACCTTCTGTCTTTTTGTCAGTGCTACCATGTCCAAACCATACATCATAGCAGTTCTTACTACCATTTTGTAAACCTTCCCTTTTACCCATGCTACTATACATCTGTCACAAAGTGCCCAGACATTTGCCTTCACCATTTCACCTCCTCCTTTACCTCTCTTGTGCACTGTCCATTGCTCTGAATGATTGATTTCAGGTGTTTAAAGTCATCCACCTTCACTACCTCTCCTCCTCAGATCTTCATAGTTACACCTGTCTCCCTGTCATTTGCACATATGTATTCTGTTGTGCTTCTGCAAACTCTCATGTCTCTTCTTTCCACAGCATACCTCCACCTCTCTGGGTCGTCTTCCACCTGATCCCTACTCTCATCACCAGAGATGGGCAGTAACGCGTTACTTGTAACCCTAACCCTAAACCCTAACCCCCTGTTTGCTTGATGCATAAAGTTAAAAGATTAAAACTGATAAAACAAGTAAAAAAAAAAAGACTTTTGATTACATTTTGTATGATGGATTATGCAGGAAAAAGTAGAATTGGGCTGAAAGATCTATTGTTTTATTACCTATTCAGGTTGTAAATCGTGTTTTTAAAAAGTAACTAAGTAACTAAGCAATTACTTTTGAAAATAAGTAATCAGTAAAGTAATGGGATTACTTTTGGGGGGAAGTAATCAGTAATTAGTTACTGATTACTTTTTTCAAGTAACTTGACCAACACTGCTCATCACAGATCACAAAGTCTTCTGCAAACATGATAGCCCATGGAGCCTGCTTCCTGACCTGATGTGTGAACCCCCACATTAAACCCATCTGTCAGTCCAATCACACACCTCCCCACTGTCTTGCTGTCATCATGCACGTCTGGTACCACCCTCGCATACTTCTCTGCCACACCTGACTTCCTCATTTCTCATTTGGTCAGGGTTTGTAGACACTGGGTGACTGGTCCTCACGTTCTCCAGACCTGAAACCAAGAGAGAACCTCTGAGATATTATGTATTGGTGCATCTGATGCTGCCAAATAATAGCACAAAATGTCTAGAATCTCACTGATGCCCTGATCCAGGTCTGGGAGGATATCTTTCAGGGCATTATCCACCATCAAATGACTATCAAGAATATTTTAATATTTTATTCATTATCTAATGTTTAAGTGTTGCATTATTTATTTTAATTAAAACAAAACCTGAAAGCTTCTGCTATAAAGTCTCTAATGTAGACACTGGATGATTTCAGCAAATAAAATTTGTTAATTCAACAAAAAATAAATAAATACATAAATAAATAAAACAACTAAGGAAATAACAGATGACACCATTTAAAGTGAGTGTAGTCTCTTCATAAAGTGAAATTAGACCCTCCACCCCACCTCCTGCTTTGTGTGCCCTGCTTTACTGGCCTGTGTGAACCAGTTCATTAATGGCGTTGCGTGAGTGGAAGGAGTTAAGTCATATAGACAAAAGCAGATACTGTAACTGTGTATCCTACCCGCCACTGCAGGCAACAACATTGCTTTCTTTTGTTGTCTGTGGCATTTCACCAAGTCCAGAGTTGAATTTGCGAGAAGCTGGATGACGGAGAGAATCACTCAGTTCCGGGAGAGACAAGAAGCTTATCTGTGGCTTAACACATTAAAAGGAAGGCTCAGGTGTCAGTGTACTTGTATCCCTCCATGAGTGAGTAAACTTACCTGCATGCTTTGTCTAAGCATATATGTGTGAGTTACACACGTGTTTGACAGGTCCTGAGTGAGATCATTGTGTGACGCATGCACCTTAAGATCACTATGATCAGATTCAACAAGAACAAACAGAAATTATTCATTGTTGATGAACAAAATGCAAATGCAGTCGCATGCAGCTTAGCCACAGAAGGCAAGCATTCGAAACAGGATCAGATATTTTCTGAGGCAGATTTGGAAGATGTTAGGAAATCACATAAAGAAAGTTTAGTCGTATAGAGACTTGGCACAGTTAAGTCCCATCCAGACAGAAGAAGAAAACAGTTCATGGCCTTGGTAGACTTTGTACCACATCAAAGTGCCTCCTTGTGAATTCTCCAAGTGAAAAAACACAGAGGAAGCTGCAGTGTGGTGAGATGAACTGACTACAGTGTAAAAAGACCCAGAAGTAAGTTTTTAAAAGCTGCCACACTGAAAAAAACGTAAGCATCAAATGAACTGAAGTCCAGTCCAAATATCCAGATGTTAATTAAGCTGCATTTTGACTTTATTTATTATAATGGAATGTGGATGGTTTAAAGAGTTGATCACAGCAGCTTACTAAAAAAGAAAGCTAACACAGGCCCTCTAACAGCTGAGTGGACATAGAGCTGAACTAATCATCTGTCTGAGTGAGATGTGATATTTTTAGCCAGATAAAGTTCATGTTTCAGCCCTCAGCTTCATATTGTGGTGTTTTTCCCTCAGTGGACATGACTTTCTGTGTAGGACCCATATGCCTCTGTCTGTTTGTTAAAGTTGCCAACTGAGCTCCCAGTGGCACCAGGAGATTGGCTGGCAACTGCCTGTCAACTACCAGTTGCTAGGGAAAAGGGAGTATTCCCCGACTGGGTGCAAGTGGTTGCTGGCAGCCACTGTGAAATTAATGGAAACCAGTCAGTCCCCTAAACACTGGTCAAAAAAATAAAAAATAAATGTGTACTCCCCGACCAGTGGTTGCTGGAGGATCCTTGCTGTTGCTGGGTAAAATTAGTTGCAGTGAGGTACACTTTGTTACACTGAAAACCTCCTTTTAATTGTTCTGGTTGCTAGCCCCGAAATCACCTGTAGTTTGTATGGAAGACACGGTCTTGCTGTCCCAACAACTACTGTGAAGAGTGCAACACAAACTGGAAACGGTGACCGTTGGTCTTCAAAGTAAAAGCTGAGCCTTTTGAAACATAACTTTTGAGAGTAAGTCACAGGTTTTACACTGAAGGCGAAAGTTCTCCGTTTTTGGAGTCGGCGTTTTACATACAACTACAATCGACTCATGCA